>NW_020664545.1:7874967-7891465 GCF_002925995.2 Terrapene triunguis
CCCCCCCAAGGCCAGCATTCTGGGGGCAGTCACGGGAGCTGGCTGCCCCCTATGGGCCCCTTTCCTCTTTGCACGCTGGCCTGCTGTTTGCAGCAAAGACCCGGCGGGTTTCTCTTCCTTGGTGCCTCACTCTCCGGAGAGGCTTTAGTTTGGGTCAAGCCACGCTGCCCGTGCTGCCACAGGAAACCCGGACGGGTTCGTGACCGAACGCTCCCCTCCCCCCCCCCTCAGGCCTCAGGGGAGATTCCTCTGGGATCTACAGAGCGTGGAGGCCCCGAGACTGGAGCAAACCTATTGAGTGGGTCCCTTGCATCGCCCAGAGCCCCTCGCAGGGCCTGACTGGGAGAGGGGGAAGGTGTTGGCTGCTTCTGGAAGCACCGGGGGAACCATGAGGTGGTTGGGAGCATGGGAGGCATGGACTGGCCTGGGATTTTAGCGTCCCTCGAACATTCAGATCCATCCCCATGCTCAGGGGCTTGACTGGAAGCTCTTTGGGGCAGGCACCGTCTTTTCGTTCTGTGTTTGTGCAGCGCCTAGCACAACGGACCCGGCTCCATGCTTGGGGCTCCCAGGTGCTGCTGCAATACACATTGTTATGAGATTATTAATAGCGTGTGCAACATGGGCAGCATTTAATGTGCCAAGAACTCCTCTTCTTTCTTTCTTTCTTTCTTTCTTTCTTTCTTTCTTTCTTTCTTTCTTTCTTTCTCCCTATTCTCTGCCCCCCACCCCCACGTCGTTTCAGTCCAGAGACAGCAGCAGCCTCCCAGCCAGATGTTGCTCGCAAATCAGATGTTGACACATGTGGGTGCCCAGCCATCTCCCTTTGCCCGCATCGGGGCAGCTTGCAGGGAGGGGCTCTTTCTTTCGAGCATCAGCGCTTTCCATACCCACATATCCCCACCCCCGGGCGCCGCCCCACGGCCTCGCGATCGTGCCACAAAGAACTGTGCCTGTGCGGCACAGCCGGGGTAGGGAGAGAGGATGGAATCAGAGGGCAGAATGCTGCAAGACAAGGTGCTGTTGGAGGGGAGGGTTTCTGCTTGGCTGGCAGGAGCGTTGCCTCCGCAAACATTCAATGTGGCTCTGTGCAGGAGGCATCTGGGAGGGTCAGGCCTGGGTCCCCTCCCAGCGGGTGTTGTTAAGAGACTTTTATTATCTCCTCCAGCAGCTGGGCAGAGGCAGGTCAGGGCTCCTCGGCGCACCTGCCTGCAGGAAGGCCCCAGAAATAAAGCCGGAGGAGTTATTTTCCAAAGATAATTGCAGCCGTGAAGCCTGGGCTGTGGATGCGACCTGTTCACCAAGACCTCCCCAGAACGCAGCTCTCCTGTTCAGAGGGAGCCCAGCCAGGGGAGTGGGAGATGGAGCCGTCCCCCTCTAGCATCTCCCCAGTGCTCACTAAGGAGCGAGAGGCCATTCTGATCTCGTGTGCGACATGGATCTGAGCCCAGAGAGCACGTACACACACACACACACACACACTGAATGGCACTAATTAACTACCTGGCTGGTGCACTCAGCATGGAGCCCAAGGGCTGCTGGACCGTGAAGCCTGAGCTCCCCTGTTAGATGGATCATGGTGCTGTAGCTTGCCTCATCTCTGGTCAGCTTCTCCAAATTCCCCGCAAAGCTCTGTCTAATCAAATCGCCCTCTGTGCCCTCCAGCGCCTCCTGCTGGTGGAGAGCGGGGCTGCTGTTGTGCATGACCTGTATGTTGCAACACTCCAGGAGATCGCTCTGTTCCAGACAGAAATTGGGAGCGCTCCACCCCAGAACTGGACTCTACCCTCGCCAGAACTGGAATCCCACCCAGTACCCTCCCGGTCAGGCAGGGCCTTAGCACACTCCATCGCGCCTATCCCTTTCTCTCTGTCTCTCACTTTGTCTCCCACTGACAGGCATGTGGGGGAAATATGTATTTACACGCATGTTTTGATGAATTATTTATAAAGCAGGTGACCTCATTCATTCAGATTGATTTTCCTGTGTGTCACTCCAATTATATTGTGTTCTTTTAACAGGAGGCTAGACAGTAAGTTAGTTATTGTTACTTCAGCTCACTTGTCACTTTTGAGGATTAGACTCTGCGGAGCAGGGATGGGGGCTTTGCTCCGCTTGCTTAATGATTAAAGAGACTTTTGCAGGGCTTAAGAATTTGTTCATGTTCTTTTTACATTATTTAATTAGCTGTCCTGGGGCCAGGGAGAGTTCACACACACTGACACTCCTGCACACACACACACCTGCACTATCGCACACACACACACTGACAAGCACACACACACTTTATACAGCCACACAGACATTGACATGCAAACACCATTATACACTGACACATCCCTTTATAAACACATATATTCACACACACACGGTGATAGTCACACACCACACCACATCTACTTTGATACACACCTTCACACAGACACACGCTGACACAATCACATACGTGTCGCGTGCTGTGTATTTGTAGCTGTGTCAGCCCCAGGATATTAGTGAGACCAGGTGTGTGAGGTACAAAATATTGCCTCACTTTCCTTGTCGCTCCACAATCACATAGACTCACACACAATGACACATACCTTTATTCAGACACACACACACTCAAAATCAAGCACACACATAGACACAATCACACACTGCCACATACATTTATACACACACACAAACATACACATGCACAGACACACACACACACTGGCACAACTGAAACACATCTGCACTTCCACCTACTGTCACACACTGACACAATCACATACACACACGGTCAGGTGGGCCATTGTTACTGGGAGAGAGCTTGGCTCACACAATGAAGCTACTTCTCGTTAGTAACAGATATATATGCAGTGTTGTAGCTGTGTCTATCCCAGGATATTAGAGAGACAAGGTGGGTGAGCTAATATTTTTTATTGGACCAACTTCTGTTGGTGAGAGAGAGACACGCTTTCCAGCCACACAGAGCTCTTCTTCAGGTCTGGAAAACGAACTCCCAGCACCACTGGAAAATGCAAGGTGGAACAGATTGTTTAGCATAACTAATTAGCACGTATTGTAAGAGGCTATTCCAGGTAGAGTGGCCCGTTCACACCTCTGCAGTATGCACCCCTGTACCTCATCCAACCCACTATGGCCCAGGCACAACGATGTGGGTGAAACCAGATAATCATGATGCTCTTGAATGAACGGACACAGGAAAATGATAAAAGACAAACACACCCTGTGGGGGAACATTTTCACAAGGTGATCACTCTATAGCTGACCTCTCACTCCTCATCCTCAAAAGAAACCTGCACAACACTTTCAAAAGACGAACCTTAAATTCATTTCTCTGCTGGACACTTAAAATCATGGCCTGAACAGACACCCTGGATTTATGGCTTATTACAACAATCTGTAACCCACCCACCCCCTCTTTTTGGTCTATGACGGCAGTGGTATTAACAGACCAAGACTGTCAAAAGAGACTAGTGGCTTTGGGTTGCCCAATTTTTGGGTGCTCATCTTGAGACCCCACGAAGGGGCCTGAGCTTCAGAACGTGCCGAACATTCCCCCTCTGAAAACCAGAGCCACCCAAAAAGATTTGTCCTTTTGGAAGGTTTAGCCTAAGGGACTTGGCCCAGGTTGCACTGGGAGCCAGGAATGGGTCCACCAGGTATCAAGATCGCGTCGTGCGGTTTTGGGTCTCCTTGCAAAGCCACACCCCAAGCTGGGGTTGCTGAAGGTAATGAATGTGGGGTTCCCTTGGGCACACTGAGGCTGGGGCCACGCTTTGAACCGGTGGCTGATTTATGCTGCTGGGGTCAGGACCGCCCAGAGGATTCAGGGGGCCTGGGGCAAAGCTGGGGAGCGGACATAAAAAAAGGTGCCCCCCACTGCGGCGCTTGTACTCACCCGGCGGCGCTCCGAGTCTGTGGCGGCGGCGGCGGGTCCTTCAGTCGCTCCGCGTCTTCGGCAGCACTGAAGGACCCGCCGCCGAACTGCCGCCGAAGACCCAGAGCGACTGAAGGGACCCCCGCCGCCGAAGTGCCGCCGAAGACCCAGACCGCCGCCGGGTGAGTAAAAATTAAAAAGGCGCCTCTAGCCAGGAAAGGGATTCTCAGCCAGGCCCCCTGTGGGGCCTGGGGCAAATTGCCCCACTTGCCCCCCCGGGCAGCCCTGGCTGGGATGACAACCATGCAAGCCTCAGTAGCATGGCATGTTTTAAAGTGGCCATCAACATCCTGAGGCTCAGGGGATGGTATGATGAGGTTGTCTGCAATGCCATATGGTCCACCTGCAACTGCGATTAGCAAATATCTCCAAACGCCAGTGGTGGGACACTAGATGGGGCTTGGAGTTACTGCAGAGAATTCTCTCCCAGGTGTCTGCCTGGTGGGTCTCACCCACATGCTCAAGGGCTAACTCACCATATTTGGGGCCAGGAAGGAATTTTCCCCAAAGTCAGATTGGCAGAGACCCTGGGGGTTTTCTGCCTTCCTCTGCAGCGTGGGGCACAGGTCACTTGTCCCAGTCAGCTGACAGAGCTGGAATAAATGGTGGATTCTCTGTAACTTCAGTAACTCAGCCCATGGTGAGGTCCCGTGGCCTGTTCTAGGTACTGAGCCCCCTAGCATCTGCTCTTCCCACAGCCCTCAGCGAACGCACCTCTCCCTGCGCAGCAGGCAGGAAAAGATCATTATCCCGGGTTTACAGATGGGAACTGATGCACCAAGAGGGTAAGGCCAGGATTTTAAAAATAGCTCTGAGCCCCTCCTGTCGGGGCTGGCTGGCTCTCCAGAAGAGCTCAGGCCCCAGTGAGGTCCCCGAAGCAGTGGCCAGGTTTTCTCAAGAGCTCAGCACTTTGAGTGCATTGCTCTAGTGGCAATCGGGCCGTGAGGGTCACACCGGGAATTGCTGGGAAATCTGGCTCTTGTGTCAAGTGTCTCCAGGGGAGCGGAGCAGGTTTGAAAAATCTGGCACCATTTGTGGGTGCTGAGTTCTGGGGGAAAGCGTGGCACGTGCCAGTAGTCCAGGGCAGGGCTGGGAATCAAACCAAGATCTCCCGCCTAATGCCAGCACCAGAATCCTGCTGTGGCATTTCATGGCTCTGGTTGACCTGAAACGGATGGATTCGCATAAGCAGACGGCAGAAGACCAAGTTTGTCCCAGGCCTTTCCCCTGGTGCAATTCAGAGAGGAGGCAGGTCTGCTCATCCATGCTCCCCGCAGCATAGCTATGGCTGGCAAGGGCTCTGTGCCTATCCCCTTGCCAGTCTCACTAGCCCATCCCCATGCTGGCACGCTTATAGGCCCCTGCGTTTCCCCTTCTCTCAGATGCATGGAGATTCCCTCCCCCGCCTGCCCCTCCATTGCAGCCCTGGGCTGAAAGGTTGTGAAGAGAAATGGCTTTCCCCTGGATAAAAACACATGCCGTATTGCCGTGGCTCTCCCCAGACAGAAGAAGTGCGATCTGCGCTTGTATGAGACAGAATAATTTGTAATGTTTACGAACAGCTGTCTAAAAACCACTTAAGTTTACGAGGTGTGCGCTGTAAAATCGCTGGCAGTCACCACGGGGGTTGCTCTTTCTCGGCTTCCCCTCCCAGCCCAGCAAGAACCTGCAGGGGAAAGGCTGGAAAACATCGTAGGTTAGAGGATGGGAGGTGGGCGAAACAGACAGAAGGAATTTGGGGAGGGGGGTAGCTGGATGTTTTTAACACCTGTAACACATCACGCGGGCATGGCATCCACTCCCTGTAGGGTCAAAATCATCTATCTATTGTAGGGTTTTATCCTGCTGCCCATCCCCACAGCACGCAGGCGTCGGCCACGGAAACGGTGGAGTCCGGCTGCAGCTGGATAGGTCCCTGTCTATACCCTTCCCAGTCCCTCCACCCCATCCCCACAGGGGCACGCTGGGACCCCCGCGTCTCCCCTTCTCTCAGACGCATGGAGCTCCTCCAGCCCTGGAACTGAAAGGTGTGCATGGGACTCGATTTCCCTGGGATCAAGCCGCATGCATTCTTGCCAGAGAGGAGACTCGGGCACTTCTTCTCCATTTCAAGGGCAAAATTCTGCTCGGGGTAACGTTTGGGGTCTTTGTTTCCAGGTTTTCGAGAGCTCGGCTCCCACAATTTGATCTCATTTTCCCTACTAGTAAAACACAGTCATAATCCTTCCATTGCCTAGTGAGACTGTAAAGGCTTCAGGGCAAGGACTGCCTGCCTCTCACTCCATGTCTGTGCAGCAGCCGGCACCGGGAGACCCGCTCTCCCCTGGGACTGTCCTCTTCTAGCTGCACGTCACAGCCAGGCACTGAGAGGTGAAAGGTCTTTACTGGAGGCCAACAGCAGAGTGAGGGAGAGAACCCAGGAGTCTGGTGGCTTCCCAGTCCTTGGGGGAGAGGGGAATGTAATTTGGATGTAGACTATTTTTTTTAGACATTTTGTGACCAAGCCCCAGGCCAAACTGGCTACACTGGATGCAAATGATGTTGTACAGGCAGTCAGAGGAGAAGGAGATTAGTGCTGGGAAATTCACTGCTGGCGGAGGGTTGATTTCCCCGGCCTGCGGGAGACGGGAGAGTTCTGGTCACCAGGCGCCGTCCAGCAGCCCAGCCTGTTTGTGAGGAAGTCACACCGGGTACGTCTACACTGCAAAGAAAACCCCCATGGAGTCAAGTCTTAGAGCCCAGATCGATTGACCTAGGCTTGGGCGGCGGGGCTAAAAATAGCAGTGTAGATGTTCCGGCTCAGGCTGGAATCCGGGCTCCGAGAGGCTCCCCCATTCCTGGGTTTCAGAGGCCAGGCTCCAGCCCGAGCGGGAACTTCTACACAACTTTTGTTAGCCCCGCAGCCGGAGCCTCGTGAGCCTAAGTCAAATGACCTGGGCTCTGAGACTCTTTGCAGTGTAGACATAACCCCCTGAGGCCGGGGACTCCAGCGATCGGCTCTTCCCCCGTAGACTCCCTGTATGTCTGCGGGAAAGTCATGGGGGGGCCTCACATCTACCCTGAAATCTTAAACTTCTACCACTCACACTGCCTGCTGGTCCAGCTGGAAAGCGGGACTACACTGCCCAGCTCCAGCCTGCAACTTGTCTAAAGACACCACACAGAGCAGGGCAATGGTGAATCAGTCCCATCCTGCGCAAAGTTACATCCGCATGCAATAGTGCAAGAGACCTATGCAAAGTCCCATCCTAGTGCAAGAGCTCTGTGCAAAGTCACATCTAGGGGCAATAGTGCAAGAGACCTGTGCAGTCACACCCACATGCAATAGTGCAAAAGACCTGTGCAAACTCTCCTGTGTGTGAAAATGCAAGAGACTTGGGCAAAGTCTTCTCTGTGTAATAGTAGAAGAGACCCGTGTAAAGTCACCTGTAGGGGACTGACTAGTCAGAGCGCTGCTATTAAATTACAACTAAATCCTCTTGTTTTAACACCCCTGTAGCGGGGTGGTTACCCCGCTCCTGCCCTGAAAGGCTTAAAACAGCCCTGGAGGAGGGCTGTGGCTGGGGCAAGAAGCCTGGGTTGATTGGGGAGAAGTAGGCTCAGCTGGGCCACGCCCCAATCAGGCCTCAGCTGGCCCTATATAAGAGGCTTGAGCCAGGAGCCCAGGCAGATAGAGAGAGAAGGGTCTGGCTGCAGGGAGGCTAACCAGGTATCTGGAGTGGAGTGGAGTGGAGTGGAGTGGAGTGGAGTGGAGTGGAGTGGGGCGGGGCGGGGCGGGGCGGGGCGGGGCGGGGCGGGGGAGCTCTGGCCCAGGAAAGCCCCAGGCTGTGGGCTGGGTAAGGACTATTAGGTACTGGGTTGCAGGGGGCAGCCCATGGGTAGCCAGAGGCAGCAGGTCCAAACCCCTTTGCTTGTGATGAGTGGCTGATACTGCAGTCTGCCCCAGTGAACAGGGGCTAGATGGGGACTGGGCAATAGCCAAGACTGAGGTGAAGTGGGGATAGAGAGTTGGGGGTTCCCCTGGGAGGGGGAGACCCAGAACTGTGGGGGCACTGCTGGGGGCAGCACCCAGTTAAAGGGGCACTGGGGTCCTGGGAGGCACACAGGGGCCAGTAGTGGATCACTGGCCTGCAGAGGGCGTTCCTGGCTGGAAAATGAGCTAATTCCCAAGGATGACCAACAGGAGGTGCTGCAGGGGTGAGTCCACACCCTTACAACCTCCCACCCCATTTTTTCCTCTCTTGCTTTCCATCTTTCTACCCAGCTAGAACAAGCAGAGAAAAGTTGCTGCAGAGGGAGAGCTGGAACAGACAAGAGCAAGAAAGATGGACAGACAGAGTAGAGTGGGGGAGGAAAATGGAGCTTCCCCTCCCAAATCTCTTCTCCCTCCCCCCCCCCCCCCGTGTGATCTCCTGCTGCCCCTGTGCGCGCTCTCTCTCTCCTAGTTTATTAACATGCCTGATAAACTGGCATGAATTCTCCTGAGGGACCATTTGCAGGGGAGGTGCCGCGGCTGAGAGCATGGGCTGAGGGGGAGCACTGGCCTATGGGGAGGGAAGGGGGGATTCTGGGGGTGGAGGAAGGCGAGAGCATGGTGGTGGTGGGGGGTGGAGGGCTGGAAGCGCAGTGGGTCGTGGCAGTGAGTGGGTCTAGTGCACAGGGGCCTGGGTTCTACCACTGGGCTGCTGTTTGACCCTGGGCATGTCCCTTCCCGTCTCCGCTTCCCCTCCCACCCGCTGTCTGTTGAGCTCCTTGGGGCAGGGGCTGCCTCTCACTAGGTGCATGTACAGCCCCTAGCATAGCGGGGCCCTGATCTCCGTTGGGGGCCTCTAAGTGCTCTGGCAACGCTAACCCCCCCCACCCCCCCCGCTCCAACAGAGGCAGCAAGTGCGGCTTGCAGAGCAGACGCCGGTGCCGGGAAACACGGCCTCTCTCCTGCGCGTCCCGCCCCCGCCAGCGGCGAGGAGCCCAGGGCCGTGAGCTCCATTACAGAGAGCGGCCCCTCATCAAGTCAGCCGCCACTGATGGCAGATTCCCTTAATGAACCCGCTAATGCCTGACGTTGCCACGATAATGGGCGTCGCTAATGAAGCCCGGGACGAAGGCGATCAGCCGGAGATCGCTATTGTCATCACACAATGGCAAGCGCCTGGCCCACCCCAGCTTGGAGCGCGATTAGCCCAAATATTTGCTTCCTGTCTCCAGGGTGACTGGGCTGCCAGCTCGCCTCCTTGGACTGCTTTGATCTTGAGCATCACAACACAGTTTCCCGTTCTCCTGGCAGCTCTGCGGCTCCGTGCCAGGGAGCCGGCGGGGTGTGTGTGTGACGGACAGCATCGGCCCTGGTGCTCGGGCGAGGCTCTGCAGAGACACGTGACAGGCCGGTGTACCATGGGGCTGGGAGGGCAGGGGATGCCGGTGGGTTGGGTGCTTCAGCACAGCTGTGAGGGGCAGGGGGCGTCCAGGGCTGCAACAGACAGAATGGCAGCTCAGGATTTTGGGAGTGTAGTGGGCAGGGTGGGGATAGCAGATGCTGCATTGGCAGAGCTCTGTGGGGCCCCCAGGCCTGGAACAGCAGTGGGGATAGCGGGTCAGGTCAGGACTGAGTGGCATTGGCAGAGCTGGGCGTGGGAAATCTGGGCTGGTCTCTCCCCAGCACTAGCAATCCTGCTCGCCGAGTTTAAAAGTCTCGCTCTTTACAAACCACTTACTCGTCTGCGGCTTGTCAGGCACAACCGGCTGGTGTTAGATTAACACACACAGGAGGAGAGATGCGCATCGCAGAGAGCACATGCTGTCTCTGCCAATCCCGAGAGCACTTTCCGGGGGATGAGAGTGAATATTCTGCAGCGGCCCTTTGCCTAACAGCCACTAAACTAGATGCAGCTAGAAGCTCGAGGAACCGTTCAATGCCTCCAACAATCCCTACCTAGAACAGGCTTCTTCCATATTCCAGAACACACCAACTTCAAAAAGCTTCTACACCCCAATACTGGGGGATGGGGGGAATGTTCTAGATTCTAAGCGCACAGGATTCTAAAAGGCTCTCAAGCAGGAGCCCATGGGGTTCTAAAAGATTCTCAATTCAAGAGCACATGGGGATCTAAAAGGGTTCTGAATTACGGCACCCACCTGGTTCTGATGTCTAGAATGCATCGGGTTCTAAAGTCTAGGACAAAGTCGGTTCTAAATTCTGGAACACACAGCCCCTAAAAGGATCTGCATTCTAGAACCCCAAGGGTTCTATGCTCTAGAACAAATGGATTGTAAATCCCAGAACACATGGGCTTCTACAAGGTTTTTAATTCCAGAAAACATCTGGTTCTCGAAGGTTCTAGATTCTGCCAGCCCAGCCACTTGCAGGGTTCTAAAATGGTCTCCAGTCTGGGCTGGCGTTTCTGTAGTCCTTCCCTCTCTGCCACTGGTGATTACCATGTGCTGCTTTTTACCGTGTGGCCGAACGTGTGCTCCTGCAGGAAGTTGACTGATGTTCGAGATCTGAGGTGTCTAATTGCGCATGGATTCCTATTGAGCCCAGAAATATAAGACCCTAATGTGTAATTCTATAATATTACTTAGTTCAGTGGAGTAAGTAATAATATTAGCCCTGGAGTTACTCGGTGAGCTCATTTAACTGTGTGGGTCTCTTCCCTTTCGCCGCTCTTCCAGTGTCATTAATTACCGCTGGGTAACGGCCCTGAACTTTTCTGCCCTTTTATGTTGCTGAAGACCATGTGCTGTCTGTAACTATCGGAAAGCCTTGCTGTATTGCCCACACCATTACACGGCACAGGAATCTGGGAGAGGAGAAGGGAACAGACGGGGAAACCACGAGCTGTGAGCCCTTAGAGCTCGATAACCCCGGCTGCCCTAACCTGACACCACCCCCTCTGATCACAAATAGGGAGGGGCCAGGGCAGCTCCTGCCCTGTTGGGAGTGAGAGACGCTATGGGTCTGATTCGCAGTCACTCCACCCTTGCACTTGGGGCAGGGAAAGAGGGTGTGTGTGTGGCGGGGTGGCTTTAAGACCCCTTTGTGCACCAGTTGTTCAGGGCCATGTACCACATTGTATGTTAGAGCAGCCTCAGGCCTGCTCTAAATTATGCTCTGCTTTCCATGGCCCCCTATGCGCTCTGGCCAAACGCCCAATCTGTCCCCTGTGCGCCGAGTTGGAAGACAGGCCCGTGCATACCCAGTATGGTCTGTTTGGGTATTTCCAGGGGGCCATTTCCCCCCCCCCCTGCAGCCTGGCATAAAGAGGCCTGGGAATCAGACCTTTTGATTGTTACTTGCTGCTCTGGGCAGTGCCTTTGTGTGTCAGTTTCACCCACTTGCTTGCCCATGGCCACAGCCTCCACTGGGGAAGGGCCGGTGGCTGCCAGCCAGTTTGGCCAGAGAGACTCCCTGACATCCCCAGCCCTGGGTCTGGTCTGTGCTGAAGCCCAGCTACCTTTGTGCAGGAGGAATGTCTGTGCTTTCTCTGCCCCTTGGGGCATGTTCAAGGGATGGGGGTAGGTTGGGGGTGCAGGCGGGGTGACCAGATGGCAAGTGTGAAAAGTTGGGCCTGGGGTGGGGGGTAAAAGGCACCTATATAAGACAAAGCCCCGAATATTGGGACTGTCCCTATAAAATGGGGACATCTGGTCACCCGAAGTGCCGGGAGAGATTACCGCAGCAGCGAGAAATGCCATGTCAGGAGCAGTCTCCTGCAAACAGCAGCAAGATTTTGGTGCTGCTGCATTGGAAACCGACTGTTAGCTGGGCCTGGCACCCAAACCACAGCTGGGAACGAATGCGGAGCCAAACAGCCCTGCCCCGGTTGAAGGGGGATGACAAACCTATAGACACTGCATACTTGTCCTTACATCACATTGCCTGGTCACCTAGAACTTCACAGCAGCAGTGGGGCTAGTACTCAGAGCCTCCTGCTCCAAAATACAGGCCCTTTCTGCTTGAACTAAAGGAGAATCTCCCCCAGCTGATTGCAGTATAGGGCATATGACACACATCCATGCAGTTCCAGTGCATTCCAGTAGAGAGCAGGGGTGCACACCCTCACTCCACTGGGGAGAATAAAGCATTCAATGAGACGACTATTTAAAAACCTTAGTGGGTTTGAACTGAAATCAGCTCATGGCGCTGTCACCTGGCCCCCCAGGGGGCAAAGTGTATCAGCTGGAGCATGAGTGATGCATTCACTGGGTGTTTTTAACCATCACGCCGTGTTATGTGACCCTGCGCCATATGGCTCCGGCGTGCAATGTGCCGTGAACGTTCCCCCCACCCTCCCTGGCACCGGCAGAGTTAATGTACTCCGGGCGAGCCCAGTGCCACAACCCGACTTTCCAATTATCGGATTAGCCTCTGTTAGTTTGGCACAGCCCCAGCTCCTGGCTCCCTGGCTGGGACCCGAGGCCGGATAGCCAAGCAGCAGTAATCTCGGCAGCGACAGAGCAGAGCCTAATGCAAGGCGGCGTTCTCAGACAGGAACTCTGAACGGGGGAATACTCCGATGGGAGCAGGCTTTGCAGAGCCAGATCAGAGAGCAGGGTTCTCCAGGCCGCGCTGCTCAGGGCCGGGTCCTGGGGACAGGACAGACGCTGGTCAGCATGACAGACAGCTGTAGGATTAGGAGCTCACTCTGGCTCCTCTAGAAGCCCATCGCTGTTGGTTCATTTCTAGGCCAAGGCTCAAAGGGCTTTGCAGAATTCATGCCTGTGGGCATCATTTGTGCCATCAAAGAGCCGTTTGCATGGAACTGGGTAGCCCTCCACTGACTTGGTATGGGCCTGATCCTGCTACCCTGGCTCCCGGAGAAGTCCCGCTGACTTCAAACCGAGATCAGTACTCGCTAGCATGAGTCGGGGGGGCGCTCTAGCCCTATATAAATAATCGTCCCGGTAGCCATAATGCGGTTCCTCTGTTGAGAGGGAGCTGAGGTCGAGGCCCAGCAGGTCGGCTTCCTGTGGGAGGAGAACTTGGTGACACCCAGTCTGGGTCTGTTCTGGTGTTTTATTTACACACCAGCCCGGGAACAGAGGTGGCCACAAATGGCACACAGGCAAATCCCCAGTTTCAGAACTCCCAATGCCTGGCTCCCCGGAAGCACCCCGATCTTAGATCTGACTCTCGGCTGGACAGGTTAAAGGAGAGAGCAAATGCTATTGCTGTTTGCAGCAGTTCCCCCCCCCAACTAACCCAGACACCATTGTTCCAAGACTGAGCGGTGCTTGTCTGCTAAGAAACAGAGCTGGCAAGACGGTGTGTAACAGGGCCACCTGCCCTAATAACATAAAGCATCCACTATCTAAACCCATATGACCATACGACAACTGCTCCCCCATATAGCTGCGTAGATACGCAGGTCCTGATTCTCAGCGATTTCCTTCCTACTCCTGAAGGCGGGATGGAGGGGGTGAAGGTGCATTTAAGCCATCTTTGCACTCCCTGTATTCTGGGCCCATGCAGGATGGAAGTCAGGGCTGCTATAACTTCAGCTCTGCTTCCCATGTCTCTCTGTGTGCTCTGACCACCCCACCCAACATGCTTCTGATCCAGCCCCTGCGCGGGGTGGGTAGGAACAAGGCTACCCTAAAACTTTTATGCCAGTGCGTCACTGGGGATAACCTCAGGGATCGTCACCCTGCCTTTAACTGAGAATCAGGCCTAGCATCTTCCATGTAACCGCCTAGCCCTCCATGCGGGCTATAGAGAGAAATATTCTTCAGTGTGGCCCTAGAAAAAATCCTGCCTCTATAAAAAGACAGGCCTCCACAGGGTTGCAACGCCGGGTGCCTGCAGCCGGCCCAGCATCTCTCCAGTCATGCACCACACTCTGGGATCCCCGATGGACTCTGAGAAGTATTTACTTATCTCCCTCCCCCAGACTGACAATCCATCTCAGCCCCTTGCAGTGGGACCCGTGGCCACCTTTGGCATAATTAAACAAACATAAAAAAAAAAAGAGAAGCGGCGTCTGGAGGAGAAAATTCCGCCCCCCAGCCCCCAGTCAATTTCATTTTGATTTAATGGTCAGGGGAGTTGCTTTTTAAATTGTAATCACCGCAGAAAAATTGAACTCCGGCAGAGCCGGGGCTGCCCGGCGAGCGGTGATTTAAGAGACAGGTTCAGGAGCAGCTGAAAGCAGCTGGCGCAGCATGGATGGAACAATTTGCCACACTGAACACCGGAGAATCACATGCCTTTTTACCAGGGCCGGGCTTGGGGCAAGAAATCGCCACCCGGAGCTGTTCGATAAGCCAGCTTTATTGATATTGGTCTGCCAGCGGCAGGAGCTGCATCCAATTCCGAGAGACTGAGGGCTGTCAGGGTATTAATGACCAATGCGGTTGCTCCGGTTTGATCTGCTGGTACATTGCGTGAGTAGCGAGGCTGATGCTGTCACTGTTTGTAGCCTGTTCTAAACAGTTGCCTCTGTGTTAAGTGTGGCTGGAAACAGGGCTCTTCTTCTAGGGGGATGTTTTGGTTTTGGTCTAAGTGTTACACACACACACACAATCGCCCCTGAACGCAGCCACAAAATCACACCCATAGTCAGTCGCCGTCACGCACATGCGCCAAATCACGTCCAAGTCTAGCATTGACACCTCCGCGCCAACTCACGCCCACAGGGGTGACACACCCACAATCCATCGCAGGCTCTCTCCAGCACACACAAAATCACGCTCACATGTGTACACGTCGCTGCATAAAACACTCCTGCACAATCACACATGCAAACGCAAACTGCTGTGCACCTGGGACCACATGTGCACATTCACACACAACCCCGAATATCCCTGCAGGAGCACAGCCACACACAATCACATGACACACATTCTCACATCCACTTTCCCACACCCTCAGTCACACACATACCCAGAATCTTAGACACACACCCACACACAATCACCCACATGCTCTCTCTCACACACATACACACAAATCAAAAACTCCAGGTACCATTCTTGACATTAGTTGAAATACGTCAGCACTAAATCCCAGACTGCTTGCATTTCTCCCCGGGGCGGGGTGGTGGGTATCAGATCCTTTGGTCAAATGCTTATGCTGGCACATCTGTAAGCTGCAGAGCAATCCCCTGCCACCAACTGAATTATAGGGTCTCCCACATGGACTCCGGCTCCTCATGGACACACTTCTCGGTTCTCCAAACAGCCCCTTTGCAGAGCAAGGTACGCAAATGTTCTCGTCGAGAGGGACTGAGAGGTTCGGCGGGTAGGAGGGGGATCAGGGCTGGGGTACGGAGGGAGGAAGGTCAAGGGTGCAGGCTCTGGGCAGCGCTTACCTCAAACAGCTCACAGAAGCAGCGGCATGTCCCCCCGCCAGCTCCTAGGCAGAAGCGCAGCCAGGTGGCTCTGCACACTGCCCCGTCCAGGCACTGCCCCGCAGCTCCCATTGGCCATGGTTTTTGGAGAGCCGATGCTTGGGGCGGGGGCAGCGTGCGGAGCCCCCTGGCTGCCCCTACACGTAGGAACTGGAGGGGGTACATGCTGCTGCTTCTGGGAGCCGCATGGAGCCATGGCAGGCAGGGCACCTGCCTTAGCCCCGCTGTGCTGCCGACCGGACCTTTAACAGCTCAGTCGGCAGTGCTGACCGGAGCCGCGAGGGTCCCTTTTCAAGCGAGCATTCCAGTTGAAAACTGGACACCTGGCCACCCTTCTATCTGACCTGCCAGTCACTGGACCTTGGCCTGGAACCTGGTGGAGCAGGGATGGCCCAGATTCCTCTACTCCTCTGGTCTCCTCTGGTTCTCACCAGGGGGGGACATGGCTGGACTCGGATCCCAACCCCCCTAACAACCCCATACGTTTGGGGGCGAGGGCTCTGCACTGTCCAAGCTGGGCTAAGCTCCCCATGGGTGCGGGCCTCCCCTCCCTGAAATCTTTGCAGCTGTCTTTGGCCCACCCCTTGGATTAGCCCCCGTCCTTAGTCACCCCAAACTCCTTCAAAGCTCCTGGATCCCTAGATCCTGCAGGCGCCAGCCTCCTCCCCCCCAGTGCCGGGGCAGCGTCAGGTCATGCAGCTGGTCGGGTGGGCTCCCAGGCAGGGGCCAGGGCTAGGTACGGAGCCGCTTGGGACGCAGGGCTGGGGCAATCGATTCCAGCGTGGTGCACGCCGTCTGCCCAGCGAGGGCAGCCTGCCACCTGGAATTACTGCTTAGCGGCTGTGAATGGGACAGCCTGATCGATCCCTTTCCTCCTCATTTAAGAAGCATTTAGAGGAGAAGGCGAGGGATGGGGGGGGCAGCTGGGCTGAGGGCGCCTGCCTTCCTCCTGCTGCAGGGAATGGATGCAGCCTTTGTCTGGGTCACTGCGTCGGCCAGCCCCAGCCCCCGCGAGTGGATGGGGCTCCATGGATGGTGACTTCCCTGGCACGCGGGCACGTGAAGCTGCTGAAAGTGCTCCTCGCCAATCTAATGAGCCTTAATTCAGCATGGGTGTTGGATGGATGGATGCCTGTGTGCAGCATGGATGTGCACATGTGTAGCTTGACTGTGAGTTGCACGGGGTGTATTTGTTGTATGATTGTATAGGTTGCATGGCACAGTA
>NW_020664545.1:7891475-7898508 GCF_002925995.2 Terrapene triunguis
TGCGTGTTTTTCCAGCCGTGCAACAGAAAGGAGCTGGGGGAGGGAGCTGGGACGGAAAGGTTTAAATCAGCAAGTGAATGAGTGAGGAGTTCAAGGCTCACAGCGCTGCAGCCCCAGGGGTGGGGGCAGGTGGGGACAGAGGGCCGGCTTGGCTGGCTCCGGGGGCCCAAACCAGGGCCTGACCCACTGAAACCTGGGGGAGTCTCCCTCAGCCCCGATCTGCTGCGGGAGCAGCCCCGTACGGGAATCTGCCACAGCACCTGAGTCACACAAGTCCCCCGGTGTCTCAGCTCCTGAGTCACTAGTGAGGCGCATTTGAAAATCCCACCCTCCTGCTGCTGCTTATTTTCACGTCTGCTGTTGGTTTCCCCCACGTCCCTTCCCCGCCCCCGTCTCTGAGCGTCGATCTCCACCCGCTGCCCCCTTCGCATGGCACTGCCCACAGGCAAGTCGCCAAGGGCCGGGAGGTCTGAACTAAGCCCGGCCTGGGTCTCCGTGATGGCAACGGGAGTTTTGCTTGTGTCGGGGCTGGGCACAAGCCGGGTAAGAACCTCGGGCTCTGGCCCCTTCCTTAGCCATTCACCAGCCAACATCCGTAACAACAGTCCAATAATTCATGTTGTTGCTGATGATGATTAAAGGGCACTGGCTGGTTTCCTTTGTCTCCCCACTCAGTCCCTTCCCACCTCTGGGCATGTGTCAGCCTGTCGCTTTCCCACCCCTCACCCCCGGACAGGAGTATTGGGTTCTGTCCCCACCCCCTTTTGTTCCCAGAAAGGAAGTTCCCAAGGGTGACCCCTTGGCCTCACATCTCCCTCCCCAGGGCCAGAACTGCGCGGCGGTGGGGCAGTTCGCAGCCAGTGTTTCACCATCGCCCCCAGCCCCTCCCCACCAGCATCATGAGTGAGTGTGAGTGCCTGTGACTGAGGATGGGCATGCATGTCCGTGAGTGTGCACAAGTATGCGTGAGTGTGTGCACGTCTCTGCATGCCATGGCAAATGCGCAGCCGTCCTGCCGTCATTTCCATCCCCCCCGCGGACGCTCTTTGGGGCACCCCGTGTCCCACCCCGTCTCTGTGACTCCCCTCCCCAGCTGTCCCTGATTCCCCCCACAGCGCCCAGCCTCTCTTCTCCTTGCTCCAGGTCCAGCCCTGGCTCCTCCGTGGGCCCGGAAAGACGTTCTCTGGGGTGCCCAGGTGCAGGGGCGCAGCGGGGGCTTTGTCTCAACATTGCAGGCCCCTCTGCCCAGCAGCTGCACCCCGGTCTCCGCTGGACACGGCTCTGCACCCCTCCCCCTTTGGAGACCAGCCCAAGGAGCTCCAGCCCCTCTGGAAGGCTCCTGATGGGCACAGAGAGTCTGGAACATGTGCAGCCCCCTGTCAAAGCCTCAGTCGAGCCCCTGCCCCCCGCCCCCTCCCCGGCTCCCCCCGCGGAAGGCAGTGAGCGCAGAGCCTTGGCCCGGCTCCCCGGGATTCTTCTGTTATTGTTTTTGCTCCATCGCTTCCCTCTTCCCGTCTCACTTGCCAAGAATCTGGTGTTGCTGCCGGCTCCAGATGCTCCCAGGGCTGGGCGCTAAGTGTGTGTGTGTGGGGGGGGGATGTGGGGGGTGTGTGTGTGTGGGGGGGGCGCAGAGCCAGGCCCCATCTGCATGGCCAGTAGGGGGCCAGGGGACGCAGCCACACACACACACACACACTGCCACTCTCTCTCTCTCACATGCACACACACACACACCCCACCCCTCATACACACACACACTGCCACTCTTTCTCTCATACATGCACACACACATGCACACACACTGCTCCTCACACACACACAGCCCCTCACACACATACACACACTGCCCCTGACAAACACCCACCACACATACACACACACACACTGCCCCTCACACACATACACACACTGCCACTGACAAACACCCACCCCTCATACACACACACACACACTGCCACTCTTTCTCTCATACATGCACACACACAGCCCCTCACACACATACACACACTGCACCTGACACACACACCCCACACACGCACACACTCTCATGCACTGCCACTGACAAACACACCCTCACACGCACACACTGGTGCACTGCCCCTCACACTCTCTCAGCATGCTGCATTGCCTCACCGCACGCACCCCCATCCACCCATACCCGCTGCCCCTCACACACAATCATTCGCACCCACATACAATGGCTTCTGTGCCCTCACACAGATTACCGCGCCCTCCCACCTGTTCTATACACTCTCATGCACACACATACACACTAGCTCCTGCACACACACATACTCTCCTCTGCACGCACGCTCCAATGCCTGAACTCTGTCACACACACTGACTCCTTCACCTCTTACACCAACACACCCACTCATATTCCTACACCCTCCTGCACACACACAGCCCCACCCCCTCACACAAATGTGCTCCTGCACCCTCACAGACACACCGAAGAGGGTGCAGGGTAGCATTAGCCATCCCATAATGACCAATGTGACTCAGTTTCCTCCCCCCTACCGCCGTAACATGGGAATGATGAGTCCACACGCAGAGTCGGGCGGATGAATCCATTATTGCTGTATTCACTCATCAGTGTCATTAATGAATGTAATTCATTAACCTTTTAGCCCAGTCTTGTCTGAAAATGGAGTTAGGTGGGAATGTTTTGACAAAAGGTTTTTCATTGGAAAGTGCCAGTGCGTCGAAACCGAAAATGTCGGTGGGAAAGGGCCGGCTTCGATACATTTTTCAAGCTGGAAAATTTTCAGGGGAAAAAAAAATAGTTTCAAAATTGGCGAAGCGTTTCCTAGAGCCATTTTCAAACCGAAAAATTCCAGTTTTCCCCTTCGGCACGACCTGTCAGTTCAAAATTTCAGCGAAACAAAAGTCTTTTAAAATCCAAAATGGTCGCAAGCAAAACGAAACATTTTGAAACTATCCAAATAAAGCATTTTAATTGACCTTAAGCAAAAAAAAAAAAAAAAAGGGTTATTTTTTTTTTTTTTAGTTTGAGAACAGTTGGATTTCTCGTAAGTTTTCGCTGGACAGGAACATCATTCCCCGGCCAGCTCTGTCTGAAAGACGCTCTGGGGACAGAGAAGTGGAAAGTACCCTGCGCCCACACGCATACGCCCACATGCCCACACAGGCTCATTTCAACTGGCCTGATCCAGCCATTGCCTGCGGTGGGGCTGTGCCCACGTACGCTCCACAAGGAACACAAGCCACGGGCGGCGGAAAATTATTGAACGCCCTTGATCAGTTGCAGGGACAAGCGGGCAGCTGCTTCCCCCTCGTCTCCTGTCTGCACAGGCATGCCCCACCAGAGGGCCCAATCCTGGGAGCTACTGAGTTCCCCCCGCCACCAACAAAGACATTAACTAGCACTCTCAGGACGGGGGCTCCTGTGTGTTTTCTTTTCTTCCCTGGGGAAATGATCAAACCACCTTGATCAACCGCAAAGAGAAGATGGGAGCTGCTCTCCTCCCTTCTGCATCTGCAAGGTCCCAATCCTGCCAGGGGCCTGGTCCCTGCTACCCCCAAAGACATCACAGGGTTGGGCCCACATCCCTAGCCTCATATAGTGATCCCTTCCCAGTAGGCTGCAGCCTGCCCTCCTCTGGCCTGGGCCGTTTCTCCCTGTCAGGAGCTGGGCCCAGCCTGCTTTGACGCACGAGGAACACGGCAAGCCGGGCTCCTGTCAAGGGGCACGATGCAGATTTCTCATCCCCCCCCCCCCCCCCCCCTGCCCGATCCCGAGCCAGCTGTGAGGTTGCTAGGCGTGTTGCTAGGCGAGCGGTAGTCGAAGTGTGGGCAGTGTCCAAGCGGCACAAAATCCAGGCCACACTTGGCTGCCTGTTCCAGCTGCCGCCGGGGTGGATGGGGTGGAGGTAATGCGCCCGTCACTGCTGTATCTGGGCACCCATATTTTGCCCCTCTCTACCACCCTTTTCTCCCCCAAAAAATCTCTATGCAAAATCATTTACCTTCAAACACCCCTGGTGGGGCAGAGCAGTATGGTTATCCCCAGGTTGTGGATGGGGAAACTGAGGCACGGCACGGCGGAGAGCCTCACCCCAAGCCAGTCAGTGACAGAGCTGGGAATAGAACCTCGGAGTCCTGGAGCCGTACAGCTGAGGAGCGGGCGTACAGGAAGACCTGAGTTCAGTTCTAGCCTGGGTTGTGCTCTGAGGCTCAGACCCTGTATGAATGAAACCCTGGATGCCCGTGGGCGCCAGATCAGACTCCGAGCTGGCTGCTGTCAGCGGGGCTGCGTGGCCGCGTGCGGCTGCAGCACGGACAGAGACTGGGGCTGAGGCCTGCACTGGAAAGCAGGAGCAGGTGGGGCTCCGGCAGTTTGAAGTGTTCACTTAATGAAGCGACTTTCCCCTCGGTCTTTTCTCTCCGGAGCGGTTCCCTGAGCAGACCCGCTCCCCGCGGGCCGGGGGCAAAGAGCACACTGCACAAACGCTCGCTGCTATTTTTAGTCCAGCTTCTGAGGGGGAAGAAGAAGGAGAAACAAGAATCCAGGATCCTATGAATTTTATGGGTTTAACAGCAGCCTCGGCCATGACGAGCCGTGGTTCCTTGGCCCAACCGGGAGCAGGCTGGTGGTGATGCCCACCTATGGCACTGCTGCTCCCTGGCTTCAGGACTGTGCCCCCTAGATGCATACACCTAGGCACACACACGTGTGCACGCATATACGCACAGACGTATACACATCACTTACATGCAAACATGCATGTATCGATGCACCTGTCTGCGCACACACAACCACAAGCCACCCTGCTCTTCCACTCCCTTCGCAGCACGTCAGCTCCAGAACCGCCAGACAACAGGGCTGGGGCAAACGAGCGTGTGGCTGGAGAACAGGCCTTTTGCTGGGAGAGGATCAGCCTGAGGGTTCCGGGGCTCAGTTCAGAGAAGCCCCCCAAAGTTGGGATGCCCTCTTAGAACCTTAAGCCTGAACCCTGTGAGTCTTCAAAACCACCTCCCCGCCCATGGCTGAGAGAACAGGTTGTTTCACAAGCGCTCCAGTCTTTCTCGCTCCCCTAGGGATAGATATTTATCCAGCAATGAAAAGGTTAATGGCCTGGGTGTCTGTTGCACAGGGACGAATTGGAACCGCAGGAGCCCGCTGGAGCGAGATGCATCTGGGCCCCATCAGCAGGTTGTGGCAATGAACAGGCCCCGCTTTGGTGAGGGGTTGGGTGGCCACGATCCTCAAAGGTATTTTGGTGCCTAACTCCCCTTGGCTCAGGACGGGGATCCTATGGTGATGACGGACATATAGATGGGTTAGAAGATGATCCAACGCAGGGCGAAATGGTCTCACCCAAGCAGCCTGGGAGGTGTTTACATCGGTGAAGAAACCCCCTTACTCACCAGCCCCCATATCCGGTCCCCCTGCTCCTTTGCATCTGCTCCCCTGCCTGGAATTAAGATTCCGAATATTCACCGTCCTGGATGGAGTGTCGCCAATTCCAAGCAGGTATTTTCCGACTGAGCGCCTCTCTCTGACAGCCTGATATGGATTTATACCCACCGAAGGCGAAGAGCGAGGTAATACGCTGACCTTTCAGACCCGCAAGCAGCTGGCAAATCTGTATCATCCGCCCTGAAAAATGTCGCGGGGAGCGTGCTGAGAAGGGATGGAGCCAGCTGCTGAGACACGAGGAAGAGGTTGGATTTCGGAGCTGGGGGGCGGCCCTGGCTGTTCACCCCCCCCTTGCGGTTCTGGGGAGCGTCTCTCTAGTCGGGATACAGCCACGGGCAGAAGCTTCCTCTGCTTTGCCTGCCCCTCCTCTGAGCTGGGTGGATCACAGAATCATCGAACCATAGAACCGGAGGGCTGGATGGGATCTTAAGGGGGTCACCTAGTCCAGCCCCTTGCGCTGAGGCAGGACCAAGTAAACTTAGACCAGCCCTGACAGGGGTTTGTCCAACCTGCTCTTAAAAACCTCCAATGACGGGGCTTCCACCACCTCCCTTGGGAGCCTGATCCAGAGCTTCACTCCCCTGAGAGTCAGAAAAAGTTTTTCCTAACATCTCCCTGGCTGCAGATTAAGCCCATTGCTTCTTGTCCTACCTTCCGTGGATCATCTCATGAGATGTCCAGGGCCCAAGACCCATTCGATCCTTGGTCCCCTTTCTGGGCCTGCTCACAAAGCTGCCAGTGGTGGTGCTGAAGACCAACCCACTGCGAACGAGCAGGAATCCAGTGTCTGAGCCACCCGGCAGCCAGCAGGCGCTGGTGACTTTCAAGCCCTAGCTTTGAGCTGCTGATGTCCAGGTGAAAGGCTCTGCGGCCCCCCCCCAAGCCTCCAGAAACACCGATTGCTGACGCTGAAATCGCCGACAATGTTCTTCAAGCTCAGTGACGCGTCTCGTGGCACAAGTTCTGCTTCCCTAGTGGCTGGCGTCCTGCTGGGACTGTGGGTGCCGGGAAAAGACCTTGATTCAAACGCCAGGGCAACACTCGAGGGAGTGAGGTGGGCTCCAGGCACGAAGCTGGGACCCAGAGTCACATTTCCACCTCACCAAACTTTGGGGTTTTGGTTTAGTCCTAAAATAGGGGGCCTTTTGCAGAACTGCCCCTCTGACGGGGTTCCATTCCAGGGGGCGGGCACCGCCTCTTGCAAAGCTGGGGGTTAGATCTGAAGGTGAGTTCGGGTATTAAGCACCTGAGGGGTCAGATCCAGGGTTTTCGCCTGGGCCTCTCTGAGTTTTCACCACCAACAAGCACGGCTCGTTTTCCTCATTTTCCAAATCTATTTTCACGCATTGCAACTGGGTGAAGCTCAGACCCGGCCCTGAGAGGTGCGTTGTTGGATGGTCTCCTGAGTCTTGGGTGGAATAGAGCTAACTGTGATGGGTGTGTGTGTGTGTGTGTGTGATTAGCCTGTGATGTGGGTGAGGCTGTGTGCATCTGCGATGAGCTGCAAAGCGTGTGTTGCTCTATGTGTGTATCTGGGATTAGCTGCGATGTGTTTGTTGCTGTGTGTGTCTGGGATTAGCTGTGATGTGT
>NW_020664545.1:7898518-7908700 GCF_002925995.2 Terrapene triunguis
TGTGTGTGTCTGGGATTAGCTGTGATGTGTGTGTCCGGAATGAGCTGCGGTGTGTGTGTTGTGTTTTCTAAGATGCTGAAAAACAGCCCCACTCTTACAGCCCTGGGGCCCCTCCCAGCAGGAGACACTGGCCAGCCAGCATCTGTTGTGGACTTGTTGGGGTAAGACCCAGCTGCTGTGTGTTTCGGAGCTACCTTGTCTCTGCGGCAGCAGAATATCCTTCCCCCACACTGGGTGCCCTTCAAAGACCCTGACATGTTCGGGTGACAATGATTGATTGGATAGGCTCCGGGGGCTGACGCCGAGGGCAGAACGGCTGGAAATGGGATGGGGCAGGAAGCTAGGACAGAGTTTGTGGAGCGTGGTGGGAGGCTGCGGTGCGTGGCGGAAGGAGCAGAGGCTGAAATCAAAGCTCGTACCTGGAGGGCGTGATGGGAGGCAGGGGAGAGGCCGGGGGCCACGTCACACACCACTAATCAGTGTCAGTCTGGCCCTCCTGAGAGGTGAAGGCCCCTGTATTAATAGGGATAAAAGGCATCCCATGGTCTCCATCCTGCTGCCCAACACGGGGGGGAACTCCTGCTTCCTCGTTGGCTGCTCCGCTTCTGACCCCGTGTATCTAAAAGCGGCGAACCGGATCTCATCAGGAATCACATCTCTCCTCCGCCGCTCCGTTCCCCTCTCCCTCTGCGCTGGTTTATGATTTAGCTCTCCCCGCCAGCTGGGCTTGGAGCGCCGTGCGGCTCAGCCGGGCGAGGCTGCACCGCGGAGCGCCCGGTTTGGAGCTGGAGCGTGCTGCGTTAGCAAGAAGCCACGCGGCGGGTGGATGGAGCAGAGATTTTTCCTGAGCATGCGGAGAGGCCAGTGTGTGTGCTCGGAGCCTGGCCCCAGCTTGCGTTCCTAGTGTCCTGCTCCACTAATGTCCCGGGCCAAACCAGGGGTCTCCTGGAAGCTGGCCCTTGCTCGCCATTTATCCTACCACATGGCGGGCGCAGGGCCTGGCTACCAGTAGCTAGGCCTGGCCATGCAAACTGCAGTCACGGCTTCGGCCTACAGAGCACGGCTTGCACACACGACGACTGGGGCTGGAACCAGAGCACCTCCCCTGTGAAAAGCACCAGCCTCCACCGCTCAGCCAAAGCTATAGCAGCCTCACGGCGTCGGGGTGGGGTGGGGGGCGGGATGGGTCACACACACTGGACAGTGGGTTAGGTGGACTGGGTCGCCTCCCAGCTTCCTATGCCGGGTGGGAGCACATTGGGCTCTCCGCGGCGGAGATCCCACTACAAGAAGGAGGTGGAAAAACTGGAAAGAGTCCAGCGGAGGGGAACAAAAATGATCAGGGCGCTGGGGCACATGACTTATGAGGAGAGACTGAGGGAACTGGGATTGTTTAGTCTGCAGAAGAGAAGAATGAGGGGGGATTTGATAACTGCTTTCAACTACCTGAAAGGGGGTTCCAAAGAGGATGGATCTAGACTGTTCTCAGTGGTACCAGATGACAGAACAAGGAGAAATGGTCTCAAGTTGCAGTGGGGGAGGTTTAGGTTGGATATTAGGAAAAACTTTTTCACTAGGAGGGTGGTGAAGCACTGGAATGGGTTCCCTAGGGAGGTGGTGGAATCTCCTTCCTTAGAGGTTTTTAAGGCCCGGCTTGACAAAGCCCTGGCTGGGATGATTTAATTGGGGATTGGTCCTGCTTTGAGCAGGGGATTGGACTAGATGACCTCCTGAGGTCCCTTCCAACCCTGAGATTCTATGATTCTATGATTCGGTTCTGACAGCAAATCTGGGCGCTCCCGGCCTGCGATCACGTGGTGGGATATGGCAGATCCACCGGTGACTGCCTGGGGGCCAGTCTTAGCTACCACGATGTTCCCCTCTTTCCATATTGGGCCAGTCTGACACACAGACCGGCCAGTCCTGAAGCGAACAAACCCTCAAGGGGCCAAAGCTGTCCCAGGGGTAACTCTGCTGACTTCAGCAGCCTGGGCGCTCCGGGCACAGGACATCAGCGGTGACGGGCAGGCGGCAGTCACGGCATGGGAGACGCGTAGGCTGCATGGGTCCAGATGGAGCGAGCGAGGCTCAGGCATTGGGGGCGGGGGGGAGAGCTGGGTGTTATTATTATAATTGTGTGTAGCAGGGCGGAAGGGCTGGTGGGGGTAGAGGTGTGGGGTGTATGAGGGCTGGGGCTATTGGGGGTTCAGAGTGGGGGGTGCTCTGGGAATGCATCTGTGCAGTGAGGGGTTGTGTGGGTGTGTGAACTGGCTGTGGGTGTAGATTGGGTGCGAGGTGCCACCTCCTCCCTCTGTCTCTCTTTCCCTCCTGCCTTCCCCCCAGCCAGGCGCTTCGGGCGACAGGCGGGGGCGTGAGCTGCGCTCTTCGCTGCCCTTTGATGGAATCCAACCCCGGGTCCCTTCCCCTCCCCCTGCCCCAGCACATTTGCCATCACAGGGCCCATGTCTTACAAGCAAACAATATGACTTAAAGGGTCATTACCACTGGCAATTATCAAAGTTCATTACGCAAATGCAGGAGGCAAATTAATTAACGGTTGGATGAAACCTCCTCCGCGCCCTCCGTCGGCCCTTCGCCTGCCCCCAGCCCCTTATCTCAGGCAGAAATAAACTGCCTTGTGCTCCAGTCTTGTTAGTAAGGGATTTTACAGGCCTTTATCTGATGAGCTCTGTGGCTCAGGAGATCCGGCTCTTCGTGTTTCCAGCCTCTGACTGCTTCCTCCAGCCGCTGGCGTGGAAGGCAGGGCTCCAGCGTGCGGCTCAGATAAGGAGATGCCTTCTTTTTTATTCCTTCTATCTCTTCCTCCCCTGGCTGGCTCAGCAGTCTGAGCATCAGCGTGGAGCTAGGTAGCCGCCCCGCAAACACAGCTTCAAATCCCCTCCCCACCCCTCGGGTCTCATCAGCCTTTCGTCTGTCCAGGACAGATAAACTGAGCTCTGTGCGGTTTGTCTTTTAAATGCAGCCTCCTCCTCGGCTCTGCACGGGCGTCCCAGCAGAATAGGACGCCTGGGCAACATTTCCTCCCTTGTTGGATGTTGTGCTTCGCCCCAGAGGAGGCTGCATTGCTCTGGCGTCACGCGTGTATGCAGAGAGTAGATTCGTGGATTCCAAGGCCAGAGGGGACCATTGCGTTTGTCTCGTCTGACCTCGTTTAACATGGGCCGGAGAACTTCCCCAGAAAAGAAAGTGCTTTGGGATCAATGATGCTGACACATGCAAATATTAAAGCCTCCCATCCTCCCAGCAGCGACTGTGGTTCTGCTTCACCTGGCAGCCGGAGGGGTTCTTTCTACTCCACCGGTGGTGCCCCGTCCCCTTATCTCTGTGCAGGGAAACCCTCTCCTTTGCCTTCATTCCTGCTGCTCACTTTGTCTCCTCCGTGCTTCCAAACCAGCTTCCTCTTCCCATGCGATTTATCTCACTATGGGACTGATTACTAGTTAGCAGCCTGCTGGCCGGACTCCTCTGCAGACCCGCAAACAAATGCGGTCGCAAGTGACAGGAGAGTCCCAGTGAGTCTCTGCCCCACAATGCAAACCACCAGCCAGCGGGTCGTGATTGACGGTCTGCTCAGGTGAGGCTCAGAATTGGACTGGAAGGGGGGGGGGCGTCGGGGGGAGCAGAAGGGCTGGAATAACTGCAGAGCCAGACCGAGGGGTGGGGGGCTGGGCCTGGAAAAGCCGGAGGAGCAGTGAGGATAAGGGGTCGGTGTGCATAGCTGAGGACGTGATTGGCAGTGAGAGGTCATGGGAGCGCGTGTGCATACTCGAGGAAGGAGTGTGCGGGACCATATGTGTGGGGCTGGGTGCTGTGGGAGCGTGTGTGCCTGTGTGAGTAGGTGTGTGCCCGTTTGGGGGTGTGATTGTGTGTGTGCGGGTGTGTTCACAGGCGCGGGCAGTTCGGGGCCGATGTTCTCAGCACCACGACACAGGCTGTAGGACGGAGACGGGCTGATTACTCCTGGCAGGGACGGTTTGGAGCGTTTCCCTGTTAGCCAGGCCTTGCCTTATGCCCCCATGCAGCAGCTGGGAGCCTGGCCCCCGCGGCCCTGCCCACAAACGCCGCTAGAAATGAACCACCCCGTCGACTGAGCTGTGTGTCGCTTGCAATACCGGATTTACAACGGCGCCACTGGCTAGCTCCTGGAGACCGCTAGGGCCTGTCCTGACTGCCAGGGAAGTGGAACTGTGCATGGAAGGCAGATAACCAGGATGTCCCCATGAACCGCCCCCTTTGGGAAGGCTAGCCCCCCAGCTCCGGCCTTTCTATCCGAGGTCCCACCCCTACCCCACTCCTTCCACCCCTCCCTCTCCCTCTCCTAGCTGGGGCCTCTGCAGTCTACAGCCAAGCGCCCCTTGCAGCCAGATCCCTTCATCCCCAGCCTCTCAGCAGAAAGAAGGGAATCACGCTGCCTTCATCCATGGACTTGGAGGCCGTTTGAAGCACCAGGAAAACCCCCCCCGCCGACCCATCCCTGGTTTGCCAAGTCAATTGCCGGCGACGTGCCGCTATTACCGCCTTCTGCTGGGCGAGCGCTGAGCGCCGGCCGCTGCCCACCCCGTTCGGAGATAGTTCCTCTCCCTCCCGTCCCATCGATCTTCTTTAATAAGAGGAAGCCTTCAAAAGGGGCCTTTAATAGTCTGAAGAAAACAATGTGATTTGGCTGCAGCGTATGATGATTTATTATTGTTAACATGGAAGCGGTTGCAGAAGAGCGGGCTTCAAATGGATTAAATAACATCGGAACAAGCTCCAGCCGACAAGACGCGGCTGGAATTGTATTTTATCTCGCCCAGCCAGCCTGAATTATTATTAACTTAAAGGGGGATCCCCCAGGACTTTGTTCCTCCGTAGTAATGAAAAGCCTCCCAGAAAATTGAGGCAGGGTTTGGCAGCTGGGGACGGTTCGCGGCGGGGGGGAGGCACCACGTGGCGGGTTGGGTTGGGTTGGTTCTGCCGTGGCAGTTTGCCTGAGCCAGCAGGTGGAGTAAGGCAGGAGTGGGCCTACGCGCAGTGCCCAGAGACAGGGAAAGAGGGGCTGGTCGGTTACATAGCCTGTGGCAGAAGGGAGACCAGGGACTCAGGAGTGGAAGGAAAACAGCCAGAATCCAGCTGGCTGGGGTGGGTGGGATTGAGGAGAAGACAATGAATGGGGAGAGGGCTGGGCTGCGATCAAACTCCTCCCACTGGAGAAGCAGAGGATCTGGGCTCTTTTAACGCACCGCCATGCACCCCTCTCTCCTCAGGGCTGGGATGTGCTGGGAAAGTCCACAGCTACCCAGTCTGCCACGACTCTAGTAGACAGGTAGCGTGGACCAATGGGAAGCGCTCCAGACTGGGAGCCAGGAGAGCTGATTTTTATTCCCAGCTCTGCTGGGTGATTTTGGACAAGTCGCTTCCCTTCATGACAATGACTCAGGAAAATGTTCAACAGCAGCTATGAACGTCCGACATTTTTAAATCAGCACGTCCGGACGACTTGCATCCAAGAGTATTGAAAGAACTGGCTAAAGAGCTCTCCAGACTGTTAACTGCTGATTTTTAATCACAGAATCCTAGCAATACAGGGCTGGAAGGAACCTCGAGAGGTCGTCTCGTCCAGCCGTATGCACTGAGGCAGGACCCAGTAACCCTAGACCAGCCCTGACGGGTGTTTGTCCAACCTGCTCTTAAAAACCTCCCATGATGGAGTGGAGGTTCTACACCTCCCAGTAACTTATTTAACTCTCCGGACAGTCAGAAATCACTTGTGGAACACTGGGGACATTCCAGAGGAAAGCTAATGTTGTGCTAATATTTTAAAAGGGCAAACAACATTGATCCCAGGAAAGATAATGGAGTGGCTGATACCTGACCTGTTTAATAAAGAATGAAAGGAGGGTAATGTAATTAATGCCAATCAACACAGGTTTGTGGAAAACAGAGCCTGTCAAGCTAACTTGATATCATTTTTTGGTGAGAATACAAGTTTGCTTGACAAAAGGGCATAGTGTGGTATATTGAGACACGTGTGAGGCATATGGCTTGGTACCGCATGACATATTGATTAGGAAACTAGAAGGATTCAAAATCAAAATGGCACATGGTAAATGGCTGACAAGCTGGCTAACTGACAGATCCCACAAAGTAATTATAAACAGGGAATGCTCATGGAACAGGTGTGTTTCTAGAGGCGTTCCACGGGGATCGCTTCTTGGCCCTTTGCTGTTTAATATTTGTATCAATGACTTGGAAGAAAACGTAAAAGCGTCACTGATCAAGTCTGCAGATGACACAAAGATTGAGGGAGTGTGAATAATGAAGAGGACCGGTCACTGATACAGAGCGATTTGGATCGCTTGCTAAACTGGGTGCAAGCAAACGATATGCGTTTCAATATGGCTAAATGTAAGGTCATACATCTAGGAACAAAGAATGTGAGCCATACTTACAGGATGGGGGATGTTATCCTGGGAAGCAGGGACTCTGAAAAAGATTTGGGGGGTCTTGGTGGATAATGCGCTCCCAGTGTGACGCTGGGGCTAAAAGAATTAATGTGATCCTTGGATGCATAAACAGAGGAATCTCAAGTCGGAGTTGAGAGGTTATTTTACCTTTGTGTGGGGGGTTGGTGCAACCAGAGCTTGAATACTCTGTCCAGGGCCAGCTCCAGGCAGCAGCTAAAGAAGCAGGTGCTTGGGGCAGCCAATACCAAGGGGTGGCACGTCCGGGTCTTCGGTGGCAATTCGGCGGCGGGTCCCTCAGTCCCTCTCGAAGCAAAGGAGTTGCCACCGAAGAGTGGAGCGGCGCGATCGCGCTGCCGCGTGGTTTTTATTTTTATTTTTTTTGCCACTTGGGGCGGCAGAAAACCTGGAGCTGGCCCTGACTCTGTCCAGTTCTGGTGTCCACACTTCAGCAAGGATGTTGCAAATTTGGAGAAGGTTCAGAGAAGAGCCACGAGAATGATGAAAGGCTTAGAAAGCCTGCCTGACAGTGAGAGACTGGAGGGGCGCAATCCATTTAGCTTAACATGGAAAAGATGAAGAGGTGACTTGATCACCGTCTATAAGTATCTACGTGGGGAAGAAAAATTCGATAAGAAAAGCCTCTTTAATCTAGCAGACAAGAAGATCCAGTGGCTGGAAGTTGAAGCTAGACAAATGCAGAATAGAAATAAGGTGCAAATGTTTACATGAGGGTAATTAAGCATTGGAACAACCTACCAAGGGCAGAAATTCTCTGTAGTAACTCAGAGCCCTCCCCACCTAATGTCCCATCACTGCAATAGCTAAGGTGCCACAAGTACTCCTGTTCTTTTTACGTTCCCTTTGACTTCTATAGGAGCAGGATTACCAACTAGACCTACTGATAATAACACTTCCATAGGTGCTTTCACTCTGGGCATGTCAAAGTACGTGCCAGCCCCACGGCGTAGTGAGGGATCGGAAGCTGCGTCTACACTGCAGTTGGACACCCGTGGCTGGCCCATGCCAGTTGGCTCAGGCTAGGTCTACACTACGGGGGGGGGAGGGGGGGAATCGATTTAAGATACGCAAATTCAGCTACGCGAATAGCGTAGCTGAATTCGACATATCCGAGCTGACTTACCCCGCTGTGAGGACAGCAGCAAATCGACCGCCGCGGCTCCCCCGTCGACAGCGCTTACTCCTACCTCCGCTGGTGGAGTACGCGCGTTGACTCGGGGATCGATTGTCGCGTCCCGACGAGACGCGATAATTCGATCCCGAGAGATCGATTTCTACCCGCCGATCCAGGCGGGTAGTGAAGACAAGCCCTCAGTTTGCGGAGCTGTTCAATTGCAGCATAACTGTTCCGGCTCCGGCAGCCCGAGATCTGGGACCCTTCCCAGGGGCTTAGGCTGCAGCCTGCGCCCAGATAGCTACACCCAGGTGTGGGTTTTTAATTGCAGTGTAGACATACGCTCAGAGGCCCAAGGAGAAGGGACGTGACTTGTCCGAAATCACACAGCACAGCCAGGATTAGAGCCCCGGTCTCCCACCGACTGGGCTACACGGCCTGGGCATTAGAACATCCCGCTGCTGTACATCCAAGAGGGGGGTGCCCATTTTTCTCCGCTAGTTCAACAGCAGCGGGGGAAGCTCTTCTGGTCTGTAGAGGAAACTCATCCCTCTGCGGCCGGCCGGTGCAGGCTTAGGCACCTGAGTCCGCTTAAGTGGGATTCAAAGTGGGGGGAGCTGGCGGTGGCTGCTGGATCTTCGCCTGGGGGTGAATTTCATTCGGCAGGAGGCGGGGGGGAGCCAGCGACCACCAGGGTGGAGAACTTAATTCTGTTGATGAAAAAAAAAAAAAAGAAAAAAGCAGCAATTGGCCATTAAAATTCATGAAACCCGCTAACAGAAAACATAAAGTAATGCGGGGCTCCTTCCGGCTGATGACAAAGCTGTGGAATTAGGTATTCATTACCGCTCGGTACATTTGCAAACTTTGTGTTTAAATCACCATGATCAGCCCGATGCTCCATCTGGGTGACTCGGTAATGAAGGGCTCCTGGTTAACTCCCGCCGTGCCGGACAGCAGGGCAAGGGACAGGAAGGAGGGGGTTGGCCACGCCTTGCGGTCGCTCTGCAGTGGCTCTGATGGGGAACGGAGGAGCCTGACGCTTGGATCCAGGAGGCTGTGTTCTGTGGGTGGCTAAGAAGGGCAGCATCTGCTCTCCTTGGTGTCCAGGGCAAGCTAGCCGTTAGCATCAGCGGGCGTTGGTTTGGGCCTAAAGGCCACATGAGCGGTTGCACAGCTGCTGCAAACCAGCCACGCAGCCTTTTGTGGCTCAAAGGGCCCCTGTGGTCGCGGCCGGGCATTCCAGAGGGGAAGGAGGGGGTGCAGCTTGCGTCACCTGCTGCAAGGAAGCTTGTGCTAGTGCATTATTATGTATTATTTGTATTACAGTAGCGCCTAGGAGCTCGTCATGGAGCTGGCCCCGGTTGTGCTAGGCGCTGTACAGACATAGAAGAGACAGTCCCTGCCCCATGGGGCCTCCGATCTACCTGTGCTGGAGCAGAGTCCCCTCCCTCAGCTCCCAGGAGAGAGGAGGCGATAGCTCTGTGGTTTGAGCGTTGGCCTGCTAAACCCAGGGTTGTGAGTTCAATCCTTGAGGAGGCCATTTGGGGATTTAGTTGGGGATTGATCCTGCTTTGAGCAGGGGGTTGGACTAGATGATCTCCTGAGGTCCCTTCCAACCCTAATATTCTATGATTCTAAGTTACTTCTGCTCCGTCCCTGCTGCACCAGGGGGAATTCAGGCACTAGAGAGAGAATCACAAGTGCAGCCCCCAAACTCTGACCTCTCCCTGCCATCCCCCCGCCCTTCCCCCATGGTCCATGTGCCCCTGCAAAGGTCTGCAGTGGTCGTGCAGGCTGGGCGTGACGTCCCTTCCTTCCCCTGCACGGAGCTAGAAGCAGCTTCACGGGATCCCGCAGGGACTGCACGGGGTGGGGATCAGAAGCCGGGAGCTGTGTTCTGGGAGGTGACCGTGGGCAAGTCGTTTGGACCGTGAGCTCTTTGGGGCGGGGACTGTCTGTGCAGCCCCTGGCACGATGGGGCCTGGAAGTCAGGTTAGGGGCTATTAATAACGACTGCCAGGGCCGAGGCCGTTCTCTGCGGACGCACGGGGCGTTCGCTGCTCTCTGCTCCCATCCGAGCCACCCCGGACACACAGAATCTAGAAATCGTCTGCCTCGGGCCTGTCCCAGGCACTCAGTGTTCTGCCCCTGCTCGGCGCGGAGCCAGCACTGGGACGTTTAATCCGTGCGGAGCGAAGGGTTTTTCTTTCCTTTTTCATATATTTTTTTAAGTTAAAAATCCACATTTCCCCCCCTCGCTGCCCGGGAACGAGTTTCACAAATCTCACAAGCTGTGGTGCGTTTCCTTCACTGTAATTAGCAGCGTTTCTGCAGGCAAATGGCTGTCTGGAGTGGAAGTGGCATTTCCTTAATTAAAACAATTCATTAGGGTGGGGTGAGAGGGAAGATAAAACGCTTCCCTCCAGGAATGGCTGTTACAGCTGAAAACCCCGACAGGGGCAACTTCTATTTTAAACAGCGCTAATTCCATCCACAACAACAGAAGCAGTGAGCTTCCCCACAGCAGTGCCCTGGCCGTGACGGCGCAGACTGCAGCAGTGAGCTTCCCCGCAGCAGTGC
>NW_020664545.1:7908710-7936986 GCF_002925995.2 Terrapene triunguis
TGCCCTGGCCGTGACGGCGCACACTGCAGCAGTGAGCTTCCCCGCAGAAGTGCCCTAACTCACCCAGGATGCCCTGTGAGCGCCCTGGGCAATCCCAGCTGCAACTCCCGGCAGCCTGAGCTCTCTCGGACCAGCGCCCCTGCCGATGACAAATCAGAGACGCGGCGCTGGTGCCGATGTGCTCCCCGGTGGGCCGCTCTGCCGGCGCGCTGCTAATCCGACATTCCTTTTGTTCCGCCGTCCCTCTCCCCCCTAACTGCGGCTAAACGGGACTCGCCGTGGTCTCTGGAGGGCCCCGGCCTAGCGCGGCTGCGCAGTGAGCGTGGCAGGCCTTTCATGTCCCGCTTGGGACCCTTTAGCTCCGCTGAAGGCAGAGGATGTTCCGTCAGAAGCCTGGCTCCCCCCCCCACATCGCCCCCTTCCCCCTGCAGCTCCCACAGGCGGGTACTTGTCTGTCTCCTGCCATCTGGGAGAAGATGAAGGCGCCACGGAGGACAGGGAGAGGGAGGAGGGGAGCGCTCTCCATTGTGCTAGTCCCCTGGTGCCAGGCTTCAAGGGCATGCAGGCTCCTTAGAAGTTCTCCTGCCCCCCTCCCCACCAGTGCATTATGGGTAGGGAGGTTTCCCCCTCGTCTTCCTTCCAAGACTGGGGGGGGGGGGGGGGGCGGTTCCGGGGGACAGGGCGGTGCAGCCCCGGGGAGGGTGGGCTGGGTTAGTGTGTGCGCGTGTGCAGGTGTGAGTGCACGTATGCGTGTGCGCCCGTGCAAGTGAGGACCTGCGTGCATGAGTGGGGGTGTATGTGCAAATGAGTGTGCGCGAGCGTGCCTAGGCATGGGGGAGGGGAAGGGGGGTCTCTCCCTCTGGGGATGGAGTGAACAGCCTCCTCTCGGCGGTGCCACGGGCGGCAGCTTTTCACTCACACCACAGAGCCCTGGTGAAACACGAGGGCGCCATGGACTCCCGCGGAGTTAAGCCTGCATCACACCGGGGCTGAACTTGCGTTAGGCAGGTCTCAGGCTGTTACAGAGCCAGCGAGGTCTCCGGGGAATGGGCTGGGTCAGCCTTTGATCCGGTGGGGGGAGGTTTGGGGAGCCAGAGGGACACATCGGCACCTTGCCCGACTGTAGCAGGGTGCTGGGGCAAAAGCACCTAATTAGCCCCTGCAGTCAGCTCCAATCAAGGGAAGCAGATTGGGGCTAATGGAAAAGGCCTGATGCCGGCCTGAGGATTGGCAACGCCTGCTGGCCTGACAAGCCAAGGGCTATAAAGGCTGGGAGGGAACCAGAAGGCGGGGGGCAGCCAGGGAGAAGTCAGTCAGGGAGGGAACTGGGGGCCTCCTCGCTGAAGGCTGCCTCTGCCTTTAAAGGAGGTGACTAATGCGGCAAGGCTTGTCTATAGATACGCTGGTGGCGGGAGAACCGTATATAAAGAAAGACACGGATGGTTCTCTGAGCTTTATTGGGGGCAGCAAGTGGGCCCCAGGAAGAGGGGCAGGACTTGAACCCTGTTACATGGACACAAGTGGGGGCGGGGGGGCTCTCCAGAGCTGGGAGGGGGGTGGTAATTGGATCTGAAGCGCCCTCCCATCTAGCCATGGTCCTTCACAGAGCTCCCAGCCCTGCGCCAGCCCCTCATGATGCCCCCACCCCGCCCCACACCACTCAGGTGAGCCAGCAAAGCCAGTGGCTTCTATTCAATGCCCTGCTTCAAAGCATCCTCTGAAATGTCTCATTAGGACGAGACGCTGCAGCTCAGGTCAGCCGGGGTCGGCCTGCACTGCCTTTGACCAAGAGCTCCGGATCGGAGCGAGCAGCAACCCCCCAGGAATGTTCTGCTGGGATTGGGGTCATCGCTGGCTCCTGTTAGAGGCCGGATCCTGTTCCCGTTGGCATCCCCCACCCCATCGCTTCCAGTAACGGGCAGCGCCCCGTCCTGTCAAATGCCGGCAAACTCTTATCCTACCAAAGGGCAGCAAATCACAGGACGTGCTGACCATATCCCATGGTTGGGCAGCACCCCCCCATCCCCGGCTAAGCATGGGTGTGCAGTGCCCCCATGTCCCATGGCCGGACAGCGCCCTGTTGCCTCCTGGCTAAGCAGCACCCGCGCACCCTCTGGCTGGGGCAGTGCCCCCCACTGATGGGCAGGACCTGTAGGGCAGCACTTCCTTCCCCACCAGGAGCAGCATCGGCAGGCTAAGCCCAGCGAGAGGGGAAACCACCCCCTCCGCCCCCATGTAGCCAGTGAGGCCACTCCAAAGAACTGGGCTGTTGCCCCCGGGGAGCCCCGGACTGGTCGCTCTGGTGTAAATATCCATGTGTTACTTAGCGACTAATTGCAGGGAGGGTGATGACTAGACCCTGGGGAGGGGCGTTCCTCGCCTTAGCGAGTAGCTTTAATCAGAAAGACGTTAATTACTCCTATCTTGAGCTGCTGCTTCTCCAATCCCATTGTCCAGCTTGGAGAAGGTTCCCGCCCCCCCGCCCCCCGCTTCCCCCTGCCCAGCCCGGTCCCCCTTCATTCCGCCTCCATTCCTGTATCGAAAAGAGACAACAGAGCCCCATCCCCCCACCCCTTCCCCAACGCCCACGGAGCCGCCCGCCTTGCCAGCTCCCGCTCCGGAATGCGGCCCTGACCTTCCTTCGCGAGAGGCGGGAAAGGGATGGATTTCCAGCAAGAACCGGGCGGGTGGCATAAAACCCGAGCCAAGGCGCTTCCTCTGTTTACAGCCCCAGCGCTGGCCAGCCCTTCCCAGCCCGGGCGCTGGAGCTGGGGAGCCTGCTAGGTTATATTGGGCCAAAAAGGAGACTAGCACAAAGGATCCTAGCCGAGGAGGACGGTGGGGAGAGGGCCTGAAAAGGAAATGCCGTCCGAGATCCACCCTGCCTCTTGCTAGCTGAGGCTTTACTGGCCTCAACTGTATGGTCCAGAGAGATGGGGCTGGTGCAAAAAGCCACATCCCAACTGCGCCCCACAGCTCTGCGGTGTTTGGGATCTAGGGCTGGGAATTACAGGCCGCCCCCCTCTGGCATTGCCCATGTTGTTTAGCCGGTAGCCTCCCCAGGGCAGGGAATGTGTCTCCCCTTCATCTCCCAGTGGACAGGAGTCAGGAAAACTGGGGTCTGTTCCCGGCTCTGAAACTGACTCGCTTGTGTGACCTTGGGCAAGTCACTTAGGGCAACACCTTGGAGCCTAAAGTGAGGCCAAGCCCGTCTTTAGGCATGTAAATAAGACTGGCCCGAATCTCAGAGGCCACGCGGATCCCATTGGCCTCCATGGAGTCACTCCGGCTTGACACCGTTGTAACTGAGAGCAGAATTTAGCCCAAGGATGGGCAAACTACGGCCACATCCGGCCCTTCAGACATTTTAATCCGGCCCTTGAGCTCCCACTGGGGAACGGGGTCGGGGGCTTGCCCAGCTCCACATGTGCCGTGGCTCCACACAGCTCCTGGAAGTAGCGGCATATCCCGCCCTCTGGCTCCTATGTGTAGGGGGGGCCAGGGGGTTCTGAACACTGTCCCCACCCCAACTGCGGCCCCCACAGTTCCCATTGGCCAGGAACTGTGGCAAATGGGAGCTGCAGGGGCGGTGCCTGCAGACGGGGCAGCGCGCAGAGCCGCCTGGCTGTGCCTCCGCGTAGGAGTCGGAGGGGGGGACACGCCGCTGCTTCTGGGAGCTGCTTGAGGTAAGCGCTGCCTGAAGCCTGCAACTCTGACCCCCTCCTGCGCCCCAACCCCCTGCCCCAGTCCTGATCCCCCTCCTGCCCTCCAAATCCCTTGGTCCCAGCCCGGAGCACCCTTCTGCACCCCTCAACCCCTCATCCCCACCCCCACCCCAAAGCCTGCATCCCCAGCCAGAGCTCTCACGCCCCCCCACCCCAACCCCCTGCCCCAGCCCGGAGCTCCCTCCTGCACCCTGAACACCTCATTTCTGGCTCCACCCCAGAGCCTGCACCCCCAGCCGGAGCCCTCACCCCCTCCCACACCTCCACCCCCCAATTTCGTGAGCATTCATGGCCCGCCATACAATTTCCATACACAGGTGTGGCCCTCATGCCAAAAAGTTTGCCCACCACGATTTAGCCCCTGGACTGGATATTGGTCCATTGAGCAGTAGTCGGTCGCCAGGAGAAAGGTGGCGTTTCCCAACGGCTCCCATTCTGCGGATGGCACTGGGAGAAACGGGCGGGTCTCAGAGTCGTCGTCCCCCCCCCCACCCCCGTGGGAAGGGTTGGCAAATGCTGCACTTTTAACAGCAGCCGCTAGACATGCAAAACCTCCTGCCTTGCTGTGTCCGGGTACTGGGCAGTGCCCAGGGAACCGAGCGCCTAATGGCAGGGCATCGTGAGCGAAAGAGTGAGCGTGTGTGTGTGTGTCCATGCAAGTGTGCACGCCGGGTTTGCGTACCAGGTGTCTCTGCGTGCAGTGAGTCCGTGTAATCGTGTGCGCGCACAGGCATACGTAGCGGGGATCAATTTCAAGACGCTTTCCTGCTGTGCTCAATAACTTTCCAGCCCTACAGAGACGTTCCCCAGACCAGCTTTTCACATTCCTCGCCAGTCATTTATCACTTCCTTTTAAATAGGGCCTTTTAGTTAATCCAAGAACTGCCAATACTAATTGATTTTCTTTCAGTCCCTGGAGGACTCAAGTTCCAGATGTTCACAGCTGGACGGGCTATCTGGAAGAACTGTCTCTGTTACCAGCGACCCCAGAAGGAGGCTAAGCGCTAGGTACAGGCCTAACCTTTGGCTAAACGAGACCAACCAGACCATATTACCTGGTTAGTTACTGGCTCTGCCAACAGGGGCTCATTCCCTGAGGCCAGTTTTCCAGCTGCCTCCTTTCAAAATGAAGCAGGAGGCAATTATGAACTGATTGGCTGTCAATCCAACCAGACGGGGCATCAGTGCAAACTCTCCCAGCAGAGACGCTGATGAAACTGGCCAGAGTAAGCGGAGGGCAGGGGGGAATCTGGAGACAGTTCCTATCTTGGAGTGGTATCTTAGAAATTGGATGCGGGGAGGGGGGAGGAAAGTCTGGTGGAAAAGAGCAATCGCCGCCTCGGCTCTGTCTCTGCGTTGATTTTGAAAGCCCTGAGATTTAATGTGGTTATGGGCTGAAATGAAACATACACCCACAGCTGATCAGAAAAGCTTTGTCAAACACAGAGCGCTTAGACAAGGGGCGGGGGGGGGGGGGGGAGTGAAACACCCTGGCTGGCTCGATGAAAATCACTAGAATCCAACTGCCAAATAAATCCGAGCTGTTAGCAGCGGGAATGAGAGCCTGGCGTGGCTGGCTCATTAGGGGTAGTTATGGGGCGTTATCGAGGAGGGTGGCACACGGTAAGAAGAGTTGCTGACTGCTGAATCTGGGGGCCAGGGGAGGACTGGCTATGTTTATTATTTCTTTAAAGTTACAGCCACGGCCAAATATTTAGATTATAATTGGAAAAGTCCCCACCGAGGTGAGAATAAAGAAGGGGCGTCGAAATGGGAAGCATCCTCAAAACAACAGTCAGGTGTGTTAGAAATGGGCTCAATGACACAGACAGGTAGGGGGCACCAGTCTGTCCTGGCCCAGTGCCGAACTCCCACCGTGTTAGCGTCACTTGAGATCGGGGCCCCGCTGTGCCAGGCGCTGTACAATAATAGTCCGCAGCGCTTCGTCAGTAGATCGCAAAGCGCTTTACCAAAGAGGTTAGCGCTGTTATCTCCATTTTGTGGGTAAGGGAAACTGAGGCACAGAGCGGCGGAAGAGCCACGTGCACAAAGGGACTTTGGCGCCTAACCCCCAGCTTTAGATCGAGGCTGAAATGACTGACCCCAGGTCACGCACATGGCAGAATCCGGAGCACAGCATAAATCTCCTGAGTCCCAGGCTGCTGCTCAACCCACTAGGCCACACAGTCTCCCAAGTGCACACCTTCTGCCCAGAATTGCTCACGCTCTAAAGAGGCACAGACCCCAGCCGAGACCGGGCACCCCGTGAGGCTGGGGGCTGCCTGCAGGGAGAGACAGCCCCTGGCTTGAAGAGCTCACAGGGGTACGTCTACCCAAGCGAACTAACATGTGTGGCTGCAGCTGCCTGGCCTAGCTAGCCAGTACAATCCCGTCCAAGACCCCAGGTGTGTACTTGGGCGACTGGCTGAGATGCTGCCCACCCCACCTCAGTGCACTGCTATCCTTAGCATGCTCGCTCAGCCAGAGCTGGCAATTACCGAGCTGGAGGTACCCCCAGCCTACACACAGTGAGGAAGGATTGTTATCCTTCCCCCCTCCCCCGCCTTTTACAAGTGGGGAAACTGAGGCACGGAAGGATGGCAGTAACGTTACTTACGGGCTCAGAATTCACCAGCTTCAGCTGGTTGCAAGGGCACTGAGCGCTCTAGCAACGTGGCCAGGCACCGACAGCCTCAGCAGAGCCTAGTGCCACGCACAGCACAAGTGTGGTCTCGGCGCCGGAAGGGTTAACGTAAAGAAACCCAGTTAGTGGGTTGAACGTCCCTCCCCCCCCATATGCTTCCCCTATGCCCCTGCCAGTGGCCCAGAATAAAAGAACGTCTCTTCCCACAATCCCGCGGGGTGCCCGCATTCTGCTGCTCAGGGCCCTTCAATGCTGCGATCGCTGACACCGCAAACATCAAACGTCCCCAGCCGCTCCGCCTCTCAGGGAGGAACAGCTGCTCTGTGCCCAGGAGAAGAGGCCGATTGTTGGGGTCGGTGGAGGGGGCGTTGCTAGATTGGGGCCGGGAGGGTCCAGGCGGTTTCTCTGGCTCCAGTGGCCCAACAGTTGTGGGTTCTATTCCTGGCTATGCTGCTAGGCACCCTGGGCAAGTCATGTCCCCTGGCCGTGCCTCAGTTTCCCCATCTGTAGAATGGGGCTAGTGCTACTGACGTGCTTGGTAAAGCACTTTGAGATCCGTAGACGAAAAGTGCTTCCGAAGGAGGGTCGTTTCCAGCCGAGGCTGGGGAGTGGCATCTCCACTGCAGGCTCCCTTTGGCTCGAGAAAGTGCTAAGAGCAGCTGGGGGATCTGTCTCATGGTCACGCCCAAGGAGTTGCCCCAGAACAGGTCTCCAGGGAATTGCCCTGTAGCAGGGTGGTCACCCCGCTCCTGCCCTGAGGGGGTTAAAGCAGCCCTGGAGAGGGCTGGGGCGGAGAAAGACTGGGCTGATGGGGGGAAGCAGCCACAGGTGAGGCCACGCCCCAATCAAGCCACAGCTGACCCTACAAAAGGGCTGCAAGCCAACAGGCCAAAATAGAGTCTGTCTAGCTTCATGAGAGAGAAGGACCTGGCTGCCTGGGAGCAGAGAAGGGTACCTAGGGTGGAGCAGGGCTGGGGGAAGGCTTGAGGAGCTCTAGCCTGGAAAACCCCCAGGCTGCAGACCTTGTTAAAGGCCTATAAAAGGTCTTGGGGCTGCAGAGGGGCAGGTCCTAACCCCCCTTGCTGATGAGTGGATTAGAGACTGCCGTCCGCCCCAGTGAGCGGGGGCTAGATAGTGACCTGCAGTAGCCGCTGAGGCAAGGTGGGGATAGAGCGTTGGGGGTTATTGCTGGGGGCAGAACCCTGATCTACAAGGGCACCGGGGTCCAGGAGGGACACGGGGGCCAGCGGCAGGTGAGACGCCGGCCTGCAGAGGGCGCTCTGGGCTGGAAGACTCATAAAATCATCTAGTCTGGCGTCCTGCCCAGGGCAGGCCACAGAACCTCACCCACCCACTCCTGTAACAGACCCCTAACCTCTGGCTGAGTGATCGAAGTCTTCAAATCATGGTTTAAAGACTTCAAGGTACAAACCCTCCACCATGGACACTAGTTTAAACCTGCAAGTGACCCGTGCCCCATGCTGCAGAGGAAGGCGAAACCCCCCCCCATGGTCTCTGCCGATCTGACCTAAGGGAAAATTCCTTCCTGACCCCAGATATGGCGACGCGTTAGCCCCTGAGCATGTGGGTGAGACCCACCAGCCAAACACCTGGGAAAGAATTCTCTGCAATAACTGTGTCCCGTTACCGGCCATTGGAGATATTGGCTGCTCGCCATCGCAGATCGGCTACGTGCCTCCGTAGGCTGCCCCACCATCCCTTCCCCTCCATCAACGTATCAGGCCCAGTCTCAAAGCCAGTTTGCGTTTTTGGCCCCTGCTGCTCCAGAACTTCACTCCTCTGATGGTTCGAACCCTTCGCCTCATTGTTATGCCCAGCCTGAGTGGATGGCACCGGGGCGGGGTGGAAAGGAGGCAGGTGGCTGGGGAGCTCTGGGCTCAGGATTTGATCAGAGCCTGTGGCCATGTCCCAGAGGTGGGCGCAGCCCCCGTGGGCCTCTGGCCAGATCATCCCAGGGAGGGAAGGATTTATCCCTAATATCAGCCTCTCCCCAGGGGACGGAACCAGGCCTAAGCATGCCCCTGGCTGAAGGCCCAGCATGCACCCCAGGGAGTTAAAGAGGCGTCTCCATTCTCCCTCAGCAGTAGCAGGGCTTTTATCCTCTCTCGGCTCCTGCAGCTAGGAGGCGGGATGATGGCACACACCAGAGCCAGTGCAAAGGAGGGCCCCATGGCAAAGTGCCAGTGCAGTAGGACAGGCTGAGGGTGCAGGGTAGAGGCCCCTGGCTGCTAGAAGGATGAGGGAGGGTAATTCACCCTCGGATCTCCATGCACCCATCAGTCAATACCATCGACCCCTGTCAGTGGGGCGGAGGTATGGGGGTGAAGGGGGCAGAGGTACGGGGGTGAAGGGGGCAGGGTATGGCGGCGAGGGGACAGCCTGAACCTCTCTGGTCTGTCTTCAGGGCAATTTCCAGTAAGAATGTGAATTCGCTGCTCAGTACAGAGATTTGCAGCAATCCGGGGGGAGGAGGGAAAGCGGGGTGAGCGGCGGAGGGAGAACGGGGGCAGAAAAGGGGGGGAGAAAAGGGGGTCAGAGACAGAAAAGCGAGGGGAAGATGGAGCACGGAAGAGATGTTGACGCTGGTTTGGGGCTGAAGCTGTCTGTGGGCTCCTTTGTGTGTCACCCAGCAGGTCAATATGGCGTGGGCCCGATGGCTAATTAGTAATGATTGTCATTGTTGGTATTAGAAAGCATGCCCGCACAATGACCCCTTATACTGGGTGACCAGACAGCAAATGTGAAAAATCAGGACAGGGGGTGGGGGGTAATAGGAGCCTATATAAGAAAAAGACCCAAAAATCGGGACTGTCCCTATAAAATCGGGGCATCTGGTCACCCTACCTTATACAGACCAACACCCGCACCACACACACTCAGACACAAACACATGCAAAGCTCACACCTGCACTCTCACACCTAATCAGTTACACAAATCAATGCACATATACCACACACACCACTGAACTCACCCACATAACCACACTTACACAAGTCAATGCACGTGTACCTCACACACACACACACACACACACACACACACACACACACACACACACACACACAGCATACAGCTGAACTCACACACACAAGTGAATGCACAGGTACCACACACACACACAGGTGAACTCTCACGCAGAACCACACATATGTCAATCCACATGTATCTAACACACACACGCAGAATACAGCTGAACTCACACACATAATCACACTTACACCAGTCAGTGCACGGGTACCACACACACAGCATACAGCCAACTCTCACATGACACAAATCAACATGCATTTCCCACACCTGCACAGAGCACACACCTGCACGCAAAGAAAGGCACACATACCCTTCCCATGCTCTCCCACCCTGACAGAAGCACATACACAAAGAAACACATCACTGCACATACACTTGCAAACCACACTAACACAAAGCCTGCCCTTACAGAAACCACCCACGCAGCTCACACTCAAAACACGCACACATTCTCTTCCCTTCCTTCCCCCATCCCCCCGCACACACAATCCCCGAAGCCAACCAGAAAACAAAATCACCAAGTGATGCACACGCCTCCGCCCCATGAGCACAGGGCTTGACTTCTCTGCAGTGAAACTTTAATCTTTGGTGCTGGGTAACCTGTTTATTTATAGGCTTCGCTCACTGTGTGTGACAGAAGGCAGGTCCTAAGTAAATATCTCTCAGTAGGCCCTTGCAGTGATGCTATCTTCACAGGATTTACAGCTTCAAAGTGTTCTGCCTCAAAGCTCCCAAATATCTTTTCATCATTTCAGCCTAGATCTAATTATCCATCCATAGATATAAGACACTTTGTCTATTCTTGGTGCTGCTGACCACAAAAAAAAAGAGCACGCTTTATTTTTTTTTCATTTGGAGCTGTTTGTTTGCATTCTGATTCTAGTTTCAGTCCATAACTTTTCTTCAAATGCTTTCAGCTCTGAGGATGTGTAGTCATTTGGGATGGTCAATTAAGAAATACTCGTGCATAGCTGCACTAGTGCAAAGGGATCACACCGGTGTTACAAGCTCAAGGAAGCAGGGAAGTACTGGTGAATAGATGCACAAGTGCAAAAGGATCACACTGGTGTTACATGCTCAAGGAAGCAGGGAAGTATGGGGAAACAGGTGCACCAGTGAAAAGGGACCACAATGGTGTTACACACATAGAGAAGTACTAGTGAATAAGTGCAGCCGTGAAAAGGGATCACACCAGTGTTACACACATGGGGAAGTACTGGTGAATAGGTGCACCAGCAAGAAGAAGTCACCATGGAACAAAGGTGTTCCGCAATCAAGGAAGTACTGGTGAACAAATGCACTAGTGGAAAGGCATTGCTGCTGGACACCAATGGTGGGTAGGGATAGTGGTGCCTGGGAGAACGGGGAGGCTGGTGATCAGGGGGAACGGTACATGGGAGGGCAAGGTGCCTGGTGCTCTGGGGCACTAGTGGTTGGATAAGCACTGTTTGCAGGCTGACTTAGAGGCGAGGCAGGTTCGCTGGGAAGGAAAATGTCTTGTCCCTTATTGTTCTGCCCTACGGGAGACAGCTAGTAATTAAGCTGAAGGTACAGCACACGGTGTTCTCGCCGTCAGAGAAAGCGCATGCAGGGCGCTTTTAACTGCACCGAGTTATTAATTAAATGTAAGGTATATTTCCCACTTCATCTTGTGTGTAATTATATTGCAGGTATACCAAACGCTTTACTTGTTAACATTTGCCTGAGAGGCTGCTGGTGGTGCAGGCTGGCCTCTCTGCTCTGAGCCGGGCCTGGGATGTTACATTGCTCTGCACACTTGTTAGATCCCAGCAGGCCATCCGGGCTGGAGCGTGGATGTGACTTAAGAAAGTAAAGGGGTACTGCAAGGCTTAGCATTTGCCAGCAGCACGGGATCAATTAAAGCGGCTTGCAGCGCTGTGGTTGCTGCTGTTCACACTGCCAGTTCCGGTCTTTGGGATATTAGGGGGTCTGGTTTAATATATATATGTATTTAGTGTCATGATTGCATCCCTCCTTTGCATGTGCAGTGCCAGGGATCATGCGTGGAAATGGCGAGCGAGGGTCGAACGGCTAATGGCAGCCGTGGCAAATGGCTCGTTCTGCTCGTTTGCACCCACGATTTACTGCTCTCCGCACACGTGCGATGCTTGCGCTTTGCCCGTGGGATTCCCTGTCTCGGCGAGCAGCAGGGGTCCAGCTCCTGGGTGCAGAGGCCGGCCCGGAGGGTTGATGAGCCGGCCCCCTTTGCGACACGCTTTGAGGTCTAGGGGTGAGAAGTGCAATAGAGAGTGAGGTGTTATTGTAAAGGAGAAGGCAGGTCATGGATGCTGAGAGCCAGATTTGCTCTTGAACTGGCAGCAGGATAGGGGAGGTAGCTCTCTATCCTTCTGCTTACCCTTCCTGCCTTTGTCTGTCTGATCTACGCCGTCTGTAGGCTCTTCATAACAGGGACTGTCTCCCAATATGTGTATGTACAGCGCCTAGCACAATGGGGCTCCGACAGTCGTTGGGGCCTCTGGGGGTTACTGTCATACAGTTACTATAGTGATGACCAAGCAACAAATGTGTACTTCCCTAATGATATAAACCAGGGATTCCCGAGAGTCTTCCAGACAGGAGTTGTTCTGAGCCATGTAGACACAACCCATGTTGAAAAGAAAGGGGGTGTCAGGGTGAATACTAACTGGTCAGTGTACACGATTGCACCCCTAATTTGCATGTGCAGTGCCGGGGATCATGCATAGACACGGTGAGGGTTTGATTCACAGGAAAAGATCCAATCTCTCCAGTCCATCTGCGGCTTGTTTCCTTGATGAATGCAGAGCACAAATCCCTGGCTGCCGCTAGCAATGCCCCTTAGCTGAGCGAGGCCTTTCTCGTTAATTATTCAGTCTGGATTTATGAGGAATTGCAGCTCCCACTAATAGTGTCCACCGACTACTCAGTTAAATTTATTATTGGCCTGAGATCTAAGGAGACGAAAATTATAGCGACAGAGGTGGCGACAGCATTTGACTTGGTGCACGGGTCCCTTGGCTCGTGATTTCTCTCTCTTAAGAGCAGCTGATATTCCCAGGAACTATATCAGCCGGGGAGAGGATTATTCATTATTAATGATCCTTATTAAGGCTTTAGTACTTTGCTGAACTGGGGCCTTGGAATCTGGCTGGGACGCCAGGGCTAACGTCCCTGCTCTTGAGAAAAGTGCCCCAGAGCCTTGAATAATCGTGAAGGGCCATGGCCAGGCGTCCCCCAGATGGTTAGCTGCCTTCTTACCGGCACGCCCTCCTCTGCAAAAGGGTCACCTTGCTCATGTCTCTCCTCCAGCTCACGTCGATCCTTTTGGTTTTCCATGTTGCTCTCAGTCTCACCTCTTCCAGCCAAGAAACCTCCCCGTTTGATGGTGATGTTATGCAGACTGCACCATCGCGGGATCATCGTTTTGATCCTGGAAGGGTCAGAGAGCCGTATGCCACCGGGCTTAGCCAGGCTTCGAAAACACACTTTCAAGATGCCAACTGTCCTTTCGGTGATCAAGCCGGTAAGTCTTAAACGGCCTTGTTCTAATTAGAGGCTGACGAAATGGAGCAGGAGTGAAGGGGAAAGTAAAAACTAAATTAAAGCGAGGGAGATTTTATCTTCCAAAGCTCAGGCAGTCTGCTAGGGAGTGAAATGTCTGAGACGCTGCTTGTCTTCTGAGCGGACTTGGAGACGATCGGTGACGGATGTGGCAGAAGAATCTCTATAGACCGGTTTCAAAGAGACGTGCCAGATCTCCGTGTCTGAGGGAGAGGTAGGCAAAGGGGGGCTGGGCGCCCAGCTGCTCCGTGTGCCTCTGACACACGCAACAACGTAAGAGGAAGCCTGGCCCTGTGGGTCAGGCGCAGGCTGCAGGAGAGCTTGGTTCAATCCCAGCCCTGCCACAGATTCCTGGTATAACCTTAGTCACATCATGTTGCCACCTTGCGCTCCATCTCCTCACCTGTACTATGGGGATAACAACGCATCCTAGCGGCCTCCCTCTGGCCTGTTTAGATGATAAGCTCTTTTGGGGAGGGACCCTCGCACGACGGGGATCGGCTCTGCTGTCAGTCATTTCCCTGACGTGCTGCTGTCACACAAATGAACAAAGTGCTAAAGGCGTCACTGACGTCAATGGGAGTTTAGCCCTTGACTTCGGTGGAGACAGAATTTTACCCCTAGGGCCTGACTTGCGGGCTACCCTGGGGTTTCCTGTGCCTTCTGCCTCCTCCCCTTTGCGGGAGCTGCCTTCTCAAACAGCAGCGAGGCCTCGACAGACCCAGCTCGTAGAACATCATGTTCCGAGCCCTCGCCCGCGGCCTCCACTCTAAAGCTGTATGCTTCCCCACGGCACCTTTATTCAAAGCGCCAGCCTTCGGAGTGGAAATCACGGGTCTATTCACAGCCGCGTTCAGAGCTGCACATGGAACTAAATTTACTTTCCCCGGCTCTTCCCGGGTTTATGTGAGCTCAGCAATATATGAAATTGATCGTTTCCGTGGGAGTGAATTTTTGTAGAGCTGCGTGTTAGGTTTTTTTAATTTGATCCCGTTCAGCTCAGTTCGGTCTATTCATCCGTCCAATTCCCTTCTGACTTGCGAAGCCCCCGGTTGCCTCCTGCCATTTATTATTAATTAAAAGTCTGAAAATCTAGTTAAAGGGGAGAATGGGGTGGAGTGAAGGACAGAAGAAAGGTGGGCTGATAATCGGGGGAAAGAGCGAGAGATGATCCAGAGGAAGGAGGGAGAAAACAGAAAGGAGGAACAAGAATGTGGTAGGAGGGAAGGAAAGTGGCAGAGAGAAGGAGAGAGAAGAAGGAAATGTTAGGAATGGGGGGGGACAAGCTAGAGATAAAGAGGCAGTGTGGTCTAGTCTCAATCCCTGGACTGCCACAGAGGTCCAGATGTGGGACTGTGATGTTCGTGCATTCAGGTGCTTCCTGGTCTTATATGTGGCCGCATGATGGAGCAGGGGTAGTGGGTGACCCCAGAGGGCTTTATGCGCAGTCCATCCAGGGATGATTACATGTTATGGGCTAGTGGGAGAGAAAAGGTGACCTAGTCGATGTTCTGATGCTTCCGTAATGGGAGCGGGATATAAATACCATAGATAACTTTGGTTATAAGACTCTCCTGTAATTGGGCCATATTTCTCTAAGGAAATATATATCGGCCAATGATTGGCACAGGCTCTGAAGTTCAGATCAGGAGCCAAAGTCTCCCAAATGAGAGCAGACCTGGGAATCTGGGTCCATCTTAGCCTGTCCTCCTGGGAATTGCACCAAGGCTGTGATCCAGCAAAGCACCTAAGCACATGCTTAAGTTTAAGCACTTGGCCAGTCTCCCATGGCTAAAGCTAAGTACCCAGGCGGATGTGCTTTGCTGGATGGGAGCCTCAGTAACGGATCGATGCTGTGGGAGGTAGCTAGAGTGGCTCCAGGGATGGTCTGGAAGGATCACACTGCCCATGGAGCAGCGGTTATGACAAGCAAACCTGGATCCATGTCCCCAGGGAATAAAGACGTTTACTCAGTCACCGGCCTGGCACCCCCAACCTCCTGGGAAGCCCAGGGAAGATGAGGTCGTCACCAGCGTTCTTTGACAGGGCCGAGAGTGGCAGCTGCACCTTTGAAGACCAACACGTGTTTTAGAGGCTTGGTCCAACACCCAGCGGCCAGCAGAAAGGCTGTGGTGGGCTTTGAGTCCGGCTCCGAGCCTCTGAGCTCCTTGGAGAGAAGCAAAAGAGTCTGGGTTGTCAGACCTGTCTCCACAGCCCCCTTGATCCTCTGAGATGTTTCTGAGAGTTTCAGATCTCTCCTCGGGGGGGCCGGTGTCTTTTCCCCCTCGTTCCCATCCATCTCCCCGGCTTCAGCGGAAGAGACATTTCAATCACTCCCTCTCGTGATCAAACACGGGGCGTTGTTCTTCTTTTCTAATTAACCATCACCCAGGGAAGGGATCACCTTGACGGGCTCCGTGCGAAGAAATTCACCAGGCGCTGCCGCTCTCTGCATCACCAGGCCCGGGGGCTCCCCACTGGGAAGAACAGTGCCCTGTCATTAAACTGGCAACCCCCTCGTGAGAGAGAGACACCAGCCCCACTCTGAATGGCGACGCTGTTTTGATGTGCATCTTCATAGCGAGTAAATATTTATTCAGCTCTCTAGCCACTGGGGCCTGTGCCGAGTGCCCAACGCTGCTTGAACTCAATGATAGACGAGAGTGCTCAGCGCAGGACGTTTGCCACGGGGCGCCTTGGGATGCCAAGATCCCATCATGCCCTGGCGTTTCTATGCTTTCCTGTGGCAGGGCGGAGGGAGCCCCCCAGGGCAGGAATGCCGCCGTCTCTACCCTTCTCTGTACACCCAATAGCCTTGTCTACACTAGGGTTAGCTTGGGGCTGCCACAGCTGTTATAGGCTGGGATTTGCAAAGGGGCCTAAGGGAGTTAGGCACTCAACTGTTGAACTCTGATGGGTCCCTATGAGCTCTCTCTCTCTGCAGCCTTCTTGCCTCTGCCACCCATGGGGAGATTCCTCTCTGGTCGCCATTGGTTTCTACTGGCAGCTGGCAGACCAGGTTTATAGCCAACTGGGACCAGTAGGAACCAACTGGAATTCCCACCATGAAGGGGCATGGCAGTGAGGCCTGCCCTGCACAGGGCTAGGTGAGACGGGGTGTAGGCTGAAACCAGCAGCCAGTCTGCCTAGGGCACCCAGCTGAGCAAGAATTTACAAGGTGTTCCTAGTGTAGACAGAGCTAAGGAGGGTTGGGGAGAGTCTTGCTGGTCTGGCTTCTCCAGGCAGGGGTGTGATTAGACCATGGGGAGTGACTTGCCTGGGAGCCAGGAGTAGAACCCAGGAGTCCAGACTCCCAGTGGCCTCCCCTGGCCAACTCTTCCACCCACATTTACAGGAAGTGGCAACTGGAGAAGCCTTTCCCAGCCAGTCTGATTGCTTCAGCATGCAGCTCCCCCCGCCCCTATCCCCAGGTGCGCCCCCCGCTCTCAGGGAGAGCGCGACAGCTGGGCCAAGCAAGGATTCCATTAGCATCTAATTGCTTGATTATGGGCATCCCACGCTGCCTCCTTCGAGCGAACACTGCGTCTGAAAAGAGTGTGCAGAGACGCGCACTTGGCTTGGGAAGCGAGCAAAGCCCTGGCCTGGGAATCCACCCCCAGGCATGCAGGGCAGGACTTTGGGAGTATGGCCGGCACTGTGTCCGAGGCCAGGCAGTGCCGTTGTGGCCAATAAAGCTCTTCTGTAACTCCCTCTAGCGACTCAGTGCCTTGATTTAAGTCAGCAGTGACTTGACGAATGACCACACACCTTCTCCTGGTCTGGTTTTACATGGTCAGATGTCCCGCAGGGGTTCTTCTTGACCTGATAGCAGCTCAGCCTTGGGGAACTCTGGCTTAGCTCCTGCAGCTGGAGGTACGTGAGAAGAACGTTCTCCTGGTCGATAAACCAGCCATCAGGAGCAGGCACTGGCTGCAGGAAACCTGGGTTCGAGTCCCAGCTCCGATGCTCTGTGTGACCTCCAGCGAGTCATTTAATTGACTCTCTGGCTCAGAAAAGAGCAGGGATAATGCTCCCCAACATGAGTGCATGCACCTTGCGCATGAGGGCCTGGGTTGCTACGGAGATGGGAGCCAGATGCAGAGATCCTTGGACGGCTGGTGGGAAAATGTGTCTTCACAGTTGGGATCTCCTGGAAGAGCTAGAATTGAGGGGTACCACTCAATGAGCTTCCAGCGTGGAGAGGGTTAACAGAGGATGTTTGGGGCAGGAGACATGATTTGCCAGCAGCGATGGTGGGTTATGCAGGTTAGCCACAGCAAGCAAATTCCCTTTGGTCCATTCAATTCCCAGCCTTGTCCATCGACTTCAGCTGAGCTGCTGCTGCTGTGTTAAAAGAGGTTGAAAGGAATCAATCCCACTGCAATCTTCGTGGGGAAGGAAACACTTGGCGCTCGCAGCCAGGCAGCAAAGCGGGGTGGGAGCTGGCTGAATGCGAATGAGGCTCAGCTCCCACATCCATGGTGCCGATGGGTAGCCGGCACGGCGGCAAAATCTGTTTTACAGTCACACGCAGCCTTGCATACATGGAGGATAGGCAAACAGCCAGTGGGAAATTACCATCTGTGTCTGGAAACCTTTGGGAAACGCGGGTCTGCCTCCCTATCCCGGGAATGCTTGGCATCTCCTCTTTACAAAGGAGAGGAACTGGGATGGCCAGCCTGGACCAGGCCCAAGGTCTAGGTGGCCCAGTATCCTGTCTCCAGCAGTTGCCAGCACCGTCGATTTCAGAGGGAGCTGCAGGGACTCTTGCCGGAGGCAGCTACGGGGTAGCCTGTCCACTGGCTAAGTTTGCCCCGACCCCCATTGTCCAGGCTGGCACAGGAGGGTTCAAATCCTTTCTCCAGCTCTTGTTTGGTCTTTACTCTTCTAACCCCGGAGGCTCCCGATCACCACAGAAATGTCCACCCCTATTCTGAGGCCTGCGGAGCTCCTGCCGCTGGATCTCCCCGCGGGCTGAGAGAGGAGAGACGGCTCCCTGGTGGGTAGCGTCTCTGACTGCTCGTTTCCCCGGGAGTTCTGGGTGTCTATGTACTCTGGGCTCCAAAGCCTCCTAGAAACAGGTCAAGGAAAAGCCCCAGCTGCCTTATTTCTCTCTCTCCCCCCGCTCCAGGAGGGTCATTGAGGCTGAAGGTGGCAAGGTGAGAGTGCCATGCAGGGAAAGCTCCCTCTCCGTCCAGGCTCCTTCACGGGGAACGGGCGCCTGGCACTCCCCACTTCCAGCTGACATCGGTCACCGCCAGTGACGCGGGCCGGGGCTCTGAGCCCAGGGCTGGCAGATGGCGACTCCTGGGTTCTAACCCCAGCTCTGATGATGCCCTCCCGGCCAGTCCCTTCTCCTCCCTGGGCCCCCTTGTCCCCGCCAGCATGAGCTGAGGGCCGGAACTAGGGCCCTGCCACTGGTGGCACCTTTTTAAAAGGAACAGCCTGGATAAGCCCATGTGTCCATCCAGCTGACGCCCCTCTGGATGATAAGAATTGCTGCTGTGGCTAGCCCTGTGCCCCCCCTTGCATGGACTCCCTACTGGTGGAGGGGCTCCCTGCACCCCCATTTCTCCCCCCCCCCCCCCACTAGCACATCTGCACACACCCAGCCATAGGTCAGCTGTATCTGTAACAGATGCACGGGGTGCCGGGCCTAGCTTAGAACCTTCCAAGACCCATAAGGTTCTAGATTCTAAGGACCTCGGAAGGGATATTCGCGTTCTAGGTCTCCTCCCAGCTGCTTTCCAATCCCCCAAAGAAGGGCTTTTCCATAACCCCAGCTTGCCTAGGTGGCTGGATGAGCCTCCGTGGGCAGGAAGCAGCCAGCAGTTTTCTGCAGCCTCCTTCCTGGGCGCTGCAAGCTGCAAAGCCCTGTCCTATTGTCATGTAGATTTCCTCTCCTTCCTCGCAGCCTCCGCAAATCCTCCATGCACTGAAGTCTGTGTGTCTCCCATGGCAGCCTTCAGGGAGGCGGGCTGGCAGGGATCTAAAAGCAAGGCTTGTGCCTTTTTATTTTTTGCTCTTCAAGATTTCCTCCCCCCGCCCCCCCCCCACCCCCCCACGCCTGCTTATTTCTTCCCTTAAAAATAGCACGTCTGCGTTTGCTGGAGAATTTGTAGGAGGTCTCGGGGAAGTCTACGGTGAGCGCGCTCACCTGAAATGAGGGCGGGGGAGGTGGCGGCTTTCAGAGCTGTAGCAAAGCCGCCTTCTCTCAGTATTAGCCGGTGGAGCTGCAACAACAAAGCAGAGCTTGACCCGTCCTGTGACCATTGCTTCAGCTTCCTCTCTCCTTGCAGTGCTGACATTTACCTCCGTCGACTCCTATAACGCCGGAACCAGCCGAGAGCGGGACCCCGCCGTGCCGGGCGCTGTACATGCTCGCAGGGAGCAACAGCCCAAAGCGTTTACAGTCTAAACAGAATCATTATCCCCGCTTTACAAGCAAGGCCCAGAGCCGTGAAATGAGATCAGGGCCGCCCAGGGTGTCTGCTGCAGGCCGGGGAACTCAGCCCGCTGCCGGGAAAGCATCTTTCCTCTCTGCAGAGCGTTCCAGCATAGATGAGATTTGACTATGTTTCTACTGTACTAAACAAGCAGGAGAGAAACCACTGGCTGGCCCAGGCTGGCTTTATCCAGCAGGAAACAAAAGCCATCCAGGGCAGGGGTCACCTTTAATCATGATGAGGAGCGGGGCTGGAGAGCCGCCCCGGTTGCACCGGAGAGCATGAGATTGCTCTAGTTTCGTTGGCATCTGTCCGGGGGACAGTCATGCGGTTCATCAGCAAAGCCAGGAGATGAGTCAAGCGGCTGGGGGGGACGGAGAGGGCCAACGAGACCGGGGCAGACAAGCCACGAGGATCCGCTGGTTTCTCTGGCTGCGGCACGACTGGCTTTGCAAAGAGCGAGCTGCTGGAGAGGCTCTGGATAAATAAGCCGCAAGTTCCAATGCCCGGGTGGGTGGGAGGGCAGGGGGGACTTTCTGCACAGATACACATGGCCGCTGTTCGCACAACAAGCATTTTGCCCCAGGCCACACTTGCTAAGAGGTGCAAGGGTGCGCACGTGTTGACGGCACCCATCTGTAAAGATAGCTGCTAGCATCTTGCTTGTTTCCAGGATACTGGAGCCAGTGGGAACTAACCGGGATGGTCAATGGGAGTTAGGTGCTGGGAGCCTAACTCCTTTAGGTCCCTTTGGAAATCCCACCCCAATCCTGCAAACACACAAATCCTTAACGTTACTCTTGTGCTTAAAGTTATTCAAGGATCAGACACCGAGGCACACCAGGGCTGGATCAAGGCCATTTATGCATCTCCTGCCTCCTCACTTTGATTTTATGATACCTAAAATTCTGTGATTGACGACTTCTGGCTCTAATAACGAGTTACATGCTTTATGGCCGGGCATAAAATGCGCCTTGTGTAGCGTATTCCCCGTGACACGCCATCAGACTACACAGAAGCCAACTCGCCCTTTACTGCGTCGCTTCTCTCCTCCCTGTGTTTGTTACAAATAACAAGCCAATAAAGGGGATAACGTTTCCGGAAAAGAATAAAAGAAAGAGGAGGGTTAAAGACAAAACAGTCCATTTAAAACCAGGCTGAGCTAAAGGCACACCAAGGTTAAAAACTATATAGTCACGGGGGGGAAGGAATTGCTCCAGAATTCAGCACCTTAGAGTATTTTTAAACTCTAATGTGTCTTTAACCATTTATGCGATTTGTTTACTTCGTGCATTTCATTCGGTCTTGATCCGCTTTTTACTGTTTCTTGAGGGCATTTCTTAAAGCCCCAGCTACCGGAGTCACGGGGTTCCATGCTGGGGTAGGTCTGCACGGCAGTCAGAGGTGTGATGGCAGCACGTGTAGACAGAATAGGCGCGCCTGCCCAGGGTGCTGGGTCTATACCTGAGCGGCTAGCCCCCGCCGCTTTGGCGTCACTGCTGCTGTTCCTCAAGCTAGCTCAGTTCAGGCTGGCTCGGGTACGTCTACACAAGCTGACGGCGCTTTCAACACCAACCCCGGCGGCTTCCTCGGACTTTCATTTGAATCCTCCGCGTGTGTTACGCACGGCACCCTGCACAGCCCGGGGTAATTAACTGGCGCCCTCGTTAGCACTAACAGCGCCCCGGGCCCAAACAAGCCAGACCCTTTTCGATGCAGTTTTACCCATTGTCTTCACTTGCGGCAGCTTCCCACACTCCGCGGCCTTCTGAGTACCGGGCCTAGAGCTCCCACCCCAGCTCTCTGACGCACTGGCCTGGGGGAGATTTTGAAAACCCTTTGGGGAGCCTGGGAGAAGAGACCAAGCTCCCACAATTCCCCAGGAAACTCGCGTGAGTACCCAAGAGGCAGCACCTTTTTGAAGTCGTTCCCGAGCCGGGGTGGCTGCTCCGTGCGTGGGCTCCGTTCTCTGTCACCGGGGCCCTTGGGCAGTCGTTTAAACCAGCGATGGGGTGGTGTCTTACACCCGCTGGGTCAACTGGGCCCTGGCCACACAGGAATCACTCTGGGGCTGTTGCAGGAGAGCGGGGAGGCGGGGGGAAGCCTCCCAGGGGAGTGAGTGCGAATTCTGATTTCATTTGTGTCGTTTAAAATGGGCTCCGATTGATTTACTTTTAATGCCTTTGACTTCGAGCCAAGCATCATTGCAGGCAAGTGGTGGGTGAGCCGCTCTCTCCCGTGCACCTCTGCCGATGCTCAGCTTGCTGTCTCATCTTGGGCTCCCTCCACAGCTCTGCTGCTGCCCCTCAATCCCAACCCGCAGCCTCCCCCCGCCCCGCTATTCCAATCCCGGCCTCCCTGCCCCACAGCCTGTGGTACCCGCTCTGCCCCCACCAATGCAGCTCAGTTCTGACCTGAAAACCCTCTCTGCTATTCCAGTCCCCCACCCCACGCCTCTACCGCTGCCCCGTAGTCCCCTCTCCCCGCCCCTGGGTCCCTCTTCTGAACAGACCAGACCCACTGCGCCGAACTGTGGGGCGGTTTTGTGGACAGGGCAGCAAAAAATCGGGCAGGAAGCCAGGATGCGGGCTGCGGGCCTGCCAGGAAGCCACCGGCAGGCAGGTTTGAAGACCGGGGCCGGGCTCCTGGTCTGCAGAAAAAGCAGAAGGAGGCAACGAACGGTAATGATCCACTGCCCCCGAAATCCATTGATTAGTAGTTTTAAAAATAGACTCTTCCTGCCAAGTTCCAGCAACCACACACACACACATGCACGCGCCTCCTCCCTCTCTCTGTATTTTAAACCGCTGAGCTATCTCTGAAACCAGGAGATTTATAATGGAGACACTGCAGGATCTTTAACGAGGGAAAGGCTGTGATATTTATCGCTTAGGTTAAAAAGGGATTCAAAGTGCCCTGGCTTTCAAATTTCTGTATAGTTGTGTCACGACACCCCCCCCCCCAACAAAATATATTCAAATAAAGTCTCTGAAGGGAGTTTTTCCCCAGACAATCCCGGTTTGGGGGGGGGGGGGCAGGACAACAGCAGGGGTGCGTCGCTGTCGTTGAAATTCAGGATGCATTCGCCTGCAAACCGGGGTGGGGCGGCAAATGCCACCGTGCGTTTGATTGCAGGAGAGAGCGTGAGGCCTTGGCGCCTTTCCCGGGTTTAGAAAGGGGCTTTTCATGCCTCTCACTTTTGTCCCCCCGTCCCCGGCATCCACGGCTCGGCTCCCCCCCGCCCGCGGCAGGTCAGGGTGGCAGAGGCTGGTGTGGGAAGCGGGTATCACGTCGGTTCAAGTGGGAGCCAAGCTGCTCGCCTCTGAGCCTCAATAGAAGGCGCCTGACCCGGGCGCGGAGCTCAGCTGGCTGGGAAAGGGGCCGGGGGGGAGTGGGAAATGGAGCCAAATTCTGGTCTGCGCCGGGTGCTGGAGAGGAGCGAATTGTTCTGGCTTCTGGGGGAGGTTTTGGCTCCTGAGCAGAGGAAAAGGGCTCTCTCTGTGTGGGGGAGGAGGGCAGAGTCATGTCTAAATCACCGTGTGTGTGTGCACACGCACAAGTGTAACACACACCTGCACACACCTCTGCATATGCACCTACACCCTGTGTGTGCACACAAACACACCCACCCTGCATCTGCACACATTCTGTGTACACACACCTTCACCCATCTATGCACACCCCCCCCTGTGCGCACGCACATTCACCCTGCATATGCGCACGTGTGTGCACACGCCCTGTGGGCACACACTCACCCCGCATAGACACACGTGCACACACACATGCACAAACACACTCATCCCGTGTGCGCACTCATGCTCCCCTGTCGTGGGCACGCACGCGTACTCACCCTGCGTGTGCACACGCCCACACACATGCGCCATAATTAAGTGCATCCTGGCCTGAGGGGGCTGGGACTAACGGGTCAGGTGTTAGTGTGGCAAAGGCTTAAGAGAACGTCGTCAGGGGCTGGCAGGGGAGAAGATGGAGACCGGCTAAGTGGGGCTGTGGTTAGAGCCACAGGAGTGCAGCTAGCTTATCCCCTGGGCCAGAAGGGCCGGGCTCCAGGGAGACAGGCCTGGGGCTGGCGTTCCAAGACAGGAGCTGAAGGGAGCCCCAGGGGGATGCGAGTCCCGAGCCAGGAGAGGGCTGGAAGGCGCTTTGGCAGCGCCAGCGCGTATGGGTGTCTGGAGTTTGGAGTTGGATGGCGGGGCCCAGGGAGAAGCCCTGAGACCTGCTACCGTGCAAAAGACGAGTGAGATTCTGGTAAGTCCTGTTTGGTTTGGAAGGACTTTGCTGCCGGGCTGGAGGGCTGCTGGGTGAAGCGACTCTGGCAAAGCCAGCTAGGGGACCAATGAGTTACGGCTGGACTTTGGCGACCCTGCTAGGGAACGGGCCACCAAAAGGGGATGCTAGCGTCGGAAGAATCCCTGCAAGGCTGTGCTCTGGCCAGAAGGGCGCGCTGATGGTTAGTTTCCCCCATGGCAGCCCAACGCCCGGCCTGATCTGGAAGGCCCCAGAGATTCAGCGAGGCAGCCAAACTCTGGACTCAGGCAGTCCCTGACATCTGTGATCTTTGCCTGGCACCCATGATGTGCCACGGTATGTGCTGCCCCCTGGTGTCATTTCTCTTGTTGCCCTTGCCCCTTGTGCAGCCAGTAACACCAGGGCTAAAAGGCTAATCCGGCTGGTGATGCTTTGCACTGATGTTAGCGGCTGCACAAGGGGGCAAAGCAGGATCTGACCCAGTGGTGTCAAGGAAGGGACGGGAGCGTGAATGCTGGGTACAGACCTGTTCCCCTGCGGGAGCTCAGCCCTTAAAGGCCCAGCCCCCTCCTAGTGCCCCAACCAGAAGGTTGGAAATATTCCGAATTTTCAGTGGAAAAAAGGGACACATTTTGCACAACAGATTGTCCCATTTTTCTGCCAGCTCTAATGATAACAAACTAATAAGTTGTGTGACTGCGACGCCCAAACCCTGCCCACTATCAGGGCCCCGGCATGGGGCTGTCTAAACACAACCATTTGGCGAAGCTAGGGAAAAAAGGGGTGTTTTAAAAAAACCAGACGGGTTAGCGGACAGGTTTGAATTCAGCGCTGCTTCAGGACAGGTCAGCAACTCGCGTGGACAGGTTTTACCCCTTTTGAAGTGCGCGAGCTGGTCCTGGTCGAGCCGGGAGGGGGAGTGTCTGTTTGACCAGAGCCAGCTAGCGTGGTTTTAAAGGTTTACCTGTCGAGAGGCGGGTCGGCCCGACCCTTCGGGGCCACGACCGGCTGACACTAGCAAGCGGTAGCTCAGTGCCACCCGTTAATCTGGGGCAGCGGAGTGCCGCCACGCTCAGCCGCTTGTGTCCACCCAGCACCCACTGGATTGGCCTGTATGATCTTGGGCAAGTTACTTTTCGTCTGTTCTCCCGCAGCCCCCGTGACCCTTTGTCTGACTCTTCCCCTTCAGGGAGGGCCTCTCTCTGGCTGTATGTACAGCACCTAGCACCGCGGGGGCCCTTATCTCATTTGGAGCCTTGAGATGTCAGTGTAACACCCAGGGAGGCTCACGCTCTGAAGGTCCCAGGTTCAACCCCTAGTAGCGGCCAACATGATGCTGCAATAGAGACACAGAGAAGTCAAGCGAGGTTAAATTCACCGCGTCGGATCCCTGTTCTGTGTGTGCCAGGCTAGGAGCTCTTGCCGTTCCCGTGGGCGCTGGCTCCAACCTCCCTCCTGGTATCCCTCATCGGGCATGGCACAGCCAGGAGCAACCAAGAGGCCTTGGGTCATGGCTCTTTATGGCCCCTCCTCCCCTGCCCCCTTCACACACGCACTAAAAATGAGCGAAAAGATTCATGGGGCGGGAGGAAGCTCCGGTGCATGACTGATGCCGCGAGGTGTTTAAACAGCTCTTGTTCTGATGAGAAATTAATTATTCACCACCCCAGGGGGTTGGTTGTGATTTGGGAGGGGAAGGGGGCTGAGAAATCCTCAGGTGTCACCTGCTCTTGTCCTTGGGGAAGGTCAGAGCAGGGGGGCGGCGCGGCCAAGTCTGCAGAGCTCTGAGGACGGAGCTGGTCACGGGGGAGGCTACCGGAGTAGCAGGGAAGGAAGGGGGCGAAGGCAGAGGTTGGTGGCTGGAGAAGCGTGGCCCTGTTGGAGATGCTTGCCCCACGGAGGGAAGGGTTTGATCGGCTAGGAATGGCGCAGCAGGGTGCTTGAGGCTAAGGAGGTGGGGGTTGGGTTGGGTTGGATTGGGGGGCTGGACGCTGGGGGGTCAGACTGGGGGGTTTGTTGCTTAGGAGGATCCCTGGACTGGGGGTTGTGACACCAGTTAGGTTTGGAGCAGCCTCTGCCCAAGTGTGTCTTTCCAGGTGCACAGGGGTGTCAGGGCAGGTGGAGCACCGGGAATGCTGGCCGAGCAAGGCCCCAACCCCCAGGATCATGGCCACTGAGGGGCAACGTACCACCTGGCTGGGGAAAGCCGGCCCAGGTCCCCATGCCCAGGACACTCCCCTGAAACATAATCGCACTTAGACGTACGGGCTTTCGAAACGCCCCCTCCCTCGCGCCCGGCGGTGGGACAGCAGCATTCTCCACGCTTCCAGATGGAGAAACCGAGGCACCGAGGGGGGAAGGGACTTGCCCCAAACTCACGCAGCAAGTCAGTGCAGAGCTGGGGATGGGGCCCAGGAACCCTGGCGCCCCCTTCCCCTGCTGCAACTGCTAGCACACACTCCCTGGCAGATAAAGGAATCAAACCCAGGAGTCCTGTCTCCCATCTCCCCACATCTGCCCCTCTCTACCCTAGGCCGACCAGAGAGCAAGTATGAAAAATCGGGACGGGGTGGGAGGTAATAGGAGTCTATATAAGAAAAAGCCCCAAATATTGGGACTGTCCCTATAAAATCAGGACAGCTGGTCACCCTACTCTACCCCGCTAGGCCCCACTTTCCTCCCTGAGCCAAGAATAGAACCCAGGCGTCCTGACTCTTGCTCTAACCACTCCCCTTCCCAGGGCCTAAAACAGACCCCAGCCATTCTGGGTACCGAACCCCATGCTCCATCCACTAGGCTACACTGTCACCCTGAACGGTATCACACCTGGCATCTCAAGGAAGTTGGAGGCTTGGGCGGGGAGGCACCCGGCTGAGGGGATGCGGGTGGAAAGGGGCCCATATGGGGGTGAATCTGGGCCCGGTACCCTTTGATCCAGCCGAGACCTGGGGGAGCCTGCCATGGCCACACCGCAGCCACGGGTTAATTACGCTGGCCACGAAGCCGCCAGGCTCCAAAGCAGAACAGCGCCATTCCCAGCCCTGCTCCCTCAGCTGGTGGGGCGGCCCCCGGTCGCCACAAGGGACGTGCTTCCGGCTCGGGAGGGATGTGGCGCAGGGCCTAGAATTGGGGCTATTTCTCCCTGCTGGGAGAGGGGAGATTTCCTTTTCCCTCTCCCTTTCAGGTGCAAATCAGCCCAGCTGTTCTGATTTGAAACAGCTGAGGAGAGCAAGCCGGGAGCAATGCATCTCCTTGCGTTGGCTTCTGGAGAGTGAAAGAAGGGGGGGGGGGGAATCCCCCAGCCAAGCATGTTATTAACACGCTGGTATTTTCGTTTTCTCATCCCCCAAAGAAGGGGGCGCGGCTCCCTGGTGCAGCCGTCCCAGCAGGCAGCTCTAATGATCCCTCGCTGAAGAATACCCGGCATCAGCAGAGTTCAGGGGGTCGCGGGTGCCCGGGCTGCCTCCAGCCCTGATGGGAGGGGGGAACGTGGGCCGCTAGGATGGGTGCAAATAATAAAAACAAGCCCGTTCGTTGTCACTGGCTGGCTCGTTAGCATCCCCCGTTGTGCCAGGCACACAGAGCCAGGCCCTGGCCCAAAGAGCTTGTAAACGAAATAGACAAAGGGTAGGAGGGGAAACTGAGGCACGGAGCAGGGACGGGACTTGCCCAAGCACAGCCAGGAATAGAACCCAGGGCTCCCGAGTCCCAGTTTAGAGGTTCAGGCTGCCTTGGAACAGGAACAGACTAGCAGAAACGGCACTGGGGGCTTTGTATATGGAGAGCAAATTGAGTGATGTTACTGTCAGGAGGAACTTCACAGGTAGCACTAGGCTCTGCACCAGGGCCACTTGGAACTCCCCGGTAAGACTAGAATCCAGATCCTCTTGCTCCAGAAGCACAGACCATCTGCCATTTGAACTAGCGGAGAATCTCCACCCGCTGCTAGCGGTATAGGCCCTATGACACGCAGGGGGAACAGGTCTGCGTCCATCTAGCAGCGGGCAGCTGTGCGCACATACGCACCCCGCAGCCACGGGGTCCAGTATGGTCAGTGACAGGCCTAAGGTCGGGCTTATTGCCCCGCGAATGACGAGCAAGACGCTCCAGCTGCGGCTGTATCAGCCGCTAAAGCCAAGGAAACTTTCCCAAGTCATGACAGAGCAAGGCCCTCGGGAGAGCCCACCGCAGGGTGCGCTGGTACCCCAGGGCTTGGGGATGGGCTACAGAGCTGCTGGCTGGGGTTGTCCTGGGCTGCCGGTGGCAAGTGGGTCTCTGTCCAGTCCCTGATGGGCAGATGCCTCTGTCACAGCACAGGTGCCAAGATCTGAATGGGCAACAGAGGCTAACCTACCCTTCTCCCACCTGGAGGTGGGTTCAGCTGGGGAGCAGGCGCTGGCTGGTCTGTGGGTCTACAGGGGTCCTTGACCTCTAGGGCTCCCAGCCTGGCACCCCATTGCATGGAAAAAGAGCGAAAAACACCCCCAACGGTGAGAAAGGAGCCCCCACCCCACCTGTGTCGGCTCAGCCGGCGGAGCTGGTGAGGGGACGGCGCTCTAGGCTGCTGTCCCATGTGAAACGA
>NW_020664545.1:7936996-7940285 GCF_002925995.2 Terrapene triunguis
TGGACGGGGATCCCCCCTACCCACGGAACAGGCCGAGAACAGCTGGACGGGGATCCCCCCACCCTAGGGACATAGGGAGACAATCTGGGGATAACTAAAAGCTTTCAGCATTGAGAAATTCAGACTCGCCCGATTCGCCATCGCTCTCCAGCGCTGTTTTTCCCCACGGAACCGAGCTGCCAGGCTGGCCAGTGACGTTACAAATGGCTGGGAGGGAGACGGCTCCGCGCCATCCTGCACATCGTCCCCCCGGAGAGTCACAGACTCCCCAGGGCCGCCACGCTGGAGAGCTCACAGGCACCCCCTGAACGCCAACGATCTGGTAGCGCCCTGGGGCTGTGGGCAATACCCCGGATCCTCAGCGGCGTTTCGGCACCTAACTCTCCAGCCCTTTGTCACCAGAACCCTGAAACACCTGATTCTGCCTCTGGATGGCGCAGGTAGAGCCGTGCAGGGACTGTTAGAAGAGACTCTGGTTTTTCGAATGGGAGTGGGGGGACCCAGGAATCCGGGCCCGGACTCCGTGCGCGGCCTTGGGGAAATCACTTGAACCGGGCCTTTCCAGTGGGCTCAGTTCCCATTTGTGCACCGCAAGAAGTGCCCTGGGGGCCCAAATGGTTCCGAGGTCATCGGCCCCTCTTCAGGAACCGGCTCCCTTTGGAAAAGCCCCTCCCGGCTGTGGGCGCTGGGCCCTTGGAAATCTGGCCCGGAGCTGTTTTGCATTTGTCCTCGTTGATGTCTCTGAGCCGCCAAGGCTACACAATGGGGATGATCCTTCCCGACCTGTTTGGCGCTCAGAATTCCAGCAGTGTTGGCTAGTTTCTGAGTGGATGCGTATGTCATGTGGTATTGCTTATCTCCTCTGATTGGATGAGTGTAACTCTTGGAAGCCAACGTCCGGCGAGAACGCTTGTTCACGGTGAATAGTCCTTCCTGGGGACTCGGGCGCCGGCGGGTTCCAGGAACGCGACCACGAGCGAGGCGCGAATGCAGCCAGAGACAATTCAGTGTTGTGACTCGAGTGAACAGGTGGAGAAAGGCCTATTGCAGTATTCACCCAGTGCCATCTACACACAGCTCTGCCAGCGCCCCTCAGTCCCGACCTGCAGCCCCCTGAGCTTTTCCAGGGACTCCTTCATACCCAACTCAACCAATACACCTGTCTGGACCACAGCCTCCCCTCCCCTGCCAATGCCCCTCCACCCTATCCTGCAGATCCCGCACTCCCCACCCCACTCTTCCAATCCTGGCTGAAAGTCTTGACAAACCTCTTCCATCTGGCACCGCCAGCTCTTACAGTGCCCCCTGACATCCCTGCCAGCTGTGCCAAGCAATGATGCTGGATCGATCAGCCTCTGGTAGCTCGACAGAGACACCTCGTTTCACTTAAGACCGAAGCCAGATCCTCGCAAACTAAAGGGCTCATGTATTATCAACCCCTGGCAGCAGCACCCTGCCTCCCTCCTTCCCCCTCCATCACCAAATGCCGGCGAAAGAACATGAAGTCAGCTTTGCTTTGGTGATTAAATGCGAGCCGCTGTCTTCAGCTTTCCCCCTGGGGGAGCAGGAGTGCACATCCCAGCCCCGGTTAGATTATAACCCTGGGTCGTGTTTAATGCAGCCCACGTCTCCGGCTGTGAATCTGGGCCCTGGTCTCCAGCTTCTCAGATCTCTACCTGTGGCAGGGGAAGAGAAAGCAGGAGGCTGCTAATGACCCATCCCCTCCCCTGGCTCCCGGAGCTGAGGTGCCAGCCTGCTGGGATCCCCAGGGAAAGGGGAGCTGTCAAACAAGCAGAGAACAAGGTCCATGCTGCACAATCGATCAGAGACTAGCAATGATTGCAGCTTTCCATCAGCGCCGGGTGTGCTGCAACTCTCAATCAGACACTGGAATTGGGGACAGCTCTGGCGTGCTCTGGACAGCGGGGCCAGGAGAGACTGACTTTATAACACCAAATAGAGTGGTCACACGTTGTATGCCTGGTGGGGATTGTCACCCCAAGATCTCAAACCATCATATGAAGGCAGGGAAAGAGTGTTATCCCCACAATGGGGAAACTGAGGCACTGGGCGGCAAAGTGACTGCCTTGAGGTCGCAGATTGAGTCGGGGGAAGAGCTGGGAATAGGCCCCAGGAGTCCTGATTCCCAAGACAGGGGCTTAACCAGAATTCTATCCTTCACTCCAGAGACAATCGCTCTCCCTCTGAACGTTCCAGGTACAGCTGGGTGAAATGGACCTGTTGTGTTACAGTCTGGTCCAGGAGTGTCCTAAGGAGACGCATCTGTTGTGCCCATTCAGTGCTCCAGGTGTGTTGTGCGGAGGAAGGTCCTAGGTACGACGCAGCCAAGAATTGCACCTGGTGATAGGATTCTGCTCTGCTAGCATCTAGCCCAGGTGTAACACACCCAGGTGACCTGCTCTGCTGGGGGGGGGGTTAATTCCCACCGGATCTCTGAAAGCGATCGTTGTCCCCCGGCCCACATCTGCCTCCTATACAGCGGTGCCTGAGCTTAGCTCAAAGCCGTATCAATCCCTCGCCCTAACATGTGCCCGCCGAGGGGGCTGTGGCTCCCTGCAGCTCTGAGCCAGCCCCCCATGCTCCACGTTGTCCCTCCCACGCTGCCAGTCACCTGCCTTCATTCAGAACAGAATGACTCAGTCAGGTGGGGGAAGGGGACTGGGAGCTGACGGGGAGGGGGTGGGGGGAGATTAGCCCCCCTTCCAGGGCTGCCTGCATGCTGCACCTCTGAGTAATGGAACCTTCTCCAGGGCGGCCGGCCCGAGTTAACTCTTTCAAGGCTGCTCTGAGCTTTAATGGGACTGGAGCCATCTGTCCCAGGACACAGCAGCAGAATGCGGCTTTGGCCACTGGTCTAAACCAGCGGTGCCCAGCGGGGCCACTGGAGAACCCGTACACATGCCATGCGAGGGACTCACTCACATCCAGGAAGCTGGGGCTCCCCCCTTGAACCCGGCACCACATGGCCCAGGGCAGGCGTTTATCTCCGGGCAGCGTGAGGGGTCAGACATTGCCAGCCAGGTCCATCGGCGTTTTACACTCCCCTTGCCCCCGTGAAAATACCAGAGAGGGGAGAATCGGGCGCCGGGAGCCAAACGCCCTGGATATTAGGAGGAGTTGGAACCCCGGTTTGCAAATGGCCCAGAATTTCATAAAGGACTGAACCAAGCCCTCGCTCCCTCAGACTTGGAAATTCCTCTCCCCTATCCCCCAAAATCTAGAAACTCTCATCCCCCTCCCCTCCAAAATCTAGAAACTCTCATCCCCC
>NW_020664545.1:7940295-7941963 GCF_002925995.2 Terrapene triunguis
AACTCTCATCCCCCTCTGCCCCCCAAATCTAGAAACTCTCATCCCCCGCCCCTGAGCTCTGGAAACTCCACCATTCCTTCAGCTCTACTGTCCGGGCTGTGGGGAGTCTAGATCCACACACAGCCTCACCCACACTGTGTAGGTTCCCCCCATCTCCCCCAGGAAAGTAGGAGCCACGGGGCTGGGAAGGGAGCAGGCGATGGGACACAGAGAAGGGGGCTCTGGGGTAGCGTTGCCAACAGTCCCTTATTACAAGGGACGTCGCTTATTATTTCTCTGTACAAGATCGGGAGTTGCTGAGTGCTGCAAAAAGCAGCAAGAAATCCCCCTGCCACCAAACGGGTGACCCGTTTCCATGTGATGAATTTTCTGCCTCCTGCTGGGAAAGGTCTCAGCTCTGCACAAGGCCCTGGTTCCTTCCAGCCCTGACAGCAGCCTGGGGAGGCAAACACCTCGTTAAGCTTGTGCGTCTCAATGGGTCAGCACTTTCCAGTTTTGGTCCCCCCACTACAGAAGGGATGTGGTCAAATTGGAGAGAGTCCAGCGGAGGGCAACAAAAACGATCAGGGGGCTGGGGCACATGACTTATGAGGAGAGGCTGAGGGAACTGGGATTGTTTAGTCTGCAAAAGAGAAGAGTGAGGGGGGATTTGATAGCAGCCTTCAATTACCTGAAGGGTGGTTCCAAAGAGGATGGATCTAGACTGTTCTCAGTGGTACCAGATGACAGAACAAGGAGTAATGGTTTCAAGTTGCAGTGGGGGAGGTCTAAGTTGGATAGTAGGAAACACTATTTCACTAGGAGGGTGGTGAAGCACTGGAATGGGTTCCCTAGGGAGGTGGTGGAATCTCCATCCTTAGAGGTTTTTAAGGTCAGGCTTGACAAAGCCCTGGCTGGGATGATTTAGTTGGGGATTGGTCCTGCTTTGAGCAGGGGGTTGGAGTAGATGACCTCCTGCGGTCTCTATGATTCCCCTCCACTCAAGATATCTCATCCACCCTGGATCGGATTCAATCCCCCTCACCCCCTAAATTCTCTCCTGCTCCCGAAATCCTGCAGGCCCCGAAAGGCAGGATAACGTCTCACAAGATCTCCCCCTCCCTCCCAGATGCACCCAGCATCCCATTTTCTTTTCACGTCTCAGGTTCGTGCCGTGGGAGACTTAATCAGCCATTTTAGCGAAGCAGTTTTGACGCTGGTGTCAGAAATTAACAGCGGCGAGCTCTGCTCCAGCCGGCGCCTTGATTGAATTGAGTGTCACATGGCAATCGATGGCGAGAGCAGCAGCAATTTTCATCTCCCTACTATGGGGCAGCCCTTAGCGGAGAGAGAAAGAGAGCGAGAGAGAAATTAAAAGAGAAAAGAAGCAGGGCCGAGAGGTGGGGAGAGCCCCACCTCGGGGAGAAGGATAGAGGGAGCATCCCAGGGTAACTGCTTCCCAGCTGGGAGAGCAGAGGGTTTTCAACTCCACGGAGAGTCCGTTTTAAACTGGAAGAAGAGAGAGAGGGGAAGGCAGGGAGAGGAGGGCTGGGCAGAAGAAAGGACTGAATGAGAGAAAGAAAATAGATGAGAGCGACATTTATGTAGATAGATAGAGAGATAGATAGAGAGATGGAGGGGTATGGGGATAGATAGATAGATAGATAGATAGATAGATAGATAGATAGA
>NW_020664545.1:7941973-7943389 GCF_002925995.2 Terrapene triunguis
GATAGATAGATAGATAGATAGATAGATAGATAGATAGATAGATAGATGATGTGCACAGGTGCAGTTGTTGTGTCCCTCTGGCTGGAGCTTGGCTGCACCAGCACACAATGAATGGACCCTGGGCAGAAAACACTCCATTGTCTGATATGAAAGAGCAGCGCCAGCAGCAGCCGTCAATGGCCTGGAGTCTACCAGCCTCAGCAGCCTGCCCAGGCCCAAGCACTGCGTGGTGCTGGCTCCACGCGGCACTCGGGCTCGCTCTGTACATCTCGCTCTCCTGGCTGCTCCCTTCCCTCGCAGGGAGCAGGAGAAATCTCAGCAGCTGGGAAGTGCCTGCAGCCCAGAAACGAAATCCCCCCGGCTTCCGCAATGCATGTGCGTAGCTAGACTGGGCCCGGCAGCCCCAGCCCTGAGCATGGGGTGGCGCAGTGATGCCTGGCCCCTGGGGGAGCAGGGAGCTCCAGGAGGGATGGCATCTCAGGGGGCACAAGGCTTCCCTGGCATCACTGTCCCATTGCATGGTGAAGCCTGTTCCCTTCGCTATGGGCCAGGCTGAAGCCTGCGTCTCACCCCTCCCCACCTCCACTGGAGGATGCACAGAAGAAGTAGCCCCTCTGCTAATCCCGAGCACAAGGACCTAGCTTTTGTGTGGGGCAAATGATGCATGGAGTCCCTCCCCGGCCCACGGCCTCTGCTCACCAGCTTTGCAGGGTTCTCGGGATGGGGAGTAGGAAACAGGCTGAGGTGTCAGGGATGGTCGTGTAGGGCCCTGAGCATGAGTGACCCAGGGTTGGGTGGGAGTGATTTCATGGTGAGGTTCAATGTGCCCCACCCTCTGGATTTGGGGGGCAGGGTGCTAAAGGGGCACAGGGTGCCAGCAGCAGGTCACTGCTCTGCAACGGTCCTAATGTGAGAGAACAGGATCAAACCCAAACACGCTGCTTACTGCGGAGCCTGTGCGTCAGCATTCTGCTGTGATGTCATCTCTATTGAGTCAATACATCAGCATTCTGCTGTGATATCATCTCTATGGAGCCAGTGCTGTCAGCGTTCTGCTGTGATGTCATCTCTATTGAGTCAATAGATCAGCGTTCTGATGTGATGTAATCTCTGTGGAGCCAGTGCTGTCAGCGTTCTGATGTGATGTCATTTCTATGGAGCCAGTGCTGTCCACGTTCTGATGTGATGTCATCTCTATTGAGTCAATAGATCAGCATTCTGCTGTGATGTCATCTGTATGGAGCCAGTGCTGTCAGCGTTCTGCTGTGATGTCATCTCTATTGAGTCAATAGATCAGCGTTCTGCTGTGATGTCATCTCTATGGAGCCAGTGCTGTCAGCGTTCTGCTGTGATGTCATCTCTATTGAGTCAATAGATCAGCGTTCTGCTGTGATGTCATCTCTATGGAGCCAGTGC
>NW_020664545.1:7943399-7958397 GCF_002925995.2 Terrapene triunguis
GGAGCCAGTGCTGTCAGAGCCCTTTTTAGCACCCTCTCCTCCCCGTTCAGCAGCTGTTCCGGAGCAGGTCGATAAGTCATTCCCTGGCTTCTTACAGCAGGAATGTGAGCTCTGGCTGGACTCCCTGCCCCGCTGGCTCCCGACCAGCAGCACAAACCAAGCAGCGGATGCCCTAGCGGTGCTGACAGCAGAGCAGCGTTGCCTAGGGTCCCCTTCTCGGCTGCCCATCAGCCTGACCGAAAGCGTACGGACTTGCAAGCCCCATGTTTGGCTCCTGGTGGGGCCCACTAGATATATAGATGCCTCTGAGAAGGATCCTAAAGAGCGATAGCAGCTTTTAAGGGGCTCGTTTCCTCCTCCGCAATCTCCAAAGCAATCACATAGATTTTCGTCTTTATGGATGAACGCTATTAAGTTAACATTCCTCTCCCCTGCTTCCTCGCGCGGAGCAGGGAGTCAGGGCCCGGGCGACGGAAACGAGATCATTAAAGCAGAAAGAAAAATACATTAGAAATGTTCAAATGCTCAGTCTACCCTGAAATGTGCTTAACTCATTCCTGAGTAAACAATGAGAGTGAATTATTCGCAATTAGTTTTCATTAGAACGGCGGCGTCACCTCTCCCTGCTCGTTTACTTCTCGCCGAGCGCGCCCCCTTCACCGCTGACGGGGGATGAGTTTTGCCGGTGACTGGATGACCAAAGGGGGGCAGACAGGGCCAGGGGAGGGGGACAGGAACTAGACCGGAGTAGGAACATGCCCTCGCGGTGGCAGTGGAAAGCGGCGCTGGTTCCGCTACCACGGCCGAAGTTCCTCTAACAGCCGGCAGTTGAGCAGCGGAGGGAATAGCGCACAAGCAGCCAGACACAGGCAGGGGATCACTTTCAAAAGGGTCTCAGTTGACTTAGGAGCCTAATTCCCAATGAGGCTTGGGGGAGATTTTCAAAGTCACAAATAGCACGTCAACGCCTAACTCCTACTAACTTCCAACAGGCGTTAGGTGCCTATATGACATCGGTGTCTTCTAAAAGCATCTCCTTTAGGCTCCTAAGTCACTTAGGGTCTGTCTACAGTGCGGCTGGGAGGGAGCCCCACAGCCCGTGTGATAAATGAAAGGGGGGGGGCTCCCTTTTATGGACACCCAGCCAGCCAGTTAGCTATAAAGTCCCTCTTGGTGGCTTCTTGCTTTACCTGTAAAGGGTTAAAAAGTCCCCCAGGTAAAGAAAAGGGAGTGGGCACCTGACCAAAAGAGCCAATGGGAAGGCTAGAACTTTTTTAAAATGGGGGGGGGGAAGCTTTCCCTTTGTCTCTCTGTTGTTCTCTTTGGGCTGAAGAGAGATGGGGCAGCTGGAATGCTCTGTAAAGTTTGGACCAGGTCTGAAAAATCATCATCCATACCTAGAAGGATTCATGGGGACAGGGAATGTTTAGAAAGACGCGATTAGGTTTATTTCTTTTCTTTTCTGTAAGGCTTGTGGACTCCTCTGTGCTAACCCCAGATGCTTTCGCTTGCTTGTAACCTTTAAGCTGAACCCCCAAGAAAGCTAGTTTGGGGGCTTAATTTTTGGAATTGCTCTTTTAAAATCTAGCAAAAGCCTAATTTCCCCATGTATTTTCTTTCTTTTTGTTTTTAGTAAAATGTACCTTTTTAAAAGAACCGGATGGGTTTTGTGTCTTAAAAGGTCTGTGCATATGTTTTTCAATTAGCTGGTGGCAACAGCTGGGTTTCCCTTTTGTTTTCTTTCTCGGCTTCCCCGAGGGAGGGGTGGAAAAGCCGAGGGGTTTGCAAGAAGCAGGTTTTCACTTGGGTGGTGGCAGCGTTTACCAAGCCAAGGTCAGAGAAAAGCTGGAACCTTGGGGGTTTCATACAAGCCTGGAGTGGCCGGTATTATTTTTAGAATCCTTGCGGCCCCACACCTTCCGCACTCGGCGTGCCAGAGTGGGGACTCAGCCCTGACTGCCCGTGTAGACGGTCTCATGCCAGCAGGGCTCGAGATAGTGCTGTATATATAGCCGTGGTGACACTGGGTCGTGGGCTGGCACTTGGGTTCTTAAGCCTAGGAGGTCAGGGGGGGCTTCAGAGCCCAAAAGCGCAACCCCCCCCACTGCTATTTTTAGTGTCCCAGCCCCACTAGCGTGAGTCTGTCACTGGCAGGCCCCCTCCAGCTGCAGTGGGAACGTGCCCTCGGGGGCTGTTGCAGACTGTACGCCCTGAAGGTCTAACAGATATGCGCACCTGAGGCAGGTGAGGGGCAGAACAGATCTCCCTCTGCTGCCCAAAGCAGGGAGCTGCAGGCCTGTCTGGGAAGTTTCTGCCCTTCCCCCAGACCCCAACCACTCTTGGATAGCACCCCCCTGCTCCCGTCCCCCAAAAAACAGGTAGAACCGGGTGACAAAAGCCACCTCAGTGGGGCGCGTGATCAGCCCTCTCTAGAGGCGGGAGCCACCAAAGTCAAGGTGTCCGCTGTCTCCAGACACCTTTGCACTAGGCCCTAAGAGCCCAGCATCCACCGCCGTGCTGGGTCTGGGGCTTGGCTGCACAACATGTATCGATCGATTGCTGATCAGTTCCACCGATCTCTGACTCCACCCAGCGACGCCACCTACAGCCCAGCCCGGGGGGGCTGGGACAATTTGTACAGTGGGGGGGCTGAGAGCCATTGAACCAAACTGTAAACCCTGTCTGTGATGGAAACCACTTCAAGCCAGGGCGTGCGGCAGCACCCCCAGTTCCAGCTCCTCCAGCCCAGCCTGTTCGCTGGACCCCCTGCCCCAGCAGAGCTGGGGGGAACTCTACGATCTAATGGGACATCTCCACCTCTAGCTTCCAACACCAGCCACGCAGCTTTCTAGGCTGCCATACGCGCCAAACTGGGGCCAGGTGGGCTGGCTCGCCGAGGACTGTTGCATGGCAGGTTTTGGCTCGTCCTTCTCTGTCCGTCCTGGATATTCGCTGGTGCTTTGACAAGCTGAGCGGCACCCCCCTCATCTCTCCTCTCCTCCTGTGCACCTCGCTCAGCAACTAATGCAGGAGGCCGAATGCCTGGGCCTGATCTTCTGCCCGTTTCCTCCGCTGACACCTGGCAGAGCGACTCCCGGTTTACACTGGCACGGGACCCGCCTGCCTTTCCTTCCGTTCCTTCCCCCTCTCTCAGCAGATGACTTAAAGAGACATGGGCGTGCGGGGAAGAGCCACCACCTTTGCGGCTGCCTCTCGCTCCCTCTAATCCTCTGCTGCAAATGTGCGATTTACCCCAGCGAAACGCCCGCCTGGGATCTGTCTCTTCCCATTAAGCATCGGGGCAGGGATAAATTGGGGATGAGTCGGGGAGCGGGGGGGACTCGAAGCATATGATCTGGTCTTGGCCAAAGCACTACAAATTAATTTGCACAGAGATGGAGTGAAAGGCTGCATTCCCCCCATCCCCGCTACCGAGCTTGAAGGGGATACGTCTGCATCCTATGTAGGGAGACAAATATATGTGTATATCTATCTCCCTTCCCGAGAAAATGGCTGCAGAGAAACAACTTATCTCCGTGAAGCCAGAGCCCGGGGCCAGCAGCAGCCGGAACTTCAAAGGGAATCTATAAACACGGCATATGCCCAAAATAATAATAATAATAAATGGGGAGATGTCGGTTGTTCGGCTCCCCCTAAGTGCTTCCGACCTTCCGAGCCTATAGATCTGTATTGACGCAGTTTGTCCTATCTCTTCAAAGCAACCCACCACGAGGAAACGCTACATTATCTTAATTGCCAGCTAGGCTATCTTCAGTCTTCTCGCGCTGCCTGGCTTCAGTGAGAGGGCCTGGCATGCAGCCGGGAGGGCTGGGGTGTGAACGGGGTGGGCGAGAGGGCGGGTTGGGAATCATTAAGAAAGGGAGAGATAATAAGACAGAAAATATCATCTTGCCTCTATATAAACCCCTGGTACGCCCACATCTTGAATACTGCGTGCAGATGTGGTCGCCCCATCTTAAAAAAGATATATTGGAATTGGAAAAGGTTCGGAAAAGGGCAACAAAAATTATTAGGGGTATGGAACGGCTTCCCTATGAGGAGAGATTAATAAGACTGGGACTTTTCAGCTTGGAAAAGAGACGACTAAGGGGGGATATGATGGAGGTCTATCAAATCTGGTGTGGAGAAAGTAAACAAGGAAGTGTTATTTACTCCTCAGAACACAAGAACTAGGGGTCACCCAATGGAATTAATAGGCAGCAGGTTTAAAACAAACAAAAGGAAGTATTTTTTCACACAACGCACAGTCAACCTGTGGAACTCCTTGCCAGAGGATGCTGTGAAGGCCAGGACTATAACAGGGTTCAAAAAAACCCACAAAACTATATAAATACAAGAAGGATAGGTCCATCAATGGCTTTTAGCCAGGATGTGTCCTAGCCTTTGTTTGCTAGAAGCTGGGAATGGGCAACAGGGGATGGATCACTTGATGTTTACCTGTTCTGTTCATTCCTTCTGGGGCACCTGGCATTGGCCACTGTCGGAAGACAGGACACTGGGCTAGATGGACCTTTGGTCTGATCCAGTATGGGGCTGTTCTTATGTTAAGGGCAAGCCCCAACACCTTAAAGGAAACTTGGGGGAACCTGGCTGAGAGGCAGGGTAGCTAGCTCAGTGGGGAGGGGACTTGACTAGGTTTAGTAGACTAGGTTCTAGTCCCGCCTCTGCCACTGATCAGCTGTGTGACCGTGGATAAATCGTTTCCCAGCCTACCTTGGGCATAACCACTGGGTTTTGAGGCTTCGCTAATTAACAAACCCTTTGAGAGTCGTCAAGGTCTGCTGCCTTGTGGGGTCGTTAGAAACATCAAGGTACTTGACATGGCAAGGGAGGGAAATTCAGCAAAATGGCCACCTCTCCTTCCCGGTGCCATGGTTACAATGACTGCGGTTGCAGAGGGCCTGGCTCTCCAATGAGACTAGGGCCCAAAGGGGCTCCCACGTGGGCTCGAGTCCCCTTTGCACACGCACGAGACGCCGCCTGATCCTGGTGCAGTCGTTTACACTAGTGCCAAGGGAGTGTGCCATATCAGATCAGTAGCATTTTACACACTTGTTCTACCTGGTGAAAAGGGCCGCCCCGTGGTGCGGGGTGGAATCCGACCCCAAAAGCTTTCAGAAGGGACAGGGAAGGGTTATACAGGCCCATGCAATAGGGACCGATACCCAATCCTCTCTGACTGCTGCTTGGTCGGGGGCATATGTGAGATGAGTTGACAAGTCTCAGCTCAGTTCTAGCGAACAGGCATCCATGTACCAAACTGCACTCTGCAGAGGGGCCAAGGCTGGGCAGGCCGTGGGTCCTAAGTGGAGGGTGGGTCCGCCAGGTCACGTTGGCAGCATGCATGCGCCCGCCCGGTGCTTTCTGGAGCTGCCTCGCTGAGCCACAGGCAGGATGCGGCCAGAAGCAGCCGTTCCCCGCGGCTTGTCACATTCCTCATGCGCTTCCCCGCAGCAATCAGCCCGCAGACAGGTGGTGATTTGTAAATATTAAAAAACCCTCAAATTGTAGGTTTGCAGCACTGCCTTAATGCACTGCCTGGCTGCGGTGACGCACGCCGCAAAGGGACTGCTTTCTGCTGCTGGAGAGAGCAGACACATCTCAATGGGGGCCTAGCCCCACCCCCCGGCGATCCCATCGGACAGTTTATTTCACACCCAGAAATCCAAGGCTCCCAAAGCATCCCAAGCCTTCTTAGCTCTTAGCCCCTTCGCGTATGCCTCTCATCATCACACCGGGCCATTCAGTGGCTTTTGGGCTGTCCGGCGAGATCCCATCAGACCTATCTGCCATCTCCCACCATCTTCACCCAGAGCACGGTGGAGGCCCTTGGGGTTAAGGCAGTAGACGGGGACTTAGGAGACCTGGCTTCAAATCCCGGTTCTGCCCCAGACTCCCTGGGAGACCTCAGGGGAGGCACATCACCTCCTGTGCCTCAGTTTCCCATCAGTAAATTGGAAATGATAATCCGCCCCCCGTCTGTCCTGTCAGTGTAGACTGTATTCTTGTCAGGGCAGGAACAGGGTGCATAGCCCGAAGAGACCCGTGAGCTCAGCTGGGACCGTTAGATTTACCCTACCACTACTAATGAGGTTCGTTGCTGAGTTGCTCTGAGCTTGCGCTGTATGGTGTGCTTCGTTATCCTCTCCCTGTTCGTTACAGGGCTGGCCCGACGAGCCGGCCTGCGTTCTGGTGCATTCCTGGGTTCATTACAGCCCTGGTCCCGACGAGCCACTGCACATAGCCCGTCGGAGCACTTCGCTGTCCTCTCGGTGCTACCTGACAAGGCCTCCGTCCAGGTCCCTCACGCCTCCGGTTGCTGTTGTCGCTGGGAGGTGTTTTGTGGGGCCAGGAGGGTCCCTTTGGGCAGCAGATCTGTCTGGAGCCCGGGGAGGGAAGGGGGGCCGGTTCCAGGTGCATTGTGTCCTTTTAATTCTGCTGAGTGGCAACACCCCGTCCCCCTGCTGCAAACTGGACCTTGCCCCTTCAAGCCCCCTCCCCCCTTTGTCCATCACAGGAGGCTGATGTCGCAGCTATTCCAGGCTGGAGTCCCGCGCCTGGGCCTTGGCGAGTCCTCACCTCCCTGCTGCGCCCTCTCACTTGCTGCCTCTCGCCGCAGAGATAATGATAATTGCTCTGCATCAAAGGATCCCCAAGCACTTTCCACACAGATTAGCCCAGCCACCCCAGGAGGTGGCTAAGTGTTAACTCACCCAATTTCGCATAGCGGGGAACTGCCAAGCTAAATGACTCACTTCAGGCGGCAAACTGGCGGCAGAGCTGGGGATAGAACCCAGGAGTCCTGCCAGGCGTGACCCTCTCTAGGTGCCTGGCTAGGATTTCAGACCAACCAAGAACACAGGAACTGAGCACATCCCTCCCGGCAGTGGCTAGCACCAGTTGCTTCAGAGGCAGGCGTAAGGAACCCTGCAGATGTGGAATAATCTACCCCCACTCCCACACAGTTTATCCAAATCTCTGATAAGTCGAGTTCATCTTAAACCCTGAAGTACAACGTTGACTTGCCCTTCCAGCACTCTTGTTATCCATCCCCCTTTGGACCTTGCCAAATTCATGGCCTCAGTGATGTCCGGTGGCAGTGAGTTCCGCAGTCTAAGCACACATGGTGTGAAGAAGAGGCTGCTCCCCTAAGAAGCCTTCCCAGACTTTACACAGAGACCAGTGCAGGATGGAGCAGGATTTCAGGAGCCAGATCCTCCACTGGTATAAATGGATACGGCGCCCCCTCTGGTTAGCTGGTTTGCACCATTTGGCCCTGGGAGTTTCGCCTGCGGATGCCCGTGCAGAGCAGCTGCAGTCAATAAAGCCCAGTGTTAAGTAGTCCCTGCAAGTATTGTGACTGAAAGACATCCCCCCCCCGGTAGCTGGGATACAGCCCTGACTCCCAGCCCCCATGCGCTAAGCATTAGAAACTAGCAGCAGACAGGCAAAGCAATGGAGAAGATTCACTGCAGCCCAGATCCTTCCCAGGCCATGGGACTTAGGCACCTAAATCCCTTTGAGGATCTGAGTCTGGGATCCTGGCCCACTGGCCGGAAGAAAGGCAGCAGGAGGAGGCCGCTTCAGCGAAGCACCAAGCCCCCGGCTTAAACTCCATTGAAGTCAGTGGGACTTCAGCATGCGGCAAGCGCTTTGGCTAAATCGGGTCCTGTTCGCCCATGGGAAGCCCGGGGCTGCGTGGGGGCTGCATGTCTAGATTCCCCAGCGGGTTTGGCTCCCAAGCCCCGACCTACTTTCCGCCTCGGGGAGCCCCAAACCCAACCGCCTTGGAATCTATTTACACTATTTACCAAGGCCTAATGATGAGCATAATTAGCAGGGGACCGTTCCTGCTGCAGAGATCTGTGAAAGTTAAAAATACCATCGCAGCCCGGCTCAGGGAGGCGGCTCCACAGAGCCAGGCCCCACATCAAAACCCGAGTCTCCTTTTACCTTGGAGGATTCATCTGTTTACATCTACTTTTGCAAATGAGGCTCGTCTGCATAGACTGCCGCACAGCCCAGCGCCTTTCCTCCCTGCAGATCGGGGCCGGCGGACCTGCCCTGCCTGCTGGGCCAGGAACCTGGGGCTATGCCACCCGGGTTCGGTTCAGAAACCACAATGATGGGCACGGCATAAGACACCGAATGGCAGAGACTCAGCCGGGCCTAACGGTTCACATGGGCAAGCTCTTGCGAGACTGCTGTGTCTCCCTGTGCACATGGGCCGTGCCTAGCCCACCATGGGAGCGACCAATGTAAATAATCGTTTTCCGGGGAGGGTTCCCATGGCTTTGCTCGGCACTTGGCACAACCTGATTTCCGCCGAGGAATAATAATCCTGAAAACCTTGCACCGCGAAACAGCTTGGGGCACAATCACAGGAGAACCTCTGTTCTCACGAGCTCGAGAAATATATGTTATCTACCTCTCTATCCCCAAACGAACCCAGGTATCTGTCTTTCTGTCTATCTATCTAGCAATCTACTGGCAGTCCACATATTGCCCCATCCTTGTATATCTTGTCGCCTGGCTCGGGAAAGCAGGCCCCTACCAGCTCTAATCCAGACCCCAAAATTGTAAAGAGGGCAGCTTTGAATCCAACCGCCTGGGAATTGTGGGAGGGACTGGCTTTGTGGTTGCAGTTTGCCTGGGCAGATTCCTTCGCCTGACGGCAGCACGGGGTGACAGCTGTAGAGGGATGGCGCCGTTTATTAGTGGCCTATTAATCTGTTAATCATTCGGTGCAAATGAAATGAGTGTGTCTCTGCAAATGCCGGGTCCTTTGCATACGCCCGTGAATGCCTTTCCCATTCATTACTGCCCGGGAACCGAAGGCCTGATGTCTAGGAAAACACAGCAGATATGTACATTAAACAGCCAATTAAAAAATTAACAGATTCAAACTGAGCCTGATTTGCATGTGCAAATTAACTTAATTACCACCATTTCTCCCAGCCCTCCAAGGCGCGGCTATGGAAAGGGGCTCCCCACGGCATCTCTGGCTGGCAGGTGCCGCCTTTAATGTTATTAACCCGTTGCAACAAACCGCTAGCGTGCCCTCCGCTGCATGGAACGAGAACGGAAGGCGCGTGTGTCTCAGCCCCTGTACCGCTAAGCCGGGATGGTGATTCTCCTGCACCTCAGCTGGGTGGGGCCTGTGTGTTTGGCGCGTGAGAGGGAGAATCTGTACTGCAGGTCCTGGGAGGACCAGGGCATGATGGCGGGGGAGAAGAAAGGTGGATTGGGGCAGGGAATATTCCCCTGGTGTAGGGTAAGGAGCAGCTGCGATGCAATCCAGCTATGCTGAGCTCTGGCAGTGGGGGGGAACTCGCTCTGAGAATCCCTGAAGCTCCCTAGCTGACGCAAGCGTCTCCTCTGCCCCTGCTCCCAGCCCCAGTGTCGTGAGCATGACGGGGGGTGTCCCGATCGCTCTGTACTGTGGCTGTTTGCTACATCCCCAGGGTCCGTGGGGGGCCATGGGCACCAGAGAGGCGGCTGGTGCAGCAGGAGCTGGGTAGCCCCTGTGCCACCCCAGGATACGGGGAGCTGCCTTCGAGCACCTCCCTGCATCCCCGTCCCCCATGCAAGTGCAGGGCCGGGTTGACCAAGGATCAGGCCCCAGAGAAGAAACTCACCACGGCATTTAAAAATCTCCTTCTCGCCCTTCCCCCTCTCCCAGACACAGGTGCCTCCCGTGAGCCTTTGCCATCAGCTCTGTCAAGGCTCCAAGGGGAGCATGGGGGTGGAGGTACCTGGCAGGGCCAGGTGCTCCGGAAAGGACGCAGCCAGCCCAGCCTTCCAGCTGCACCTTGCGCTGCGTCATCTCCAGTTAGAAGAGGAGCAGGGGTGAGTAGAGTCTAGGGCCGCCACGGAGCCCAGGAGGAGAAGGGGGGGGGCGGAGAGGGAGATGCTCCGGGCGGGCGGATGATGACACCTGATGCTCTGGAGATGGCCCAGCTACTTCCAAAGCTGTTCCCCACATTTCAGACGCAGAAAGGGGAAGAGATTTGAAGGCTGGATTTGTCCAGCCTTTCTGAGCGCAACGACTGAGGGTCTACAGAGATTCAGTGGCAAAGTTGGGGACAGAACCCAAGAGTCCTGACTCCTAGCTCCATGCTCTGATTACTAGACCACACTCCCTACTAGTGCTGGGCATGGAACCCAGGAGTCCTGATTGCCACTCCCATGCTCTGGCCACTAGCCCACACTCCCCCCCCTTTTAATGACAGCAGAGCTGAAAACATGTGCAGGTGTACACAACCCCAAATGGACGTACATAGGCACTCCCATGTGCACACATGCACACACGTGCACTCCCAAGCATGCAGGCACGCACACATTCCACTCTGCACACGCACACACCTGCACTCCCACGTGCACACGCACACACACGCACTCCACCCTGCACACGCACACACATGCACTCCCACATGCACACACACACACACACGCACTCCCAAGGGCATACACACTCCCAGGCACACACACACACACACACACACACACACACACTCCATCCCGCATACGCACACACAATTCCCACATGCACACGCACACACTTTCAGGTGCACACGCATGCACACACTCCCCCCCACACACACACACACATGCACTCCCAGGCACACACACATGCACCCCCAAGTGCATATGCACACTCCCAGGTGCGCACACACATCCACACTCCACACCCACGCACACACATATGCACTCCCCAACATACACATGCCCTCTACATACACATGCAATTTAGGGTGACCAGCCAGCAAATGTGAAAAATCGGGACGGGGGTGGGGGGTAATAGGAGCCTATATAAGAAAAAGACCCCAAAATCGGAACTGTCCCTATAAAATCGGGACATCAGGTCACCTTAATGCCATTCACTTTCTCTGCCCAGCCCCACTCCAGAGCAGCCCCAGGGTACCATGTGTGCCAGCAGAGACCCTTTGTGCCGCCGGCCTGCCTGGGCGTTTGAAGTGAGTGGGCTGGTTCCCTGCCCAGGTCCGAGCCCCAGGTGGGTGGCTCTGGCGCGGCAGGCCCCACGGGATGAAAGGCACCGAGCCCGGGGAGGCTGAGATGAAAGGCAGGCCTGACTCACACACACAGAAATTCACACTCGCAGATGCCAGCCCGGCCCCCTCTGGCTGATTTGCCTTGGCTGCGGGCAGCGGAGTGCCACCAGCGACGGGCAAAGGGGCTGCGTGCCAGGGCCAAGCTGCATTTCCCACGACGGTGCCAGGGGACGTCGCTTTTTCCCAGCTTCTCTTCTCTGTTCCCAGCTGCGGCAGCAACCACTGAGATTAGCAGCGCCCCCTCCTCCTCCCCCCCCCCCACGCTCCTTTACAGACCCTGTCACCCTGCTGCGCTTCACCATGGAGATTAAAGGTAGCCGCTTCCCTCCTCAACTGAGCCATGCTATGCCATTTCATTAGGGAGGCTTCCCTGACAGCCGCGCTTTGGAGATGGGGGACTAGAAAGGAGAGTGGCTCTGGCAGCCTCTGGGGAGGCGAGAGATGCTCAGTGTGAAAATTAATCAGCACAGAGACATAGCGGGGATGAGCCACAAGAAATCCCAGCTAATGGGCCGGTGTCCCAGCCCCCAGCCCAGCCCCACGGGTGGGTTCCTTCGCCCTCCTCTAGCCCCTGCCCGCCACGGATCTCAAAGCACTTCACAAGCAGCCATCAACGTGGCGACCTGGCAATAGGGAAGCGTCGTTATCCTTCTTTTCCCCAGGGGGGCGGGGGGAAACTGAGGCAATGGAGCAGGGAGGCGAGCGAGTCACAGGACCCGAAATGGCTCGCTCCTGGCTCTAACCACTAGACGATGCTCCTTCCCTGCGTTCCCTTCTACCAGCCCCAGAAATCCTGGCACCGCTGCTCTATCCCAGCCTTTGCCCTGTGTTATCATTGGTGTGTATTATTTGTATGGCGGTAGAGCCTGGGAGTCCCAGCAATGGACCAGGACCCCGTCGCGCTAGGCGCTGTACAAGCAGAACATGATTGTCCCTGCCCCATAGAACTTCCGCCCTAGAGTGGCTGCCCCACATTCCGCCCTCGCCTGCAGCTTGCGGTCTGTGACATTCGGGTTTGGCGCCCGCTTTGCCCTGCGCAGGGGGCAGGGAATGGAGATCGCAGAGGAAACGCTGATGAATTCACCTTGGCTTTGTGAACCCAGACAAGAATTGGCCAGGGTCACAAAACCCCCACAGGGCCACTCATCCCTTGTCCAAACACAAAGCGCACTCCAGCTGCCCCTCGCTCCACCGGAGCAGCCCACGGTCCTCAGCCGACTGACGGACCGGGCCTGGGCTTTCATGCATATGGCTCAACGCTGTGTGGCTCCTAGGACAGGGCATTGGGTTGGGGTTCAGGAGGCTGAGATCCTCAGAGGTATGTAGGCTCCTAACTCCCAGTGATATCAATGGGACTTGGGCACCCAAGCGAACCCTAGCATCTGTCCCAGATCTGTGTCAATGGCGCAAAGCCCTTATGGAACTAGGACTGATAGAAAAAGAGCTGATTGGCTAGACAAACTGCCAATCATCCAGCAAGACAAGGGAGGGACTTTCCTTCTCTGCAAAGGCTTCTGGGTAGGGAGGCTCTCTATAAAATCCCTGGCTTCTGGCTCGCTAGGGAGCTGGAGTTGTGAGGCTGATAAGGCAGGTTGCTGGGACCTGGTGTGAGGCAGCTGGAGCATGGTGGATGAGTGACTGGACTGATGTCAGGTTATGGAACAATATCCTTTGTTGTTCTTTTGTTTGTCGGTTATTAATGGTTTTCCCCCCCAAACCCCTCTGTACTGGGGCCCACCCTCAGGTTCGTTTGGGCCGCCCAGCTGCTGCGGCCTCCCAGCGACATCCAGGGGAGTTAGGTGCTGAGATACCTTTGTGGGACTGAGCCTGTCCCAAATCTGCCATTGGCCTCCTGGGTGACTTTGGGCAAGTCCCTTCCCCCTTTGCTGTGCCTCTGCTTAGACTCCAAGTTCTGGGGCTGGGGTTGTCTCTCGCCATGCGGCTGTGTAGCACCTTAGGGCCTATAGGGACTACTAACAACCAGAGAGGATGGCACCCCCAGAGGGGAGGACTTTTGGCAGGAGATCTTTAAGAAGCTGGAGGCTAGGGAGCTGCCGATGGCAGGCGGGTGCTGCCTCTCCAGCCCTGGAGACTGGGACTTGGAGGCGACTCGGTCAGAGAGGTTCTGCCTCCTGGCTGTTCTCAGCACCAGCTTTGCCTCGCAGCATGACTGAAAGCCGAGCCAGCGTGCACGCCTCGCGGCCAGCGCCTGGCGGCTGTCCCCCCATAGCGCAGCACGGGACGATAGCCCTCCCGCCCTTGCAAGCTGGAGAGAAATGCTGACCTCCGCAGAAGCTAGGCATGTTGGGCTTCTTTGGAAGGATGCACAGAAAAATGCCGGGTGGGCAGGAGAGGAGAATGGGCTGCTATCCAGCAGCCAGGGAATAGAATAAATACGCTGCTAGACTGCGGGACAGCAGTACCTCCAGAGGACTTTCTCTGTCCATCCCCACATGTACTCCTGTCTAGTCATCACCGGACTATCTGCAGGGAATGCTTTGTCCCCATGACACCCCAGGGGAGGCAGAGTGGAGTTAACACAATTCGAATGTGCCCAGGACATGAGGTGTGATGCCCCAGCCCCCGCCCTGTCCCGTATCACCCCTGCACCCCCACCCGGAACAGCTTGGACACTTGCAGGCCACTCCTCCCCGCGCCCCCCTGAAGTCGAAACTCAGGATCTCGGCCCTCCTGTCTTGCAGGAAGTGTGATGGGACCTTTACTGACCCTGAGTCCCTTGTGGGAAGGGCGGCAGCACCGTGCCCCCTAGGACCGCACGGGGCCTTGGTACTGGCTCAGAGGGGGGCACCTGATGCTGCTCAGCTGGGGAGCTCCTTTAGGGCTGGCTCTGACCCTCAGGCCTCATTGGAGAACGCACGTAATGACACTGGATTCTCTGTCACTGGAGGTCTCTAAATCCTGTTCTGAGGACCTCAGTAACTCAACTGGAAGTTAGGGGTGTGTTGCTGGGGTGGGGGGGGAGGGTCTGTGGCCTGCGACGTGCAGGTCGGACTAAGGCCAGACAGGACCATCATGATCACTAAAGTCTAAGAGACTCTGCTAATCGAGGCCTGGGAATGGGGCCTCGAGCAGAGGGATGCTAACGGGAGCCGCCACATAGGAGATGCCACCACGGTAGGGCAGAGCACTGACCCAGCGAAGGGTGTCGGTGTCGGAGCAGTCAGCATGGAGGCAGAGAGGAGGCCACTTCTCCTATCTGCTGGAGTTATCTCTGCCTAGCGCAGCTGTGGTGTCTGCTGCTCCCTGCAGGTCTGTGTCCTGGCTAGGGGCTCACCGCCCTGAAGCTGGCTGGAAGGATGGGGAAAGATGCCCTGACTGACCGGCTGGAGCGGGGGGCGGGGCTGCCTTTGTGCCTTCTCTTCCATTGAGAAGGCTCTTCTCTTCTCTTTTCAGCCCAAGGTAGCTGACAGGTCGCAGTACCGCAGGGACCTTTTCCTAGGAGATCAAGCCAGTTCTTGGGCTCGATCCAGGACCAGATCCCCACTGATGCTGCAATTCCTATGCGAGTCGGTGGGCCACCCTCCCCTGGTTCTGCACCGGCTGGAGCTCAGTGGGAGTTGTAGGCGCTGAGCGGGTCCCTAGCACCTCGGGATTCGGCTCTGTAGGTTGCATATCCCCCATCCGGAGATCTGGTGGTTTCCCAGTGCTGAGAGCTGTAGATGGAAGGAACCGTCCTTGGTGCGCTAGGCTGGAATCCCCGAAGGCCTGACTTAGTTCACTAGCAGGAAGGGCGCTGTACAGACACTACGAGCGGGGACCTGCCCACGTCCTCGGAGCATCGCTCAGTGCAGAACGAACAGCAGCAGGGAGCCGAGGGGCTGAGCTGGGGCAGGACAGATCCAGCAGGGGCTGCTGCAGGTCAGGCTGGGATGCCCAGGGCTGGG
>NW_020664545.1:7958407-7977168 GCF_002925995.2 Terrapene triunguis
GACAGCAGGGAGGTTGTGGGTCAGCATTGGGGTGCACTGGCAGGGATATGTGGGGAGCCCAGGGCTGGGTCAGCAGGGAGGTTGTGGGGTCAGCATTGGGGTGCGCAGAGACAGGACCAAGTAAACCTAGACCATCCCTGACGGGTTTGTCCAGCCTGACCTTAGAACTGCAGTGACGGGGATCCCACCACCTCCATGGGAGCCTGTTCCAGAGCTTCACTCCCCTGAGAGTTTAAAAATTTGTCCTAACATCTAATCTAGGTCTCCCTGAATCGGTGCTGTGGTCCATCCAGTCTCGTGCATTGGGGTGCTGCAGCTGTGAGTTCTATCCCTGGATCGGCCACTGATCTGCTGGGCGACCTTGGGCAAGTCCCTTTGCTACCCTAGGTGGATGTAGATTGCAAGCTCCTCGGGGCAGGGGCTGGCCCTCCAGGACTGTAATATCACCATGCAATAGCAATCAGCCCAGCCAGGCTCTGTCAGACACATACCGGCCCCTTCAGAGGAAGGGCCAGGAAGCCCTGCAGGAGGCAACTGGAGGGCAAACCGCCTCCAGAGAGCAGCCTCCTGGCCCACACTAGCTGGGGGCTGGCGTAAGCCCCGGCATGGGAGAGTTGATTGCCCTGCCAATCAGCAGGAACAGGCACGGCCCGCCAGCCTCGTTTGCTGGCTGCATTACAGCAGAGGGGAGTCGTGGGCAGGGCCCCGCGGGAGGCTCGGGGGATTGACACCGGCTCCTGCCAGCTCTGTGACCCTGGCTGGGGATAGGGGGATGTAAAGGAGTCCTGTGGTGCTCACAGGAACTGAGGGGGAGGAAGGGAGCGTGCACTGCCGGTGGGAAAGGCAAAGGGATACAAGTCTGAGAACATTACCCACCTCTGAGAGACGGGGGCCGGGAGGACGCTGCGTCTCTCTGGTAGAGAGACCTCCGTTGTCCTCAGCTCCTGCAGGGGGAGAGGACAAGCAGAGAGCTTTTTCGGGGACACTGTCCACCAGGCGCCTACAGCGGGCCCCTCACCATGGCCCCTGGGCTCCCCGCTGCCGGCCACCAGCACTCTTGTTTTGCCTCAGTCCAAATAGTCTCCATTTCGGACGTTGGTTTTCCCTGAGCAAGGAGGTCAGGAGCACGGGTGGAGACTGGCTTCCAGCAGCCCAAGTTCAGAGCATTGGGCCTCGTGAAATACAGGCCAGGTAGCGCAGGGGAGTCCTAGGTGTGCATCTAGCATGAGGGAGCAGGGACCGCCTCGGGACATGCGCTGCTCCCCAACAGGTGAAGCCAAGAACCGCAGAACCCGACTGGGCCAGACTAAACCTGGATGGAAGGAGATTAGTAGGAGTCAAGGGAGCTCAGCACCGTGGTGGGGACACCTGGAACCCTGCAGGATTGGGCCCGTCGGGGGTAAGCAGTCTGATGTACTGTGCCCCATGGGGGGGGGGGGGGGCGCCCCTCAAGCCTTTGATCAGAGGACTTGGGGGGGCGGGGGAAGAGGGGGTAGCCCATGTAATTAGGGAGGGGAGAACTTCGGGAGATAGTTTGGCTGCTTCTGCAGATCCAGCAACCTCCCCAGCAAGAGCAAGTGGGAGCTGGAGAAGATGAAACCCAAGCGTGGTTCACGAGGCATCACTCCACCAAGGGGCCTGGCTTTGGCTGAAGCATCCAGCATCCCTAACCAGAAAAGGCCTCCTGGCCGGCAGAGGAAGCTGCCTCTGCCCCAAGTAGCCAGCCAAGAGCTAATGAGGGAGTCCCAGGCCAGGATCCCATTGTGCTAGGCACTGGACAAATCCGGAACACAAGGATAGTCCCTGCCGCAAATCTGTATCTGCTCTGTACATGCACTTCCTCCTCCCCGTTCTCTGGGGCGATTGGCCTTTCTCCAGGGGAAGCCCGCAAGACAAACACCCCCAAGGACTGCATGGCGTCTCCATGTTGTCTGGCAACGTGCCACCAAGCGACAGTATTGGGGGCTCCCCGGTGCCCACCCAGGGGCATCAGTGTTGTGACTAGTGACAGGGTGAAATCAGAGATGCCGTGACATGGTGATGGCGTGATGACACACGGTGATGCTGCGGCATGTCAAGATGCAGCGTGGTGACGATGCAGAGAGATGCAATGGTGTGTGACTGCATCCCCTCGGGGCACGATATGGTGCCCTGGCAGTGTCCTAGTCACACTACATACTGGACTGGAGGGGACCTGCTGGGTCACCGAGTCCAGGCTCGGCTATCGCAGGCCGGTCCATATGGGAGGGACCGTCCAGAGAGAGGCTGGCCTTGTGGATGAGGGACCCAAGAGATCTCATCCACGGACTCCCTGTGGGCCCTTGAGAAAGCCATGTGGTTGCTCTGTGCCTCAGTTTCCCCACCTACAAAACGGGGCTAATAATCCTTCCTCCCCCCACCTTTAGCCTTCCTTGGCTATTGAGGTTTGAGGCAGGGAGCACAACTATGGTACAATTAATTAATCGCATGGGGGTGCCCCGGCCCCCGGGCCTGGGTCACGGCTGGGTGCATGGTCTGTTCTTCCTCCCGCCGGGCTGGAAGACGGAAGTGATGCTGCTGCGTTTTCCAGGCGGAGCGTTACCAGAGCTGCGGCTGGGCGCGCGGAATCCCTGCCCTGCTCCTGAGCTCACTGTCTGGATGCTGCTCTGAGTTACAAACGCAAAGGGAGCGACCGCCAGCGTTAGGAGATCCTGGCTGGGATCCGATCCTAATGAGCTGCAGCCTCTGCCTCCCCGCCCCCTCCCTCGGGACGGGGCCGGAGAATGGAACAACTTGTTTGGAATTATCTTGATTTTTCCAGCTCTCTCTCTCTCCTATTTTCACTCAGAGGTTTATTTATTTCCCCTTCCCTCCCAGGCCCTCAAGCACCTCGGCGCCCTTTGTGGAAAGGTGCCGGCTCCTAGGGAAATGCATCTGCACCGCTCACCTGGCCAACAAGCACCGTCTCCATTTCCCGGTGGAGGCATTGAAAGGCTCCAGCCTGACGCTGCCGGGAACGGTGTGGGAGGGCCGGCAGTGCGGGAGCCCCTGACTGCTTGAGTCCTAGCCAATGCCAGCAGGGGGCGCTTGTCAGGAGCAGGGCAGGAGTGCTTGCTGGGGGAGGAGGTCCTGGCTACTCCAGTTCTGGCCTTCCCAAGCAGGGAACACTGGCTCTGGGGAGGAGCTCTTGGCTACTCAGGTCCTAGCCTCTTGCACCCGGGGGCGCTGTTGGGAGCGGGGCAGGAGCGCTGGATGTGGGGGGCAGCTCCTGGCTACTCCAGTCCTGGCCTCTCCCAGCAGGAGGCGCTGTAGGGAGCGGGACAGGAGCAAGTGCTGCAGAAAAGAGGTAAAAATGCCTCCCTAGAGAAGCGACCCGCCCCTTGAGAGGGCGTCCACCATCACTGGCCCTTGGCTGGGTGGGGACAGGGCCAGCAGGAGGTGCTGGGATGGGGCCAGAGGGCAGCGCTGGTGGCATCCCCAGCAAAAGCTGGCTCAGCCCTCACCAGCCGATGCTTAATTGGGTGTGCAGGATCCACTGGCAGACAGCTGCTCCCAGGGAGTGCAGGGAGGGAGCCATCAGCAGCTACTTAGGAAGGAAGCAATTAGCATTGGGGGTGGGGGGGAGAAATGTTGTTCTCCAGCAGGGTGTTAAGTGCACAGCTGGGGCAGAGGCAGACAGGGAGCGTGGGGGGCTGCCCCATGCCCAGGGAGGATGGTGAAGGCATAGGCTCAGCAAGGGATAAATTGGGGGCTCTACCTCGACCTGGAGGAGCCGTAAGCAAACGCAAAAGCACTTTGCTGATGCAAATCTTCCCAGCTGGATTGGGCCTTAATTCCCAGCCCCTTCTTCCCCCCCCCGCCTCTGGCTGGGCCTGCGCCTTCCTGCCTGAATAGAGCAGGAGGGGGAATGTCACCCAGGGCAAAGGCTGCCTGTGATCCACCCAGCCTCGGGTGACTGTCCCATCAGGCAGTGGGAACCCAGGCAGGCCGCCTGTACCGCAGGCTTTGCCCTCTGTGGCTGTAGCCTGAGAATCACACGAGGCTGGAAATCTGAGCAGGGAAAGACCTATAGGGTCCTTCTCCCCCCTCCCCCCCAGGACTGTTATCCTGAATTGTTATCAAGAGGCTGGAAGCAAAACCAGGGTGCCACAGTGCCAGGCGCTGCACAGACAGAGTGAGTGACAGGCCCTGCCCGCAAAGATCTCAACAATCTAAATGGAAAAGACAGACGCAGGAGGGGAAACTGAGGCACAAAGCGAGGAAATGACTTGCCCAGGGACATCTAGGAGGTCAGTGGCAGAGCTGGGAACTGAGATCCTGGCCCCATTGATGTCAATGGCAAAACTGCCAGTGATTTCAATGGGGCTAGAATTTCACCCCAGATTCCACATGTCCTTGTCCAATCCCCTAGCCAGTGGGTCATGCTGCCGCCTCATCTGAGACAGGCCCAAGCGGCTTTGCTCCCTCCCCCGAAAGCAGAACTGGAGTTCCTTTGAGTCAAGCCATGGGCCGGGTCCTGTCTGGTACAGGGGTGCGCAGGGAGGTATGTGTTCCCATGGGATAGTGAGCAGTCGATAAAAACGAACACGGGCTTTACATGCTTCTCCATACATGTGGGTGTATGACCATGGCCTGTGCAGTGGGGTGTGTTAGAATACATGCAACACAGGTGATGTTATTATGACTATGCATCTGTCACGTCTGTGGGGATGTACATTGCAGGTAGTGTGTGAGTTCATACATGTAGGGGTGAATCTATGCATATTACCTGGGGATGTAGGTGTGCAAAGCATGTAACACATTATTGCACATGACGTGTGGATATGCACATGGGAAGGGTCTTCCCCCAGGTAGCATGTGTGGGGATGTAAGTGTGCAGAGCAGGTCACACATGAATGTACATGTGTGTGAATGTACATGTGACTTGATGCATGTAGCGTGTGTAGGGACATGGGTACTGAGCCGGTTGCATGTGCATGCAGGATAAGGCATGCCGATATGAATGGGAGCTTATGAGCATTGAAAGCTGCTGCGTGTTGGTGACCCAAGAGCCATCCAGGCCCCCCATGCGATTGCCCCGGGCCCTGCTCCGTCCCTCTCCAATTACTGCATGCAGATTGCCAATCAATGCTATCGATTCCCATCCTCAAAACTGCATCTCGCTGCTGCCTCCCGTCCCAGCCGGGAGCAGCTGTGCAGGGCCCGCACGCCGGCCTGAGCCACCCCACTACACTGGGAGCTGGGGAGAACCTGCCCCACCTGTTCTGCCAGGGACCGGCTGGGACAGACTGCAGTCCTGCCCCAGGGCCACTGTGCTCCCTGAGTCCCCCCTCCTGGCACTGCCAGAGCCGCTTTGCAGACTCAAGGGGTTCAGGATTCAGCTCCCCTCCCGAATTGGGGGGCAGGATTTTCTGATTTGACCCTCTGTGTCTGCAAGGGACAAGGGCACCGTGCCAGCTGCTCTCCCTGCTTCTAGCATCCATACACCATTGTCACTTGTGGGAGCAGCCCCGGGGAGGCTGAGAAGGGCTGCCCCCCCCTCTGCTGGGCATGGGTGCGCTCTTGGGGGCAAGGGGCATTACAGCGGGCCCAGCAGGACACCCCCCAAAGGGTGATGGGGGGTGGACCTCCCCTGCCCCCAAGTTTCAAGTGGCCTGTGTGAGGTGGAGGCACAGCTGATAACACAATGCCGCCCTGCAGAGCCGGGATGCTAGGCTGGGCTTAGATCCCCAGGTCCCCATGGAAATCCAGTGTGAGTCGGTCCCTACGGAGATCCCAGCCCAGCGGCTGAGCAATACCTGCACAGCCTCCTTGCCTCTGTCACCCACAGGGAGATTCCAAGGGAGCCCGTCCCCGGCCTCCGCTGGCAGACCAGTCACCCTGCTAACCCGTTGGCCTCTTGCTCTGCTTCAAAACCTAGTGGCCAGCTGGGGGCAGCAGGAACCCCCTGGAATCCACCTGAGCGGGGTTCTGATCCAGGTCCCCTTGGTGGGTCGCTGGCAGAGGAGGGGGGTGGTGGGCGTCTCAAGCTGCATCCACGCACAGTTGCCTCTTGCAGGCTCTGTGTCTTTGCATCCCCTCCCCCCGGAGGCCTGCGGGTCCCAGGGCTGAGCCAGGCAGAGAGTCCGGGGAGGGAGCATGAGACCAGATTGTCAGCACCCGGCAGCTGCCAGCCATCTCTGTGCTGTGGGGGTTGGCCCTCCTTTGCAAGGCGGGGTGAGGAGGGAGCTTTGTTGTTCTCTGTGGGGCTGTTGGGGGTGGGGGGTTCTCCACTGTTCTCAGTGGGATTTGCTGGGTGCTGGGCCCTTCTCAAATGGGGTCCTATATAGCCCAGTCCTGCTTTTCAGCCTGGCCCAGAGATCGGCTGAGCTGGGCAGAGGCGGATTTGGCATGGGCATACGGCTGCCGTTTGCACAGCTTGGATTTCATTTCATCAGCCCCGGGAGAGCGGAGCATCTGCAGATCAGGTAATAGCCAAAGGCAGTGGGGGTCGGGGATCCCTGGCGGACTGGTTCAGGGGTTCATTGCTGGAGCCCCGGGAAGGAACTTGGGGACGGAGCACTGTCTGGGGACAGGCCCTAGGAAATACCAGCAAGTGTCTGAACAGTCCCGGCTGGCGCTGCTCTCCCAGGGATAACTCCCCACCATGTTTTATTCACGGGATCAAATCCCTCCCCGTGAGTCATGGCCTGATCCTTTCACGATTAGGGCTTGGGAACACTCTTCTTTTCAATCCTAGTGAATGCTCTTCAGTGGCTCTTTATTGGCTGCAGGTCACCGGATATTAGCCTGCAGATAAGGCCCGACCTTTGAAACGCACTGCACAGCACATCTTCCCCCTGCGCTGGGGGATGCCCATCCTGCCCTCCCACCCGCGGCTTAGGGGCAGAGGGGTGACACGCACGGCTGCCATGTTATCTCCCACTCGCCAGCACGTATTTGTCCTTAACCCATCTTTCCTGCCTTGCTTTGATCCATTGATTTCCTTTTGCTCTCCGTGCTCCCTCCCCAGATCCACTCTGTACCTGCCTTTCATCCGTGCCCTTGGCCAGAAAGAAATTAATTGGGACTCTCACTGGCGAAGGGGTTAACTCACCTTTCTTCTAACACTGAGCCCAAAGGTTCCCTCCCCACACATGCCCCTGTCATCCATTCCACCTCCCTGGGTTTGCAGAGTCGTGGTCCCTGGGGCTGGTCAGTTGTGCTCTGTCACCATCTCTCTCTCTTTCTTCTCCCTGTCTGTCTCGCCTGTAATGGGAAAAGCACAGAAATGAGGTAATTTACAAGGTAATTTATGAGTCAATGGGCTCATCTGCTGCCTATAATCCTAGCTGGCAATTGTGTGTAGTTTATTTTCTCTGATGCAAGCTTTAAAAAAAAAAAATAAAGGAAAGATGAAGCGCATGCAGGGGATCTGAGCAGTGCAGGCTGTTGGCGTTAATATTATGGTACCAAGGAGAGGCCCTGTTGTGCTAGGCGCTGCACAGCGAGAGACAGTCCCTGCCTCAAAGAGAATACAGGTTAAATAGACAACACAAACCCAGGGTGGGAGGGGAAGTGACCTCCCTAAAGTCACCCCCAGGTTAGGGCTAGGACTAGCTTCTAAGTCTCCTGAATCCCCACCCAGTGCACCATCCTCTAGCCCACACTGCCTCAGGCTCTGCTAAGCTCTTTGCTTAGTGAATATCTCCTGTTATAGGTTTGGTTCCACTTCCTTGGAGCTGTGGGGTTTAATCACTGCCCTTCATTTAAGACAGCTGTAAAAACAATTAAGCTTCTTTATAGCAGCCCCCACCTAAAACAAAGGCCTGTGTGAGTCAGCAAGAATTAGAACTACATGGAGAAAGGGGTGTGTGTGTGTGTAGGGGCTACACCCCCAGGAAGAGACTCGGCAGAAGCACTGGAGGCAGGGTCAGATGCGGGAGAGAAGCAGACAGAACCAGAGAAGGAAGGTGCAGACGCACCTGGTGTGCTGGCCGGAAGAGGCTTTCTGGGCTGTGAGCACAGAAACCATCTCCTGTTGTTTGCTTCCCCCCTGTGTTCTGGGAAACGGGACTTTGCACAGGCTTTGTAGATAAACAGGATTGCCTCAAAGGCACCTGACTCCAGCCTCGATTGCTCCCACCTGGAACCACTCACAGGACCCTGGATTTTTGTCTAGCTGCTCAGGTCAAAGGGGGAACAATCCACACGTATCCATAACACCATCAAACAGGCGGCCCCAGGCTGCCCCATTCACCCAACCCCTCAAGAATCATAGCACTCCTTTCCTGAAGGAAGGGCTTTGTGAGTGTTAAATGCACCAGCCACACCCTCCTCCCCACCCGTGGTCCTCCTGACTGCCTTGAGGGTCAGAGCATTGGCCTTGGGTGCTCTGGGTACAATGCCTGGTTCTGCCACGCGCCCCTTTGGGTGAACCCCCTGACTCCCAGTCGCCCTTTGCTGCCTCTCTGCTAGAAAAGCGTCCTGGTCTCACTAAAGCCATTTGAAAATCGTTGGTGAGTTACCAGCTGGAGGAAATTGACATGACCAAAGGGCTTAAAGTGTTTCGTAACCTTGCAGGCAGGACTGTGGTCCTGTCTGTGCCACCCCTATCACAGCCTAGCACCGGTGGTACCGCTGGCCTCCAATTCCTAATAAGCCACTTCCTGCCTTAGCCTACAGGCTCTCCCTTCCCTGTTCTGAGCAGCCAAGCAAGCCCATAGCCAAGATACGAAGCCATCTCACCTCCAGCTTTCTAAACCGGCAGCTGCCCCTTTAGTGTGGGGCGGTTCACCCCAGAATGCCAGTGCTCCCGTGAACTTTGAGGCCTTCGCCATGCCCCGGGCACCCCCATAATAAGAACAGCAATGATCTGGGCACTCCCAGCTCAGCAAGAGGGGATTTCCCCCCCCCCCCCGACACCAGGCCGGCCCCATTGCTAGTTCATGGGAACCCCATTCAAATCATCTGTCCATCAATTTACAGGCCAGCCGAAGGAAACCTAAGCCAGGCAGCTGAGATAGCGGCAGGGGGTGAGGTGGGTTCCAGGGTGCCTGATGGATGCCGCTTATTACAGCTTTGAAATATAATTTCCATTTACACCTCTGTTTCCCTCATAAATAACGACTGCTTCATAAAGGCAGAGAGGAGCGTGCCCCCCTCCCGCGCCGGCTTTAATTGTAAACAGGGCAATCAATCCGCAAGGACAGCGCCGACCGAGTTGCCGTCCAGACAAAGCCCTTCGCCCGTGCGACAGGAGCTGCTGCCCAGCCTCCTTCTGTGCAAACTCCCCCAGCCTGGCCCATCAACATCAATCTTTGAATCCCCTGCTATCTGAGTCTATCTGTGCCCCTACTGTTCTGCCAGTGCTCCTCAATCCCGGCCTGCAGCCCCCGCTATCCCAGTCCTGGGCTCCCCACACATACAGCTTTTACAGATGCTTCTCCATCCCGACCCACAGTTCCCCTGGTCTATCAATCCAGGGTCCCCCACGCTAGTGCCCCTCCATCCCGACCCATAGCGCTATCTGCTATTTCAGTCCAGGGCGCGCACAGCTGCAAATGCCCATCCTTCCCAACTCACCGCTCGCCTGCCATTTACAGCTCTGCTGTTGCCCATTGAGTCCAACCTGCAGCTTCCTCCCTTGCACTCCAGCGTTCCACCCGTTAGCCCACCATTAGTCCTCCTCTAAGCATCCCGCCCTTGCCTTGCTCAAGCCAGCCAGCGACCAACCAACCTATGCAAAGCACTCGTCCGACGGACACGACCAAACATCCCCTGGACTGGAAGCTTTGGAAGATCTTGACTGGCAAGTTTCCCTTTCGGGGCTGCCCTCAGTGGCGGGGTAGGAGCTGTGAGGTCCCAGCGGTGGAATTCATGCATCAGGACTCCAAGCCGAGCTAACAGCACAGTAGGGACCAGGCCAGGCCTGCAGAGGAGGAACTGTCACTGCCCGTGGCTCCAGTCCGGAGGGAGTTGGCGAGTCATTGGAAGAGGCTGGGAGCTCAGACCCGTTTACCCTGCCACCCAGGGAGAATTTAGAGCAAGCCAATTACTTCCTCTCCCACTATATATATTTCCAAAAGGTCAAATAAAATCCACAGGCCTTGAATAAATCTCTCCGTGCAGGCTGTGTACAATTATAGCCCTCCCGATGCTGCAGTTTCCAGACTGCCAGCCAAACTCAGACTTGGGCGGATTTATATAACCATCACAATTCCACTTTGCATTTTTATATAACGCCTTTCGGCCAAGGCTCTCAAGGCAGGAGGCAGCTTGTAACCATCTATCTCACCCACCGCGGGAATGCAGCCACTTCTGGGGCAGAACATGGATGCTGTTAAACAGTCACCCCGCTGCGTCTCAGAGGAGTCGTTCGGCCAAGAAATGCAGCCGCCTCTGGGGAAGGGCGCAGCTGCTGTTTGAAAGCCACACGGCAATGCAGCATAAGGGTCGCTCGCTCAGGGCAGGTCTACACTACAAACTTGCATCGGCTGCATGCAGCTACGCCGCTGTCATGCTTCTGGTGAAGACGCTCTCAGCTAATGGGAGAGAGCGCTTCCGTCAGCTTAGTTACTCCGTGAGAGGTGGTACCTATCTCCCGCCGACATACGCAGCGGGTTAAGGTCAGTATAACTACTCAGGAGGATGGATTTCACACCCTTGAGCAGTGTGTAGTGTAGACCTGGCCTCACTATTGAAATACAGCCACCTCTGGGGTGCAACATGGCAGCTGCTTAACAGCCACCAAGCAGTTCTGCATAGGGGCCACTCACCCACTGTTAAGGCAGCCACGTCTGGGGTGGAACATGGCAGCTGTTAGCCACCAAGCAGTTCTGCATGGGGCCACTCTCCCACTGTTAATGCAGCCAGCTCTGGGGTGCAACGTGGCAGCTGCTTAACAGCCACCAAGCAGTTCTGCATAGAGGCCACTCACCCACTGTTAACGCAGCCACCTCTGGGGTGCAACGTGGCAGCGGCTTAGCAGCCACCAAGCAGTTCTGCATAGGGGCCACTCTCCCACTGTTAATGCAGCCAGCTCTGGGGTGCAACATGGCAGCTGCTTAACAGCCACCAAGCAGTTCTGCACAGAGGCCACTCACCCACTGTTAACGCAGCCACCTCTGGGGTGGAACATGGCAGCTGTTTAACAGCCGCCTAGCAGCAAAGTGCTGCAGTTTTAGGCTAGGGAGCAAAGAACAGTTCATGCAGTTGAAATAATGGGGAATGTAGGTCAGCGGAATGGAATGAACCTGACTGGAATTGGGCCAGGATGCTGATATGAACAACCCTACCCATGCAAAAAAGGGCCTTGTGCTCTGTAGCGCCCTCTAGCACCCCACTGCGGGATCAGTTCAGCAATGACTCCAAGAGAAGAGCTCAGCACACGGCGTCACCAACGCAGGTCCCTACTGCAGCCGGGGTTTCCTTGGACATCTCCCATTCAAGCCCTGACCAGGCCTAGCCCTCCAGCCACTGGCAGGGCCTCCCCTTGTGCTGACAGATACGCCCACGGTTTCCAAAGAGTTAAGTTCTTTCGGGCTGAGAGAGGTGGCGAGGCTGGTCCCTAGCGGGCTGTGGAGACTTGCACCAGGCGGCAGTGCCAGCCCGCGGCCTGTAGGGGGCGCTGTGTGTGTTCCAACCATCATGCCCCAGCACCGTCATCTGAATTAAGGTGGACCCTCATCCAGGTTCCCTGCTCGGGTAGAGCGAGGGGGGAGCTGATAGCTTTCTTCCTCTTCAGCCGGAGGCCTCACTCTGCTCCCTTACGTCTGAGGGGAGATGCAGGCCGGGGGGCCAGGCTCGGGGAGGATAAGAACCAAACCCAGGACTGCGAAGGAAGCCAGCCAGAGAAGGAGGCAGTGGGAACCTCCTACCTGAATCCCTTCCACAGCCCCGTCCTGCTCCCAGCAAGGTCTGGACGGGGTCACCTTCCCAATGGCCCGCGGGGGTCTCCGTTGTGGGGAGTGGGGCTGGCGCCTGGCCTGCTGGGGCCTACACAACCCACGACCAAGGGGCTGAGCGAACCCAGCAGGGACGGGGCCGTTCCAGCCGGTTTCACCCAGCCGCCGAGGATGGAGAGGAAACGGGGGAAGGAAGAGGATGGCAGGAAGGGGATAAGTGGGCACTTTCCGCAGGGCCCTATTTTGAGCACAGCACGCCTGGAAGCCGCGGGGCGGAAATACGGCTTTGGAAAGACCGTGAGGCCGTTCCTAACCGGAGCTGGCTTTGTGCCTGGTCTGGCTGCCTGAGAGGGACCCAGCCAAGCTGTTTGCCTGGAAGGTAGATAAGAAACGGACCATAAAAATGGCTCCAGTGTAGCCCACGGTTTCCTTTAGAGCTCCCTGTTTAATGGGAATGCTCTGCGTTTCTAGCACCCCTTCCAGCCAAGGAGTGTGACGGGCTTTGCTAGCGTTTGTTAGCCCGGCCTCACCACAGCCCTGCTACCACACGACTTAGCACACCACTGCAATGCAGCCACCTCTGGGCCGGAGTGCGACAGCTGTCCACCGGCCACACGGTGATGCTTAAGGACCAGGCAGTGCAGAACGCTCCTAGCCAGCTGTCATTGAGACAGGGATCTGGGGGAGGCAGGATGGCATCACCTGAGTGGGAATTCAGCCCAGACGCAGGCCAGATAAGAAGCTCCTAGGACTTTTGGGGGCTGGTCCCAGCTATGGCACTTCCAGCAGCCCAGCGCCCCCTAGCACCTCGCTGGGGCATTGGCTTATTGAAATCTGCCTTGGAGCTGGCCCTCCGCACAGGAGTGGATTTCACCCTCAGACAGACATTGCCCATTTCCCCGCTGCTCAGTTTTGGGAGGTCTCCCAGCATCGCCAGGCAGGGGAAGCCCCTCGCTGTTGCTGGGACACGGAAGAAGCAAGGAGGTCATCATTTGGGGGAGAGAGAGACACCAAAGAGAGTGTGCGTGAGCGCCCCCTGCTGGGGTGCAGCAATCCCCGCCACGCATCCGGCCGACACCTGGTCGCACTCAGGGCATAGACAGAGAAGTGAGCAGCCGGGAGCCGTGCCCGTGTTGGTGTCTCTGCTCTTACAGATACGGGAGAGGGAGGCAGAGGAGAATCAGTGTTAGCCAGGAGGCGGGGTGGGAATATGTTTTATTTTCAGGCACCAGAGAGGGATTTAAGAACAGCAGAGAGCCCAACAGTATCTATTTATAGTGCAGTTGTGGCATTCAGTGATCACTTAGCGCTTGAGCTGCTTGCTAGAGACCTGATTTATTCCAGCTTCCATTCCAGTTGACTGTGCATTATATGAGTGTTACAGTGCTCCGCCCAGACTCTGTGTCTGGGAAGCTCAGCCCTTAAAGGCACCCCCATACCACAGCAGTACCACCCACTGAGATCAGGGCCCCATTGAGCGCATCCACATAGAGAGAGGCAGGCCCTGCCCCGAAGAGCTTGCAGTCTAAATGGACAGGCCAGACAAAGGGTGTGAAGGGAAACTGAGACAGAGCAGGGAAGTGACTTGCCCAAGGTCATCCGGCAGGTCAGTGGCAGAGCTGGGAATAGAGCCTAGGTCTCCAGTGCCCTGCCCAGGGGGAGAAGAAAATGAGATGCGCTATAAAGTGAGTAAGTGACGGGACCCTTTTAACATCTCCCTGCGTGGTAGGGGTGGCTGCGCTGATGCAAGCGGCTCAAGGTGACTCGGGGGGGGCGGGAATTAAAGGTCATTCTTGAAACAGATAATATAAAAATTAATTTTCTGCCCGGTGGTTTTTAGGGGTTTGACACTGGCAGAGTCTGACAGGGCTAGAGCTGCACGTTCCATGGCCCAAATGCGGGTGATATATGACCCCTCGCGCTAAGCCATGCGGGCGTGGGAGGCCTTCCAGAAATACCCTCTCCGAGTCAGTGCTGATCTGATGCCCCAAAGCAGTGCCAGGGGGCGCTGTGCTGCCAGAAGTGCCGTTTTCAAAGCCAGCTGTGAAACCCAGGTCCGGCCCACCGCTGGCCACTGGGAATCCCAGAGAGGGCTCTTTCCATGAGAGTCAGGGTGGGTAGCCCGGGGGGGTCTGAACCAATGCCAACCATTCTGCCTCGCTAAGATTCCTGTGCTGTTCGCCTGTCCTGACCCTGAGCAGCACCCCCTATAAAGTGTGATGCAATTTGGCACAGGAGAGAGGGCTGGAGTTCATCTAGTGGTTTGGCCCTGGCGGACAGTCCTTGCGGAGAAATCCCACAATCCAAAGATTGGGTGGCCACGTGAATAAAGCTTCCCCCCCATTATCTTCTGCAAGGGGAGGGAGTTCAATCCGTTGGCCACCAGTTGGAGATAGATTAGACAACTAGCTACTAATAATACTTAGCATTCTTCTAATGCTTTATATGTTCAAAGCACGGCGCAGATATTAACTAATTAATCCACCCAACACCCCTGGGGCTGGGAAGCATTATCATCAACTATTTGATGAGCTATTGGACAAGACTTCATGGTGTTTAGGTGTCCTTAAATATATGGGGGTCAAATCTCATTGGCTGCGTGAACTGGGCCCATTGAGTAGATATCGTTCCGCTCTGGTTATTCCATGCCTCCTACAGACTGTGGGGAAGCCCAGAGCGCTCCCTGGAATTGGCCGTGACTCACCTACCAGTCACTGGCTGACGTCTGTACAAACTGTTTCTGAGTTTGCAAAGCAGCAGCAACGTTTACATTTGGTCGTATGCTTCCCGCTCCATACACAGGGTCTGCAAGCAGATGAATAAATAGATGGACTAGATCCAGGACCAATATATAGTATTATAGGCAGTGCAGGTAATGACACCTATAGTTAGAGTTGCCCGTCATTTGCCATGCTACGATCCTGTTTTCAGTTGCTTACAGCTTTGCTAAACTTTAACTGTTCAGGCTGAAATTTTCCATGGCGAATGTCAGCTTTGGGCTGATTGATGGATTGATTTTTGGAAAGCGTCAGCTAAAGCAGGCCAGCTATTTCTAAGGTTAGGGGGGAAATACTAAAAAAAAAATCTTCCAATTACTTCATGAGACACTCTAGCACCTCTATGCTTTGGAGCAGGGACGTGAAATTGGCCAGGGAGCTCACCTTTTGCCATCCCCATGAAAATCCACCCAGATCTGGCCCAGTTAGAAAACTCTCGGTTTGCACATGCTCAGAGATTTAGAGTCAGGCAGCTAAATTCTCCGAAGAATCGGTCTACAATGAGCATGCTCCGTCCCCACCCCGCTCCTCCAGGCGTGTGCCTTCCCTGCAGAGTGGCTGACTGTGCTCCATCCTCCGGGTGGCAGGAGCTGAGCCGGACTCTCCCTGCAATTGCACCGTCTGACTTCCAGAGGCTGCCACGGCATCGCATTCAGGCACGGACAGTGGGGACGCCGTCTCTCCTGTGCGCTCAGTGGCCCAGCCCCTTGCTGGCACGTGGAACCCAGGCAGTGGTGGGGGGAGGAGAGGAGGAATCTGCCTGACTCAAAGGCAGAGGGGTGAGGAACCGGGGGCTGGGGAAGAGATGCAGGGCAGAGGGCCCGGGTGGAAGCAGGGAACAGGAGCAGAGCGGGACAGAAGACCCAAAGTGGGAATAGGCACAAGAACTGGCTAGGGATAGTCATGATAGGAGAAGGACGTGAACCGAGGAGGGAACAGAAAAAGGGGCAGACAGGTGTCGGGGGAGGAATAGCAGCAGGAGGGGACAGGAGCGGGGGAAGGGGTGGATAGGAGCAGAAGGGGATTTGGAGGAAATGGGACAGAAGGGTCTGTAAGCACTAAAGCACACTCCTCTATAGAACATGGAATGAACCCAGGAATCCTGAGTGTCAACATTCCTCGGCTGTCAGCAAATAGCGGTGAAACCCACTGGCAAAGTGTGTCTCATCTCTCTTCTGTGCACAATCAAGCCCTCCAAAGTTAGGAAATACCAGCACTCGGGTTGTCCGTGCAACCTTAATTCAGCCCTCTTGTGCATATGCCGGGCCGTGATGACACAGTCTTTAATTACATGATCACAAGCGATTTTTTCCACAGGCCCTCTGACTCAGTCAGTGCACGGGCTGGACATGGCCTGGGAATGACTCAGGGCTGTGTACTGAAGCTGTCTCTTGGCGCCCTGAGTCATTTTTGCAGAAGTTGGAAGGTGTGCAATGAATGAGGCAGGGGACGGCAGGAAGGGAAAGGATTCCTCGCTAAGGAGGCAGTGGAATGCCGTCCTGGACAACTGGGTTCCATCCCTGCCTCTGCCACAGAGTTCCTGGATGGTGCTGGGCAAGTCACTTAAAGCAAACTTTTCACAGCGGCCACTGTGTGTTCCTCGTTTTCTGGGTACCTAACCCGAGACAGCTTGGGTCTGACTTGCAGAAGTGCTGAGCACTCACAACTGCCACTGAGGTCAACGGGCACCATGCTCTGAATAATGAAGAGCTGCAAAATGCTTTGCAAAAGATCCTACACTTGTCAAACTGGGCCTCTGATATTCCTTGGTATTTTGGGCTTTAATGTCTCCGTTTCCCAGGTGTAAAATGGGATGATAATATGACCTCACCACCCCAGGGTGTCACAACAATAAATTCATTCACGTCTGTAACGGGCTAAGATCCTCCAATGAGAGCAGCATGGAAAAGTCCATGGGGGAATTAATAATTCTGTATTCAGTGCAGGGCTTGGCTGCTGGGCAGTGAATAATGCCTGGGGCCACGCACTGAAGCATGAGGATAAAAAGGAATATCGGAGAGATAGCCATCAGTGAGCACCGTCCGTCCTGAGCACTGAACAAGGCAGGGATCTGGGGGGAAAAAAGAGTAGGTGTAATTAAAGACTGGATCACAATGCATGTGCCCAAGATAGCTGAATTAAGGATGCAAAAGCTACCTTCATTCTGGCACTTCCTAACATCTGCATGCTTGATTTTGCAACCTTAACATCCTTTGCATGTGGTTTGTTGTATGTAATAGCCATGACAGGCCATGAGGGATCGTCTGTTCTGTGTTTGTGCAGCACCTAGCACAGGGGTTCTCAAACTGGGAGGGCGGGACCCCTGAGGGGGTCACGAGGTTATTACATGGGTGGGTCGCGAGCTGTCAACCTCCACCCCAAATCCCGCTTTACCTCCAGCATTTATAATAGTGTTAAATATCTAACAAAGTGTTTTTGATTTATAAGGGGGAGGGGGTCACACTCCGTGGCTTGCTATGTGAAAGGGGTCACCAGTGCAAAAGTTTGAGAATCATTAGCCTAACACAACAGGGGCCTGGTGTATGACTGGCGCTGCTCAGCCCTGTGGCAAAACAAACCATCCAGATTGCCAGCCTGGGGTCAGTTCCCAGCTGTGCTGGGTGAGCAGGGCTGTATGAAGGCAGTCTGGGGCCCTGGGCACCTGGCATCCTCAGAACCCTCCCTAAAGATCATGGCCCGGCCCCTACTTAGGGGGACAGCAGGTTTGTCTGTCTTGTCTGAGATCTGGGGCAAGAAATGGCTCGCGCTGTGTGTTTGTACAGCGCCTAGCGCCACCTTGGTCAGGACCTCTTGGTGCTACTCCAGTACCAATCATAAATCAAAGACTATTGTCTTCTAACTAGCTCCAATGTAGACATGGTGCCCGTGCCCTGGATACTACAAAGACCTAGGAGAAAAATCGATCGTGTCCCGGTTGTGCATACAGAATCAGAGACGGCCCCTGCCCCGAAGAGCTTCCAGTCCTTGGGGACAGGGTGGGCAAAGAAAGAGTTCTCCTGATGCTGCGGGTGGGGGAAACTGAGGCACACCGCGGGGGCAGCGACTTGGGAACTGGAGACCTCGCCTACTCTGGCCTAAAACCACCCCCCCCCTTTGCTGGGCTGGCAAAGAACGAGCCACCCCCGGCCTTCAAATCCTCCCCCGCCCGCTCGGAGCCTCTCTGCCCCCCCCACCAAGCGGGTCCCCCTGGCGCTCCAGCTCCTGCCAGAAGCGCCGGAATCCAGCCCTGCTCTTGCCTGGAGCCCGCCGGGCTGGGTGCAGGCTGGAGCTGCGGCGCAGGGGGAAGATGCCGCCTGCAATGTGCGCGCTCCTGATAACGCAGGAGCCGGAGCCAGCAGATAGAGACAGCGCCGGGAGAGAGGGGGGAAGAGACCCGCTCTCCGCCCCCCGCTAGCCCTCCCCCCCCCCAGCAGGCTGACAAAGGCAGCAGGGAGGGGTGGGGGGGGAGGTAGCAGGAGCTCCCCTCCGTCCAGCGAGCCCGGCCCCCCCACACCCCTCTCGCAGGAGCCCCTGGCTGCAGCTGTTCCCAGCCCCCCTCCTGGCCCAGGGGAGGGGTGTGGGGGGGGTTCGCAGGCACACAGCTGGTGGGGCGCTGCATTGCACGGGGGGGATCTGTCGGGGGGACCCCCCCCCTCCCGCCTGCCTGGTGTGGGGCTCTGCGCCCTGGCTCCGGCGCCGCTGGATGCGTGGCCAGGGTGCCAGGCGGGTGCGAGGCAGGGACAGGTGTGAGGGGGAGAAGGAGGAGCGCCTCCCCTTAAAGGAAAGAGCCGCTCGGAGTTGCAGGCTGCAGAGCGCTCCAGCCTTGCTCCCGGGAGCCGCCGGCACGGTAGGTGAAGGCGCCGGGCGCTGCGGGGGAGAGGGGGGCGGACGGCTTGGGGAGGGGGGGGCATCGCCTCGACCGGGGGGGGCTTTTCCCCCGGGAGCCCTGCAAACTTTGCGGCTCTCGGCCGGCGATCGCCGCCTCCCGGGTCCGTTTGTGGGGGGCTGGGGGAGCAGCCGGCGCGTGGCCGTGGGGCTGGGGGGGGGGGGGGGGAGCCTGCAGTGAGCTTTTGTTACGGGCTCCGATGCAGAAGGGAACCTTGAAGGGTCACTGGCTCTG
>NW_020664545.1:7977268-7984064 GCF_002925995.2 Terrapene triunguis
GGGGGGGGGTTATCCCCTGCCCGGGCAGCAACGTGCCTTTGTGTAGTCGGTGAGCAGCCCCTGCCTTCCCCATCCGAGCCGGGGGGGGGGGGGGGCCCCCAGGGGCCTTTGGTACCGGGCTGGGGTGGGGGGGGGGGGGACCTGCCCTTCACTTGCGGTGCAGCCCCCAGGCTGTCGGGCAGCACCTGTCTGGGCTGGAGCCGGGCACAGGGCGCTGACCCAGAATCCAGCACACGGGTGAGCTGGGGAGGGCTGCCGGGGGCCCTGCCATAGAGACGGGGTGGGGCAGAAAGGGTGACACTGCCCCCACCCCCGGGAGCCATGCGAGGGGAGCTCCCGCTGCGTCCGGATCTGAGGTTTGCCACCACCAGAAAGGTTGGCCCTGCCGTCGGATGAGGGCGAGGGGGGGGAAGGCTCCGTTCCCCAGCCATGTGGGTTCCCTCTGCCTCCGGGTGCCGGGTGGCCTCTGGACCCTGCAGCTGCAGGGAAGGTGTCTGCCTGGCTGTGGGTCCTGGTTTATGACATTCCTGTTGAGGAATAGGATTATTGGCATGAAAGGAACAAACAGCAGGGGAGTTTAATGCTTTTAAACACGGGGGGTTGGGCCCTGCGATTTACAGGGGTGGGTGGGGGTTCAGCAGGGGGCGCCCCGCTCGATGTCAGTCCACTAGGCACTTCATGGTTTGGTGCTGGGCATTGGCCACCCTCGCCCGGTCCTGTGAAGCCCCTGACGCTGGTCATGCTAAAGATAGCCCACCTGCGTTCCTGCTCCTCGTGAGGGGGGCCCATCCTGCAGGGTGCTGGATAAGGACTCTGAGAGACAACGGTGCTCAGCGCAGGATCGGGCCCCCAGCGGTCCTCCTGGCTGGTTTTCAGTTGGCTGGACGTCTGTGCTAATGTTGAGCCCTCCTGCTTACAGCTGTCAGGGGCACCTTCGGGGACAGTCACCGTCAGGGGTGGGGGACGGGGGCAGGGACCTGAGTGCCTCCTGGCATGTGGCTGAGGACAGGCCTTTGCCTGCTAAGCAGCTGGGGCAGTACCCCCACCCCCTGTGCAGAGCCCGCCCCCCCTTCCCTAAACGCGCACCCAGCCTCCGACGTAATGGGGGATCAATAGAGACGCAGCCGTGGGATCTGGAGCCACTCGTGACATCGGAGCGGCAGGGCCTGTCAGTGGTTCCACCCTCCCGTCTGGGGCTCGCTGCTCCGTCTCCCTCTCAGTCGCCCAGGGAGCAGGAGCGGTTGGCTTGGGGATGGGAAAGTGGGGCGGGCCGTCCAGCGCTGTGGGCCATGCCAGTGCCCGGAGCCCGCTGAAGCAGCGTCGTAGCAGCGGGAAGCGGCGCCTGGCCTGGAGCAAGGAGGTGATTGCTCATCTCTGTGCAGGTTCGTTAAGCACTTAAGGTCTCCAGAGCCCTGTACAGCTCTGAGCATGCTGGCAGGCAGCATGGCCCGTGGGTCATGGAGCGCTCCGGATGGGGAAGCGGGGGAACCTGGGTTCTGTTCCCAGCTCTGTCATTGTTCTCTCTGCGTGACTGTGGCCATGTCACGGCCCTTCTCTGCACCTCAGTCTGCTTGTCTGTAGAATGGGGCTGTTGGTATAACGGTGGCGCCTAGGCGTCTCTGCTGAGATGAGGCCCTTCTTGTGCTAGGTTCTGTACAGATACAGTCCCTCAACCTGTGAGTGTACAGTCTAAATGGACAAGGGCAGGAGGGGAAACCGAGGCACAGGGCGACCTGCCCAAGGTCACAGAGCCGAGAGCCCAGGTCTCCGGCGCCATCTCCCCGTGGGCTGTCCACTAGCTCACACTGCCTCACTTTACCCAGCTGCTAATGATACCAAAGCCCCTTGAGAGTGCTCTTCCAGAGGCGCTTTTCCTCTAGCCAAGTGTTATTAACGGATGATGATGAATAACAGCGCTGGGCAAGGACACCGGCCGGGTGAAAATTCCGTCAGAACAAAACTTTTCTGACCTGCGTCACTGGTAAGAGTTCCGCAGAGACCTCGGGAGAGGAGATCAGACAGACAAACGCAGGCCTGGCTTTTTGTGCTGGGCTTTCCCCCTTTCCAAGGCGTTCGCTTAGTTTCACTTTCTGGGCCAGACCCTTCGGCTGCTGGAGATGGAGTTACAGGGGCCCCATCGCCTAGTATTTTGAACCTAAATTTAGGGCATGGACGACATGACGCTAGGGGGCAGATTTTCAACCGCGTAGCACCCAGCAGCTGCCATGATGGTGGCGCTATCCCTTTAAATTATAACCATGGGCCCTTCACCTGCAGCTGGTGCAATTGGGAGGAGGGGGTCTTGAGGACATTGGGTCGTTTTGTTTGTTCTTTGTGCTTTTAATTTGAAATCGGGTCGTGTTTGTGAATGAGGGGCCCAGTCCTGCCAGTCCCCATTGAAGTGGGCGAGGGTGCTTAGTTGCCTGCCGGATCGGGCCCTTCCGATGGAGCATGTACTGTGCGGGGCGTGGGGGAGGCAGGCTGCCCCTTTGCTGAGTGATGCAGAGCCATGTGGCTGTAACGTGCAGTGTTCCTCCTTTGTAGAGAGACGCTGGCCCACAGCCTGCCCCCGAATTTCGCCCCATTCTGACTGGTGGGATGCCATCACCATCTGCCAGTGGTTGATGGATCAAGGGGTCAGAGCCAGGGGGCTCCCAAGTTGTCTTAGCTGCCGATCCGGATTCTTTTGCAGCGTGCGGGTGGCGTCTGGGCGGTGGCGAGTCATGTGCTGGAGGGCGGGAGGGCTGTGCCGTGGGGTAGCAGCGCCGCGGGGAAGGCTGCCTTGTAAGAGAGAAGATGGGGGGTGGGAGATTATGGAAAGGAGGAAATAGAGGGGAATATTTCAGGGGGCATCTTGAGGTAGGGGGCGGGATTCATTGGGTTGCTATGGAGAGGGGGAGAATTGGCGGTGTTTATAGAGGTTCGGGGCTGGGAAAATATGGGGGGATGGACTCCCCTTCCCTGCCCCACCCCTGCAAAGGCAGCACTTTACTGAAGGCAGCTGGGAAACTTTGCCCTGGCTCGGAGCGCTGCGGGTACCAGCTCCCGGCTGGGCAGATGGTTTCAAGCTTGGATGCTGTGACCGCAGGCACCTTGGGTCGAGCCGCTTGGCTTTGTGCAGTTCTGTGACCAGGATCTCGCCCGGGTTCGGGGTCAATGGCTTTTGGAGAGCTGGCTGTTGTAGGGTTTACAGCCTGCTGCCGTTTGGGCCGACCCTTAACGGCAATGTTTGCAGACTGGGTTGTTTTGTCCCTGCAGCTTTCCCGGCCATTTGGAAAGGTCACCATATGTGTGTGTTTTTTATGGCGCTTTCAGACACACTCTGGCCATAAAGAAGCCGGCTGCTTTGCGGGAACCCAGTGCCATTCCAACCCCGCTGGCTTATGGACACTGCTTCGGAGCCAGACTAACCAGGGACTCCCACCTCTGAGCAGGCTGCTGACCTGGGTCGGTCTCGAACTCAGTTTCCTACGGTTGGGCAGGAGGATTGGACTCCCCTGCCGGCCGTCGGCAGCGCCCGTGGGTCACTAGTGATCCACACGTGCCTCCTGCTTCCACCTTCACCCTGAGGCTGTCGGTCCTTTGGGAAGGTGGGGAAGGGAGGGTTCACGGAGAGGGAGCGTGTGACCTTGTACCTGGGCAGCACGGGACCCTTTATTACTGACTGTGAAACCTGCTACCACAAGCAAACATCCAGTAAGACTCTGTCGCCCTCTAGAGGTGGCTCGGACAATCCAGGATCGCCCTGGGGGCCGTGGGAGTTGAGGACACTGGAAATAAATGAGCAAGATCTTGCTTGGAGGGGCCGTCCCCTGCAGCTAGCATGGGGAATATTTTTATGAATGGAATATCGAAGGTCTCTGCCCACCTTGCTGTTATTTGGCCACTTTGCTCCTTCCGTGGCTCTGGCCTTTGTGTGAGTGGTGTGCAGAATGGGGGCCGGGGGTGGGGAGGAGGGGCTCGTTAATATGCGGCGCTGCAAGAGTTGGCAGGCGTCTCGGCCAAACGCGATTTACTTGGAAAGGGAGCTTGGGGATCTGACGCTGAGGCTTTCCTCCCAAAGAGGGGGGGCTGCCAAGAAACCAGAGAAACTTCCCAACGTTCCTGGTCGGAGGCTGTTGAATTTTGTGGCACACGTCCACCCTCCCGGCATGTGCCCCTCTGGTCTGTCTCTGTCCTCCCCGACGTACCCCTCTGACTCTGTCACTCTTGCGTCCCCATACCTGCCCCTCGGGTTAATCTAGCATGTGTCTGTCTCCTCTGTTGATTGCCCTCTCCGGGCCCGGCATGGAGGAGCTGGAGGGGGGAGGCAGCGTTCAGCTACTCCAGCAGTGATCACATCTCCTTGGGAGGCAAAGGGGAAGCGTAGATCTCCTTTGTCCCCAGGGCACCTGCTCAGGAGGTCGCTGTAATCTGGCCGCACGTGCTGGGGAGCACAAAGTGGGGAGAACTGCTGATGCTGCCCCCAGCACTCACTGGCCTGGAGAGGGCCGAGCTTCACCCCTCTTCGCTTAGGGGCGTGGGTGGAGAACCAAGGGGAACCTGTTTTTAAAAGGCCAGCCGGATCGGCTGCTCATCGTACGCCCATGGGAGTGTTGCACAAGCTGTCTGCTGGGTCGCAGGGCCTGATCCTGCAAGCCAGGGCCTCACTGAAGTGACTGGGTCACTTTGGGGGAGGAAGGGCTGCTCCCATGAGCCAGGCCTCGCAGGGGGAGGCTCTCATTTGCTCCAGTTATTTTCAAGGCCTGGCTGTTAAACTCCAAGAAGCGGTTTATTGCCCTCGTGCTGCAGCTCCTCCGGCTTGGGATCCGGGCGGGAGCTGCCGTGGGCCCGGTTGCCTTACTCTGAGCCCACAGGAGCCGCATCCCAGACGCTGGAGAGAGGACTGGTCTTTTCTCCTCCACCCACGCTGCCTGGAGCCCGGATCCCATGTCAGCCCGGGAGCCGCTTGTAAATACGTTTGCGTTCCGCCCTGCCGTTCAGAGAAACAATGGGAAATTAACGAATTCAAACCCCGAGCAAGTAAACCAGCCCGGAAGCAGGGTTGAACGACTCCATGCTTGTGTGCTCCGCTGTGATGCAGGGCCGGGGGTGCATGGTGCTTTTCTCTTGGGGCAGGATCCGTGTGTAACCCCTAGCGATGGCAGACAAATGCTTTCCTGGCCGGGGTGGTGGGGAAGGCTGCTCCCACTGCAATCCAGTTTAAGGTGGTGAGGGCAATTGTAAAAGTTTATCTGATGGGCATGACCAAATTCCCCAATTGTGCAAGGTGCTGTACAGACACAGAAGAGACAATCCCCGCCTTGGGGAGGGTCACGCACAATCGAAGGCCCCTGTTCAGGCCAGCACTTACACACACCCGGAATTCCCGGGGGATTGAAATCAATGGGAGAGCACAGATATTTTCAGGCCGAAAGGGACCATCTTGTGGATCTAGCCCGAGCCTCCTGCGTTCACACAGGCCAGAGAATGTCCCCTGGCGATTCCTGCGTCAGTCAAAGCCCATAACTTCGGGCTGAGCGAGAGCTTGTCTTTTGGAAAGCCGGGCAGGGCTGGATCGAAAGGCTGCAAGCGGCGGAGAATCTGCCGCACCCCTAAAGTTACGCTCCTGCTTAAGTGCTGCCCTGAATCGGAGCCTGAAAGAAAACTCCCGATTAATGAGGCCCCGTTGAGGTTAATGTCGCGATGTCCCTTTATGCCAGCCGAGGTGCTGCCCCTCGGAGACTTGTGGGGGCTCTGGTTACGGGGGGAGCCAGCTTTGCCTAGGCTGCCGAAGAGTGAATAAAGAATTGCTGTCTTAGTGCTAAATTCTCGGATGGCTTAATGTTATCAGCTGGCCTCGCGGTTTGTGTAATTAATGATACCAGTGTATATAAAATTTGATGTAGCAATCGCTGGATACAGATGCGTATATCTAGGCAGTGGATAGGGACAGAACGAGGTCGCTTGTGCCTCCTCCATGGCAGGGCAGGAGTTTTCTCCCGCAGCGTATCTTCGAGTCATTTTTATGAGTCTAGTTTAAGAGGCAAATTCTGAAACCAACCTCTGCTGTTTGCACGTGCACTTTACGCACACGGTTATCTGCACGAACACGACGCTGTGCTCCCCAGTGGGTATCTGTGCAACCTGATGGAGCAGCTGTGCATCCAGGACCATCATGTGCACGTTACCAAGGTTAGAAACCAGGGCGAAAATGTATCTTAAGGCCCAGATCCTGTAAGAGTTAGGAGCCTAGATACCTCTGAGGTTATAGGCTTATGTTTCTAAAGGAGCATGGGTCAGGGAGGAGGGGGGGCAGTACAAACTTATGCTCATGAAATTACTGCTGAGAGAGGAAGGATGGGCTAACGGATGAGGCCCTGGGCTGTACTCAGGAGATTGGGATCCGGTTCCCAGTTCAGTCGCAGGCCCCTGCATGACGTCAGGCAAGTCACTGAAGGTGGAATTGAAGGCAATGGGAATTTTACCCCGACTTCCTTTCTCCCACCCTCTGTGCAGGGCCGATGCTACCATTTAGGCAAACTAGGCGGTTGCCTAGGGCGCCAAGATTTGGGGGTGCCAATTTTTTTTTTTTACAGCGTTCGTACGCCCCCTCCCCGAGCGCGCGGTCGCCACTCCACTTCTCCCGCCTCCCAGGCTTGCGGCGCCAATCAGCTGTTTGGCGCTGCAAGCCTGGGAGGGGAGGTGAATTAGAGCGGGGGCGGCGTGCTCGGGGAGGAGGCGGAGCAGAGGTGAGCTGGGGTGGGGAGCTGCCGCACAGCTCCCCGGGGTGGGGGAGCTGCCGCGGGGGGGGGGG
>NW_020664545.1:7984164-7989665 GCF_002925995.2 Terrapene triunguis
GGGGCCCTGAGCTCTGCACGTGCTGCTAATAATTACAACTCTCTGGAGTCTGGCAAGGCAAAAGTAACTCTCCTCCCGGGAGTCTTAGCTTAGTCACACTGCGTCTCCTGCCTCTTCCATAGCATACGGCGTGCATTCATCAACATAAACACTAGTAAAGAAACACCGGAATCAAAAAGACTACAGAGGCGCTGCATTGCTGAGCGAGGATATTTAACTCGTTCATTTCCTGCCTGGAGAGTATTTGACGGAGTTTTTGTAATTTAATTTCCCTAGTGGTTTTTTTATTATTATTTTTTAAAGAAACAGAGGCAGGGAAGGAAGAAGTGTATGACGCGACAGAGAGAGGGCTAGACTGTAGTAGTGGTAACTTACCCCAGAAGCAGTGCCACTGAAATCAGGTGCCACTGCGCATGAATGAGGGGGCAGAATCTGGCCTGTGTGTTTAATAGATTTTCCCAGCCTTCCTCGCAGGGAGGAGCACCTTACTTCACCTATCACCTGATAGATCTTGGTGGGACTATTCGTGGAGTTGGGTGCTATTCGGGTGCGGGCGGAGCATCTCATTCCTAGGCCTTGGCAGACTGGATCAGGCCCCAGATCCATCCAGCCCATTATCCGGTCTCTGGCAGTGGCCAGCGGCTGATGTTTCAGAGGAAAGTGTCCGAACCCCCCGAGGAGTGGAAGTGAGATAATCCGACATCCCCCTCCCACCACACACATCTCGATCCCCAATAGCTAGAGATCAGCTTAAACCCTGACGCCCGATATCGCTTCCGAAACACTCGTTGGCATGAATTAATGCTAATAGGTGGGTGATCTACAGCTCCAGGTGCTTTTGAGTATTGTTATCTTCATTCCTCAGATGGGGACCCAGAGGCCCAGCACGGGAAAGCCGCTTCACAGGGATCAGATCAGTCAGTGGCCGAGCCGGGAAAGAAGCCCGGCCACCTCCCGGCTCACCCTGCCCCACTGCGTGTGTGCGTTCTGCTGCAGGGACTGATCCCAGCCCTGCCTGGGAATCTTTCCATTGACTTAATTATAGTATGTAGTGTCAAGGTGGCCCAGCTGAGATCCGGGCCCCAATGTGCTAGGCTCTGTACACACACAGCAAGAGCCAGTCCCTGCCCCCAAAGTGAGCGGAGGAAACTGAGGCACAGAGAGGGGAAATGACTTGGCCATGGTCACCCAGCAGAGCCAGGGATAGAATCGAGGTCTCTAGAGGGTTAGCTCTGTGCTCATTCCACTAGGCCATGCTGCTTCTGCTAATAACTTCGGTGGGCTTTGGATCAAGCCCTAACTTTGCAGACACTGCGCGGGCCGGCACCAGAGCCAACTGATAATACAATTTTGATTCTCTTAGTAAAGGGAGGGGGAGAAAGAAGCTTGTCTGAAGTAGAGGGAACTCCCAGCGGGGCTGGATTGAGCTAACAGGATTTCACTCCCTATTTAATTACAATTTTGTAAAATTAAAAAAGCAAAATAAAACTCCCCTTGTCTCTTTCTGCATGTCTCTGCCAGCCCCTGGGAGCCTGGCGGAGCCTTCTCCCGCTGAAGAGAAGTGGATGCTGATGAGACCCCCCCCCCATTTCTTGGGGAGCTGGTGGCAGCGATGGGAGCTGGCAAGGGTTCCTGGTGGAGCGCGGCACCCAGGCCACATGTCCCAGAAGCCCAAGGAGGCTGGGCAGGCTCCTTGTGGGGGGGCAGGAACTTGGTTGCTGTGGCAGATCAGGCGTCTCTTAAGCAGTAGACGCAGGTTGGGGCCAGGGTAGGGGGTGTGAGCCGCAAAGAGATGCCCACCGTACTATCACTCCTCCAGCCGCTCCAGCTCCCCTGGAGCGTCTCAGCTTTCAGGGTGTTTTCTTGGGCCTGTGAAGTGTTTCCCTCCTGCCTCCTTCTCCCACACAGGCTCCACAGACCCGGGTCTGGTGTTTCTCTCCCCGCCGGCTGCGCTAGCGTCTCCGCGGTGCTGCCGCCAGACTGGTTTAGCCGCTTCTTTGGCAGGACAGCCTGAGTGCAGCTTCAGCTCTGCCTCGTCTGTCCCGCTGGCTGCCTGCAGCCCGAGCGGCTCCTCGAGCCCCGCACGGCTCGGGCCTTGCTCCCAGAGGGCAGACTTGTGCCCGGGTGACCCAGGTCAGCAGGGCATTCCAGCCAGGTGGCCTGGGAGCCTTCGTGGGTGGGTCATGCTTGCTCTTGAGCCCTGGGCATAGATGGAGGCAGCCGGGCCGGCGTTTTGATGCACCATGGCTGATCCAGCGCTTCTGCGTTTGTAATGCACCGACGTGGATAATCTCAGGCCAGACGGCCCCACTGGTGACCTCGGCCAGGCCGTGCCATGGACGTTTCCTTGAGTTGCGTCCCAGGATAGGCGATGCCTGGCACAGCTGTGCGATCAGGGGGGCGGCGGGGGGCTCCTAGCTGGCAGGCCAGGTGCGTGGCAATGCGTGGGCTGCTGTTCTGTGGCCAGGCTCCTGAGGAACTCGGATCTTGTCGGGCTTTGATGTCTATTTCTCTCCTACTTCCTTTGTCCTTTCACTGGGTTTATAACGCCGCTGGAAAATAATTTTCGCCTTTGGGGCCGGGGTGGGGAAACTTGTTTTGGGTGATGGGACTGAGGGCGGGGTTGTATCCAGGCCTTCTCCCCTGACTCCTGGGAACCGAGGAAGGGGATTTACCCAGCCCTGCCCAGACGCGCTGGCCTGGCAGGAAACTAGAGGTGGTCTCCAAAGAATTCGGATGTGTCCTCCAAACATTGCTCCCTCTCTGCCTCTATTCAGCAGCGTTTGCATCTGGGGGTTGGATAGCGGGGCCCCCATCTCTAGGGGACTTAGACTGGGATTTTACAAGGGCGTAAAGGAGTTAAGTGCCCAAATCCCACTGATTTTCCAAAGGGAATTGGGCGCCTAACGCTCGCCTTAGTACGATAAGCAGACTTGACCCGGCTCAGATGGCCGCATTTGAATGAGCTCAGTCTCTTTAGTCTGGAAACAGAGACTGAGTGGGACCTGATCAGGCATCATCAGAGCGTGTTACAAAGGCGGGCGGGTCTCGTTACCCCTATGTGACAGATGGGGAAACTGAGGCACGGAACAGCGAAACCGCGTGGCCCAAGATCACTCAGGAGCAGAGCTGGGGGTAGAACACGGGTCTCTTGACACCTGCTCTCCTGCCCTGACCAGAAGACGATGCTGAAATTGACGATGTGGGGGGGTGGTAGGGAGGGGAAATTGTTTTGGAAAGTTCCATTAAAATCTCCGTGTCGGGTCTCTGCTTGCCATGAGCATTTCCCATCCCCCGGTCCTCTCCCTCCAAGGACAGAGTGACATGTCCTCGGCTTATGGGCAGTAGGGGAATCCCACGCTGGGATTGGAGGGAGGAGACCTTTGCATTTGGGCAGGGAGCATCCGGCTGGCTCTTCAGCAGGGCAGGTGAGGATGAGATGGGTACTGTCGGAGGCCAGGGAGGCAGGACATGCCCCCCGGGGGAAGGGGATTGGCGGTGTAGCCCCAGCGGCCTGGCTGCGTCGGAGGAAGCAGCAAGTCCCACTCCGGTTTCAAGCGGTGGGAACATAACTCTTTTTTATGATCAGCCCCATTCATCATCTCTCTGCCGGGGGACGTCGAGATAAAGTGCCGGTAAATTAGAAAGTGTTAAGAAGGCGATTTGGGAGGCTGTGAGCCTGGGGTGATTAGAAATCCTTCTTCTCGCAAAGCTGCCCTGGGAACAAGGACGTGACAGGCCAGCAAGCTACGAAAACACCCCCCACCCCCACTAGGTCCCAGTGCCCACGCCACGGCGCTGCCCGAGCCTTTGGTAGCCGCTACCAGGCCTGGAACCCTTTTGTCTGCCCAGCATTGATCATAGGACTGGAAGGGACCTCAAGAGGTCATCTAGTCCAGTCCCCTGCGCTCAAGGCAGGACTCAGTATTATCTAGACCATCCCTGACAGGTGTTTGATGTCCCATGCTGGTTGCCTTAGGGCGGAGGATGGTGCCGTGAGGCACAATGGGGAATGGGATCATCATAGAATATCAGGGTTGGAAGGGACCTGAGGAGGTCATCTAGTCCAACCCCCTGCTCAAAGCAGGACCAATTCCCAACTAAATCATCCCAGCCAGGGCTTTGTCAAGCCGGGCCTTAAAAACCTCCAAGGAAGGAGATTCCACCACCTCCCTAGGTAACGCATTCCAGTGCTGGGGAGTAGGCGTGACCTTAAAAAAAAGACTACATTTCCCATGATGCACCATAAAGCCCGCACACACCTGCATGCGCATACACCCCTGGCCCTGAGCCGTTGGCCTGGCAGAGGCCGCGTTCCCGGCCGGTAGTTCTCAGGGTCGGTTACTATTCGGTAACCGGTGTGCTCGTTGGCCGGAGCGACCCATGGGACAGGAGGCTGGAGGTCCTGGTTCAGTTCCTGGGGGACGTGTGTCAGTGACACCCCTTGGCAATAGCAGGCCCCCTTGCAATCAGGCTGGGCAGAGAGGCCGAGGAGCGAGCGGGCAAACCCGCCTCTCTCTGCCAGGGTGGTTGCTGTGGGCCACGACTGAGGCTCATTGATGGAGAAGCCGGCTGGTTGTGAATGGGTTCGTCTCTCTTCCTGGTAGACTGGAGTGGGAGGCTGGGAGCTGGAGTCAGTGATGGGGGAGCCCTGCTAGCTCTCCCTTTCCATCTCCCTACCAGGGCAGGATTCCTTCCTCCAGGGCGTTCTCGGGCGCTCCGATGGAGCGGGCCCCTCTCTGGTATGGGAGCTCAACGCACAAGGCTGAGTCTAGGGCTGCTAACGCCAGGCCCCCAGCGTGCTCTGTAGCCAAGGCTGGAAAGAGCCACCCCGCCCCGTGAATTCGGTCCAAGTGGTGTCATCAGATCTGGGGACCACATGCTTTGCTCTGTGGGCCAAATTCAGAGGGGAGTCTCGGCAGGTGTAACTGACTCTCTGAGACCCCCTTCCATGGGCACCACGCCCCCTCTGTGCTCAGCCCGGGAGTCTGTTTGCTGCAAACACCTTTGCTCCAGCGACCCAGCTCTTCCAATTGTTTTTTGGTCTGGGGCCAGATCCCCAGCTGCTGCAAATCAGCCCAACTCCACCTGGAGACAAGGGAGATTTATACCCGGCGGGGTGTGGGGGTAGGGCTGAAGAGGCAGCGGGTTAATAAGTGTGGGTCAGAAGGGGTGAGCTCCGAACTGGGCAGGCTGGCTGGCCCCCATCCTGCCGCATGGGAGCGCCTGCTGCAGCGCTGCGTAATATCCTTCGGGTCACCTTTAAGGAGAATGCTCTGACTTGGAAGGATGAGGTCAGTGCTGCGAATAGACACGTAACCGCCCAGGGCCCAGCCTGCCAGGGGAGCAGCCCCTGCGGCCAGGCCAGAGGGAGCCGGCCTGGCAAATGGAAGCCCAAAAGCAGCACCGTCCTCAGTCCCCCCAGCTCCCCAGATCCCACTCCAGAGCTCACCCCCTAAACCAGCCCCATCCATCCAGTCCCTCAAACCACCATCCACCCA
>NW_020664545.1:7990065-8003258 GCF_002925995.2 Terrapene triunguis
TACACACCCGCACCCCCCCTGTGCATCGCGCACGCTCACACTGCAGCCCCACAAAGACCTCTGGGTCCGTGCGTACACACAGATAGTGAAGCACGCGCGTGCACACGCACAGATCTCCGCTCTGCGCTTTCCCAATCCCTTTGAAATCCTCCTCAAAGGCGCGCTCGCTTTGAACCGTTCCTCCCTCCCGGAAGCCTGAATCAATAAATTTTTTTTTTTTTTTTGCCCTTGTTTCTTGGGCCTGGATCAACCCACTTGGCCAGCCCTGCACCTCTGCTTCGCCGCCCGGCCCTCCACAAAGCCGGGCCAAGGTGGGGCGGCGAGGGGAGACCCCCGCCGCAGAGATAAGAGCATGTTGTGGGGCAAGTGGCGAGAGAGGTGAGGCTTTGAAGCCTTTGAATTTTTTTTTACCTGATAGCTTAGCATCTGTGATCTCACTCTGACGCTGAAGTGTTCGCGGGGAATGGTCCATGCAGCTGAAAAGAGGGGGGGGGGCGGCGGCGGGGGAAATCAGCATGCAAAGGGAGGATGGGGTTTGTGTGCATGGGGGGGGTGATGCTATAACTCATTTGCAACCCCCCAGCCTGCCCCCCGGCTGGGTTCCTTTGAGGTCTCGCTGGCCCTGCTGGCCCTAACCCCGTGTGCTGGGAAGAGTGGGGAGCTCACAGATGTCTCTCCAGTGCCCCCCCCACTGTACCCCACTTACGACTGGAGCTCAGGTAAAAGCAGAAGAGGAACTTGGGGCAGAGGAGAACAGGCCTCTCTCTCTCGGCACACAATAGCACTTGGTTCCCGGGGCATTAAAGGGTTAATTTCCAGGGCAGCCAAGGGCCCCTGGTGGACCCCCCCCCACTCACTGCCTTTCACCCTCCCTAACTCCCCTCCACACTGTCCCAAATTCATGCCCAGCCCTCCCTGCCCAGGGGCTTGATGCCCATTCCCAATCTACTGCTGCTTCAAAGCCAGCATGATAAAGAGAGTTGGGGGGGGCAGCAGAGAGGAGTGGTTAGAACCAGAGGGTGGAAGCCAGGACTCCTGGGTTCGATTCTCAAACTCTGCCACTGACTCAGTGCGTGACCTTGGGCAAGTCACCTCTCCGCTGGGTGAGTCTGCTTCCCCTTCTGCAGCAATGCCTGAGCACCCGCGGGCTGTGGTTTCTGTTCGCAGGACGCTGTACGGATGTGAAGGGATCAGCAGCCAGAGGGCTGAGCAAATTCCAACGGATCATTTCTGGGCAAGGATTTCATAGATTGCACGGTGATCGTCTAGTCCAGGGGTCTCAAACACGCGGCCTGCAGAGTTATTTCCTGCGGCCGCCAAGCTCCCCTCCCCCACTACCTCCCCAGTGCGCCGCGTCCGTGCTCCTCTGCCTACCTCCAGGTGCTTCCCGCCACCAAACAGCTGTTTGGCAGCACTTAGCGCTTTCCAGGAGGGAGGGGGGAGGAGTGGGGAGCCGCGCTCAGGGGAGGAGGTGGGGCAGGGGTGGGATTGGGGGGACGGGGTGGCAATAGGGGCAGGGTGGGGGCGGAGTTGGGGTGGGGACTTTGGGGAAGGGGTTGGAATGGGGGCGGGGACGAGGTGGGAAGTGATGGGGCACGGGCGGGGCCTCATGGAAGGGGTGGAGTGGGGGCGGAGCCAGGGGCAGAGCCGGGGGGACGGTGTCAGTGATGTGGCCCTCGGGCCAATGTACTAGTCCTCATGTGGCCCTTGTGGTCATTTGAGTTTGAGATCCCTGGTCTAGTCTGACCTGTAGAACACAGGCCAGAGAATTGAGATTTCCCAGAGTAGATCTTTTAGAAGAATCCTCCGATCTTGATTTAAAAATAGTGGTGGAGAATCCACCATGACCCTGGGTGCTTGTTCCCATGGTTAATTATCCCCACCATTAAAAATTTACGCCTTGTTTCCAGTCTGACTTGGTCTAGTTTCAACTTCCGGCCAATTGCTGGTGTTAGACTTTTCTCTGCTCAACTGAAGAGCTCATGATTAAATATTTATTCCCCATGAAGATGCTTATAGATCAAGTCCCCCCGTAACCTTCTCTCTGTTAAGCTAGATTCAGCTCTTTGAGTCTGTCACTAGAAGGCAGGTTTTCTAATCCTTTAATCATTCTCCTGGCTCTTCTCTGACCCATCTCCAATTTATCAGCATCCTTCTTGAGTTGTGGGCACCAAAACTGGACACAGGATTCCAGCAGCCATCACACCAGTGCCAAATACAGAGATAAAATAACGTCTCTGCTCCTGTGTGTGCATCCCAGGATCGCATTAGCTCTTTTGGCCACAGCCTCACCCTGGGAGCTCATGTTCAGCTGATTCTCCCACCACGACCCCCGAATCTTTTTCAGAGTTGCTGCTTCCCAGGATGGAGTCCCCGGTCGTGTCTTTGTTCCTGGATGTATACGTTTACATTTAGCTGTATTAATACACTTACTGTTCGCTTGCGCGCAGTTTGCCATGTGAGCCAGACCACTGTGAATCAGTGACCTGTCCTCTTCAGTATTTACCGCTCCCCCAATGTTTGCGTCATCCGCAAACTTTATCAGTGACGATCTTATGGTTTCTTCCAGCTCACTGATACAAATGTTAAATGGCGTCGGGCCAAGAACCAACCCCTGCAGGACCCCACCGGAAACACGCCCACTCAATAACATTTCCCCGTTGATAATTACATTTTGAGACCTATCATTTAGCCAGTTTTTAATCCATTTAATGTGCGCCCTGTTAATTTTCTATCGCTCTATCAAAATGTCATGAGGTACCAAATCAAACGCCTGAGAGAAGTCTAAATATGTTGCCGCAACACTATTACCTTTATTAACCAAACTTGAAATGTCATCCCAAAAAGATAACAAGTTAGTTTGACAGGATCTATTTTCCGTAAACCCATGTTGATTTACATTAGGCACATTACCCTCCTTTCATTTGGTATTAATCGAGTCCCGTATTAGCCACTCCGTTATCTTGCCTGGGATCAATGCCAGGCTGAAAGGCCTATAATTACCCCGGTCATCCCTTTTACCCTTTTTTAAAAACTGGCCCAACATTTGCTTTCTTCCAGTCTTCTGGAACTTACCAAGTGCTCCAAGACTTATTGAAAATCAACATTAATGGTCCAGTGACCTCCTCAGCCAGCTCTTTTATAACTCTTGGATGCGAGTTATTTGGACCTGCTGATTTAAAAATATCTGAGTTTAGTAGCTTCTCTAGAGATACACCTCTACCCCGATATAACGCGACCCGATATAACACGAATTCAAATATAACGCGGTAAAGCAGTGCTCTGGGGGGGGCGGGGCTGCGCACTCCGGCGGATCAAAGCAAGTTCCATATAACTCGGTTTCACCTATAACGTGGTAAGATTTTTTGGCTCCCGAGGACAGCGTTATATTGGGGTAGAGGTGTACTAGTGGAATGGAAAGAATGTTATCCTCACCACATGATGAGACTGTCTCATGTATTTTTCCCCCAAATACAGAACAGCAATATTTATTGAACGCCACTGCCTTTTTTGCCTTGTTACTGATAATTCTACCATTTCCATCTTGATTTAGCCTTTCAGAGAGTGTGGTTTCTTATAGCTATGCATGTATTGGACTGAGATCTCTCTTCCACACCGTGGCTTGATATTCAGATTTGAGATATTGGGATTGGTCAAACAAGGGACCGAGTGATGGGATTGGTTGGATGAGTCACACGGTATTAGTTTTGTTCTCTGATTGGAGGAGTAGGCAAGTGCTTCTGGGAAAACTCCAGGATGTGATTCAGTGGCACGAACAGTCGTGCAAAGCAGCACAGACAGGGGCTGCAGCGTCTGCTGCAACGTGACCCTCGCCTGGCACTGGTGCGCCTCTCTGCAAAGCACTTTGGGAAAGGCGCTCTCCGAGGGCAAAGCTTTGCACGCTGGCTTAGTGAGTGTGACCATGTCTCCCTCTAGTGGCTGGCCCCAGCCACTACAACAGCCCTCTATTTACTCCCCACTGGTTGAGTTGCGCCTTTATCTTAGGGGGTCAAGGCTGGTGGCTTTTGGTGTGTGGAATGTCCCAGGTGTGTGGAATGTCGTTAATGAAAGCCACAGTTGGGTTCTGTACAAGCAGGGCTGGGGAATGACTGCCGTCGGTGACAGCTCAGGGCTCCTTCCAGCCTGGATTCCCGGTTCCTGGCAGAGAACAATGAACTATTTCTAGGCCTGCAAGGAAACAGCTCACCTTCCAGCACAGGAGCAAAGCCGTAGGCGGGAGGCAGCTTCGTGCAGTTGGACTCCTAGAACAATATCCCTTTGTTCCCATGCAGCCAGCAACCTGGCCTGTTCCGGAGCTGTCCGTGCCATCTGAGCACATCCATCTTCTCGCATCCGGCTGGAAATACCTAGTCGCCTGAGGCGGCACGTTCAAGGCCCAGCAGGGTCAGTGTCATCCCCTGGGTCGATGCATTGGATTAGAGGCAGTTCCCTGCATAGGTGATTTTCATAGACTTCAAAAGCCAAGCGGGAGATTTTGCAGAGCTCAGTCCAGTTCCTCGCTCCAATTTTATTTGTTCCTTTGAAAATCTCCTTGTCCAGGCTTGTTCTCTGTGCGGAGCTGAGGAGCCCCTGGCACGGTTAGGGGGATTGTCCCCAGTCCTTTTGTCCCTTCCTCTCTCTGTTATATGCTGTCTTCCACCCTAGAGGTGGCTGCATTGAAGTGACGGGCGACGTGATTTCTGGGTGTCCTCGAACATCCACAGCTGCTTTGAGATCTCCACCATCTGTGACGCAGCCGGGATTAGACCACTTGAACTCAAGAAGATTCTCCATATAAGGTGTATGACACATGGCGGAGCAGTTCAGATTGCACCCAGCAGAGGGCAGTGTGCTAGATCCTACTGGAGGGTGGTACAGTAGCCAGCGCATTACATTACTGTGGGCAGAATTCTGTAAGCACTTCAGGATCCTTAAGATAATATTTATTAACACCAGCTGCTCTCCTGGTCTAGCGGGCGTGGGACTTGCCATGGGTAAGGAGCAAGACTCGGGGGTCCATTGCCTCCGAGACTCAGGAGATCATTAGCAGGTTCCCCATTCCCACCTTTGCTCTTGAGATTCCTTCGTCTCAGTGTCGTTCACAGTTATTACAAAGCTGGGCGCCGCGTGCCTCGCTGGCTGATGTCCCCGTCTGGGGCTTTGATTTCCCTGCAGCCCCTGTCGTGAGCTCCCCCAGTCAGTAATGGAACGGGATCTGACAGCTCACGGGGCAGACGCCAAGTTCAAAGCCTTTGAAGTGGCGGCTGCGAAATATAGATCCAGATCTGTGGTGTGCCCCGGAACGGAGACCTCGGAGCGTTGGCTCCTGGAGGAGGCTGGCCTGGCCTGGCGGGGCTGCAGCGTGGGAAGGACTGGCGGTGCATGATGTTGCGGAGAACTCCTCGTTAATAATACACCCCAGCTAATCCTAATAACAACCACCACCTCCCGACCTAGTTAACAAACGTGTCTTACCTTTACATCAGATAATATCCGTGTTTTGCAATTCGATGCATGCACGGATGACGCTGCTGGAATGCAACCACCTCGGGTGTGGGGCAGGAGCTGCCAGGCGGCCCACAGTGGACAGTGCTTTGGGCAACCTGCTGCTGTAGCCATGGGGTCTTTGTTGTCCCGGTAGCTCAGAGAGGAGCTGGGCTGATGAAGTCGGTGGTCACCTGGCATTAAGCTGTCGCTTTTCCTGTGGCCACTTGCGTGCTGCTTCCTGGTCACCCAAACCCACGAGAGATGGGGCTGAGCTGAGGCAGCCTGGATCCAAACTGCAGCGGCACTCGGAGCTGGGATTTGGTAGCCAATCGCTCGGCTGATTGTGCCCTGGTGCCAGGTACGTTCCAGTCTCTTGATGCCAGTTTGGGACAAAGCTGGGGAGGGGGGGGGGGGGGGGGGGGGGAAACCCTGGTAGGGCAATTCCAGTTGCTTGGCTTGGTTGGCGAGTTGCTTGGTTATCTGTGATGTTTCCAGTCAGTTTAGAGCGATGGCCTTGGGGCGGGGGCCGCTGCTGTGTGCCGAATGCTGCCTGCTTCACGCTAGGGACAGGTTTGCACGCGCGTGTGCACACGCGCGCACACACTGAGTCCATGCCTTGGGTCTCGCGCAGAATACGAATCAGGCAGCCAGCCACTGCGGCGACACGGTTATTTTCGGCACGGTGACTCGATGCAAGCTAGCACGCGTATGTCCCCTTGAGCTAGCATTTCCGCCTCTGGCTTGCAGTGCGGGCGTGCCCTAGTCTCGCTGTGCCTCGTTTTCCCCACCTGTATAATGGGGAGAATAGCCCTGTCCAGCTCCCAAAGGGGAATCCAGTGAAACCCAGAGGCGTAGCGATGGGGCCATAGATGGACAGTGCCCTGCCGGTGCCAGCACAAAGCTGTTTGAGTCCCTCCTTAACCCTGCGTGCCCTGATCCAGCCGCCTCGCTCGTCCCGCCGAGCAGGAGCGGCACCGGGGGCTTTGCTGCTGTTGAATATTCTTGCAGCTGCTCGATGGAGGTGATGGATCGGGCGACTCGGCGCTCGGGGCCCGGCACAGGTGATGGGCGATTCTCTAGACCTCCTCCAGCACAGCCGCAGACAGCAGCTTTGTCCTTGCTCCTCCCTCAACCCCCATCCTTGCACCCAGCCCCCCCGCGGGGTCTTTTCAAGAGCTCGGGTGGATCCTTTATCGTACTTATATGTTTTTGGAAGTGTCGAATTAAAGGGAACGTTTTCCTACCCAGAGCCCGGCAGCCAGGCGGGACCTGGTGCAGGGAAGATTAAAGAAGTAAAAACAACGGCAAAATAAATGTTATTAGGGCTTCAAATAGTGAAAAGGATGATAAGCAGCATATTATCTCTGGTTCTCTCTCCTGGCCTGCTTTCCCCCCCACCTTTCTCATCCTTGGATTGATTCTTAACATTTCTGGTTGCTCGGTTGCTCTTGTAGAGTTTCCTGTTAGCTCTATATTTGCGGACACTTGTTTGTTATTGTAGGGTTGCCACTGAGAGCTTGGGGCTGTGAGCACGGTTTTGTTATTGTAGGGTCGGTCATCAGCACCGGAGCTGTCACACTGGTTTATTATTCCTGAGTGCTGGGGCCGCGTCCGCTGGTTTGTTATCGTACGGTTCCCTGGGAGCTGGATTCTAGAGTGGAATTGTTTGGGAGCACAACGTTGCTTGTTATCTTAGTGCTGCGCTCCGCTGTGGGGTCCCTCGTGTTGCTCTGTTTTTGTAGGGTTTCTCCGGGGATGACAGGAAAATAAATTGGAGGCGAGTTCTCATACGGACCCGCCTTTTCCCCCCCTCCTCCGTCTGTGGCTTTCCCGGCCGCTCGCTCCCACTTGTCTAATGGAAAATGTAGGATCCAGAAGGAACCGGGGTTGAAATTGAACAAAGGAGGGGCTGGTGCTGCAGGAATTTGAATGGAATTCCTTGCCACACAGGATATTTATTAACACGTAGGCCCGAGACACAGAAACGCAGAGGAGCCAGACGAGTACTTAAGGGAGAGAAATATTGGGGGATGCGGCCCAGCCCTGGGTTCTCTCCCCAGCCTCAGAGGAGCAGCAGCACGTCCTAGTGATTAGAGCCGGGAGGCTGGGAATCAGGACGCCTGGGTCCCCTTCCCAGCCTCCGCAGAGGAGCGTAGCCTAGTGGTTAAAGCGGAGCGGCTGGGGAGTCCGGACTCCTGGGTTCTGCTCCCAAGTGGGAGTATGGCCTGGGGATTTGAAGCGGGGGAGAGGCTGGACGGCAGGACTCCTGGAGCAGCTCCCCACTAGGAGGGGAGCCCGACCCCGTTACCCGGGCCCTTTCCCGGTGCACTCGCCTTCTCCGCAGCAGCCGCCTTGTTCTCCTCCCCTCCTCGGGGACGTGTTAATTCGTTGTTCAGTGGCCAGCTCCTCTTCGGAGCCCCCGGCACTCTGCTCCCTCCAGCTCTGGCCTTCGCCAGCCCCAGGGGACCGGGGGGGGGAATAAGACCCGGACCGAACCACGGTTAATCCTCAGAACCGACCCACCCCAGGAAGGGGTGGGGTGGGGACGGGCCAGGTGCCAGGACTGGGCTGTGTTACAGACACTCCCCAGCTCAGCCTCCCACCCCGGGAAGTGAGTCAGAACCATCCTCCCCATTTCAGGGAAGGGGAGACTGAGGGGTGGAGTGATGTCACCAGGGAGTGGGCGGCCGAGCTGTGAGTGACACCGGGCGTTCTAGCTGGGCAGGTGGAGGTGCCAGTGCACCAGGGGTGTGACATGCTCCCACAGCATCCTGGGAGTGTCCTGGCCCCCGTGCCTGGGGGCAATGACTCTACAAGGCGTATGGGGGCAAGGAATCTGGGCCGGTGCTTTTACAGAGGGGGCAATCTAAGGCAGGGCTAGTGACAGAGCTAGAAATAGAACCCAGGAGTCCTGGCTCCCAGCCTCTGCTCTAACCAGTAGGCCTAGAATATGCTCCCTGGGAGCTGTGGACAGCTGGGCCCATCATTACAGGTGTCTCTGTCAGTCACATGAAAGGCTGCGTTTATAAGCCGTCCGCTCCCCCCACGTGCCCACCCCTCACCTCCCCGAGCCCCCTTCCCCCGCTCAGCCCGGTTAATTATACGCTCGGTTTAAATGACACTTTAATTTCCTTGAAATCATTCGCTGAGCGCTGCAAGGATTTTTTGTTCCTCCTAATTGTAACTCACCGTGGTTGGATTTCTTCCCCCCCCCCCGTCACTCCCCCCGCAAACCTGCCCAATTTCCAAACAGTGAAAGACGGTAATTAAAATTAATTAGCCACGGAGCCGGCTGCATCCAGCGAGCTGCTAGGCGGGGAGATCGAGCGGCCTCCTAAATTATTTACGGGCCCTGCCACGGAGCCTATTGAGGACCTGTTGCTGCCTGGGCTAGACCTGCGGCCTCGGTCTCATGAATTATACACCACCGAGCGAGGCAGCACCGGGGCTGGGGGGGCGGGGTGCCCATGGGGCGGGGGAGCGGTATGTCCCGGGCTTGGGGCGGGAGGTTTGCAGCCCAGCCCCCTCCTGGCCCTGCCCAGCAGCGTGCCGAGGAGATACACGTGGCATCATCAGTGTGATGAGCGGCCAGTCCTCTGGGCAAGGGGCAACCTGGCGCTAGCGTGCGGGAGCACCAGGCTGGGGGCGGGGGCAGCACCTGGGATGTGCATCCTTCTGCTGGGCTGATAGCGAGCAGTGGGTGCAGTGGGGAGCCCCCCTTGGCACCCTCCTCCTCCTCAGGACCAGCTGTGGGCCAGGATCCCCTGCAGCATGGCCTGGTGGCGGTGTGGGCAGGGGACTCCACTTCCCACAGTGCTTTGCTCTGTGGGAGGGCCACCATGCAGGCAGTGCCCCGGTGCCGGGGATCCAAACCCCGCCCCCAGTAATGGACCCGTAAAGACCCGCCTGGGAACGGGCCTCTCGGGCGGCCGCTTCGTGTTTATCTTCGGTGCAAGTTCAAGATGCTTCCGCCATGCAAATGGTTCCTTAGTATGCAGATTGATGTGTATTTAATATGCAAATTGGCATGCGGCTCTGGCAGGCCGCCAAGGCCTCCCTCCGCACCGCGAGGTCTGGGCAGCCCCTGGCACAGAGAGCGAACCGACGGCTGTGCCAGCCTCCTGCTTAGTCACCAGGGACCCTGGACCCTGGCCTGGGGCAGGCCCTGGCTCCTTTCTGCTGCTCTGGGGGCCTAAGGGGGAATAACCCTGGGCTACAGGGGTCTCTGGGCAGCAGACTGGCGTATCAGGGGGCCCCTCTCGGTTCATGCCCCCTGCACCCTAGTCGCAAAGTTACTGCAGCGTGCGGGGCTGTTACTGCCTAGTACTCTAGTATTACAGTAGTGGGGGGTGACATGGGGGGGCGGGGGTCTGTTGGAAAGGGGCAGGGCACCTTGCCCCCCTATTCCAGAGAGCATCCGGGAGCCGTTTCAAACCCACGGGGCCCCTATGGAGGAATGCTAGTAACCCCTGACCTGAATCCCTCAAGGGCGGTGGGTAGTAGTTGGGTGAGAGGTGCCAGTTGGGGAGGTGGGACCCTGGCTTTCCCTGAGTTTGGAGAGGGTGGGGGTGTCCACCTACCACTGTAATGCAGCCACCTCTGGGGTGGCGCCTGGCAGAGGGGGCCACAGGAACACTTCGCCCCAGCCAAGGGCAGAAAGTGAGGAAGACGGCTATATCCAATTGCCACCGTGGCAAAGGGAGCCTAGAAGGGAATCACCTGAGCTGGACAGGACACCTGGGTTCCCCTCCCCCTCCCCCCATCCCAGCTTCGTTCTTGATGGAGGAAGGCAGGCAGCGGGATGTGATTAATGTTTTATACCAGGCCTGACATGTGTAGGGGGGGACTGGAGAGGGGTGTCCTATAAACAGCAGCGGTAAGCGGATCCTGTAATCGGATGCGTGGGTCCCTGGCTCCTGAAGCTGTCTGGCCCGGGAGCCGGGTCATTCGATCTGGCCGGGAAGTGTCAGAGGATAACTGGCTACTCGCTGCGTTTGCAGGCGAGCCGGCCCCCTTTTGGACACAGCCCATGGTGTTAATGAGCTGCCCGTGCCATGGGCCGCCACAGGTGGGAGGCGGGCGCCCAGCCCCCTGCCTGAGTGGGGTGACGCTGCTCTCTGAGTCACGGAGCAGCTAATCCAGGAACCCCCCGTCTCCCTGCTTTTGGGGGGACACTCCTCTGAGCCACTGAGCAGCGTCACTCCAGGCTGAACGTGTCCTGATCCCAGAGCCCGCCGTGACCCCCTCAGTTTAGGGAAGGGGCATCCCCAGCCTGCCTGGCATCGGGGTGCTCTGCGTCTGCCTGCCATCCTGGGGTTCGCAGCTCTCCCGGGGGGAAGCAGAAAGGCTTGGTGGAAGGGTAGGTCGTATGGCTCACCCTGCCAGCTGGTTGGGGTGACATTCTCACCCTCCCGGCATGAGAGCAGCTGCTTCCTGGCCCTGCCATCTGACCCGTCCCTTGACGGCAGGGCCGAGTCCGGGCGAAACGGAAACCTCTGAGCCCGACCCTCCCTCCCTTTGCTGCCGGAGCCTTGAACCGGGCACCTAGTTCCCGTGATGCCCGGTACGTGACAGCAGCAGCTGGGCTCCAGGCTCCCCTCATGGGGGCTGGCAGGATCGCCAGGGGGTGGGGGGCCCAGGGCCGGCTCCCTTGTCTAAGTGGGGGGGCTGGTTGCCCCCTCCCCACCGGAAAGCCCCCATGATAGATAGAGACTCCGTGAGGCTCCCTTCATAGAGAATCTCCCAGGTTCTTCCCTGGGGAGATTTACCCGCTTGAGGGAAATTGGGGGCTATTGGACCCGACCTCCCCCCCCCCGGCCCCATCCCTAAACAAACCCTGATCTACTGGAGGGGGTTATAATAACATACCCTCCATTGCTCATGTCTAGCCCCCTTCATCCAAGGATCTCAAAGCACCGCATGGCCGTTATTTAATTAAGCCTCAGTCCGTCATTAGCCCCGTTATGCAAATTGGGAAACCAGGAGGCTAATGGGACGTGCCCAAGGTCACGGAATGAAACAGTGGCGCAGCCAGGACTAGAACCCAGGTGTCCTGTCTCTCCCCCTCATCAGCCCACCCGGCCACCTTCGCAATCCAGAAATGACTTAGCAGGCTACGCGCTCGCTGAGCTTTCCCTGGCAAATTTGTGGTAACGCTCCTGCATCTTTACATGTGCGATAAATAATATCCGAGGCTTGCGCTGCGAAGGGCCTGCCATTCTGGAAGATCGCTGTGTGATTTCCGGATTGTATTGTGTAGAAATCATGTCACCGCTGTGGAAATGCAGCCACTGCTGGGGTGAAACGCAGCAGCTGTTTAACAGAGCGCAGCAACGCCGCAGAAGTTACGTTCTTGTCAGAAACCTAGCTGGCTGTGTGCAGACCCACTCTCTCTCGCGCGCGCGCGCACGCTTTTTCTGTACAGTGTTTCTTTCAGCTCCTGGAAGTGTGCACTCATTCTGTGAACATTTACTTTTGGTGCTTATAAGGGACCCATTTGCATATATAATTGGTGCCTCTCTGTAGTGATTTGTGCTGATTCCTTTACCAGGTAACTAATGCCAATAAGCAAATGACCCTAAACCTCAAATCAAATCCGTGTTAAAAGAAAAGTCATTTGGAGATTTAGAGAATGTGTCAGAGCCCCCGCGTATGTTTTTGAATAGTGTGTCTGCCGTCAGATGGCTCCTAATGAACCGGTTTATCTTTGGCTCATTGCTTTGAAGCCTGTTCTTGGTGTGGCTGGAAGACGGCATTTCACGTTATTCTAGAGCAGGTTGGGTTTTAAGGCGCTTTTCAGGCTTGGGTGTATGCGCGTGCGTGCCTGTGTTTTCTCTCTTTTTTTTTCATGGTTTTTCTATTTTGAGGCAGATTGGATAAAAATGTCAGCTCCCTAGCACCGAGAGAAAATTAGCCGAGGCTTAGTCATCTTCATGCCCGGCTGTAGATCAGGAGGGAAATAGACACATCGGCTGGTTCGCCGCCGAATAGCAGCGGTAAGTTACTGCTGGTCGCAACGCGCCGATGGCTAAAAAAGGTTACGGGTGATGAGCCGTTATAGGCAAAGCCAAGCTTTTAAAATCCACTCTCAGCTGCAAATTGGCCTGCGGGTCGTATCGCCGTCTAAGTCTCTGGCTCCGCAGTGGAGCTGCTCCCATCTCCCTCCGGATCGTTTACCCTCCTGGGCTGTGGTCCCGTTTCTCCTGAGCCAGTCCCCTGGGGGCATCTTAGCTTCTAAAAGGAGCGAGAGGAGGTTGGCAGAGCACACGTCTATAATAATATCGTTCCCCCGGCTGCCATGCAAGCTGCCGCTGCGTGGAGACGGAGAACCGGGCAGCAGCAGTCGTGGCCGTGCAGGGTTTTACACGTGGCTGGCAGTGCCACAGGGATTTCAGCGGTTTGAAATGGGTGGCGAGCAGGCTGCTCACTGCAAGGGCACTTCAACCTGGGGTGGGCGCAGAAGGGGAGATTTTACTGATGCAATGGTGATAAGGAAGGGCGGGGGGGGGCTTTAGAAGGGGGAGCATCCAAGGATCAGAATAGAACTCAGAAGTCCTGACTCTAACCACTAGACACCACTCCCCAACCAGAGCTGGGAATAGAACCCAGGAGTCCTGACTGCCAGCCCCGCCCCCTCTAACCACTAGGCATCATCCCCTATCCAGAGCTAGGAATAGAACCCAGGAGTCCTGACTCCCAAGCCCCCC
>NW_020664545.1:8003268-8025557 GCF_002925995.2 Terrapene triunguis
CCCCCCCCAGGCAGCCCACGCCTGCCTCTTGGGGCATGCAAACAGCTTGGCCTTTCATGGGAAAGAGCCGCCTCCTCTGAGCCCTTGGGAGGGGAATCAGAATGGGGGGGACCTCACCTAACTCCTTCGCCCCCTCCTACTCTAACCACTAGACAATGCTACCCCTCACCCCAGGCCTGGGAATGGGACCCAGGAGTTCTGTTACCCATCCCCCTTGCTCTAACCATTCAACAGCATGCCCCTCCCACCGCTGCCCTGCGGCGCTTCCAATGAAATCCAGGACGTAGCCACCTCCTGCTCTACCCACAATGCCACACTCCTATTTCCGAAGAATAGAACCCAGGAGTCCTGACTCCAGCTCTAACTCCCCTCCCAGGGCTGGCGTTGCAGGGAAGAGTAATAACTTTCCCAATAAAGTCAGCCCACAAGGCACTCGTGAGCAGCCCACTGAGCTCAGGTGGGGAGAGCAGTGCGCTGCCTTGTTGATTTAAGGAGTCGTGAATCAAGTCTTCTGGCTGGCGCTCACTTAGCCCTGATATTAAATCTAAACACATTCCCTGGTCTAGACAGGATCAGCAGCAAGCGTCAGGGCCTTTGGAAGCTGCCGGGGTTGGGCTGATCGCCTGGCCCAGCCGGGAGACGTAGGAACCCCATGGCCTAGCATCTGAGAAAGGCTGAGGACACCTGTCCAGAGCTAGAAGAAACGCTGCTGCGCCTGTGTCTGGGGTGGAGTTTGAGTGCCCCTGTGTCTGGCGGGGAGAGGAGGGTTCTGCACAGCTCCCGCTCTCGTTCGAAGAGGAGAGAAGAAGCAGCGTGATCGTCAGGTTCTGGTCTGTGTCCTACCCCTTGTCCGGGGTCCAGCTAGCCATGGTCTGGGCTGGGCCCTGCCCCTTGCCCAGAGGTGACAGTAGTCCTAGCTGGCACGTGACGTTTCAACACGCTCTTGAGAAATGATGACTCAGGGCTGGTCTACACAAGACGATTAGATCGGCCCAGCGACATCGCAAACTCCACCCCCCTGAGTGACATAGTTAAGCCAACTCGAGTCCCCGGCTAGGCAGCCCTGGGTCGACAGACGAATTCTTCCATCCACCTGGCTCCCGCCTCTCGGGGAGGTGGATTAGCTACAGCGAGGGGAGACCCCCCCTCCCGTCGACGTGGGTAGTGTCTACATTGGGCCCAACCGGCCAGTTGACGGGGTAAAGGAGGGGCTAGTTGCTAAAAGGGCCGGCACATAACAAAGAAATTTCCATGTGCCTCTTAATGGAAGCGCCTGCTCCCTGGACACGGCACCTGGGAGGGGAGGGGGCGTTGCCCCTGCATCACATGCTGGCCTGGGTACCTCCTAAAAGCAGGGCCTGCTCAGCTGATAGTCCCCCATCAATAACCCCTAGCCCCTTTCCTCCAGAGATCTCCAAGCACTTTACAAAGGAAGGAAAGATCATTATCCCCTACACGACAAACGGAGAAATTGAGACACGGGGGGGAGGAAAAATGACTTGACCAAGGGCAAGCACCAAGTTAGTGTCAGAGCCAGGAGCAGGCCCAGCTTCTGGAGCCCAAGTCCATCCCCTGTGTGCTGGGCCCGGCTGCTGCAGCACCCTCTGACGCATGCCCAGAGCCAGCAGCGCTGGTGACAGGGCGCTGAACTGGAAGGGGGTGATTTCTTAGGTATCGATTTTCAATAGGTTTTGACAGAGATGGAACATCGCCCGGGCCAGGGAGAGGGACTCTGGCTGCTAATGGCTTAAGGGTGAAGGAGGGACTTGGGCAGCTCCCCGTGTGAAAGGCGACAGTTAAAAATAAATGAGTTTGGGATGGGTGGGGGGAGGGAATCCGCTGAGAAATGGCACTAAATAGACCCAATTCTGGAAGTTCAATTTACTCTGTTTTTATTTCTTCCTCCTAGCATATGGGTGTTACAGCAGGTTTGGAAGCAGGGCCAGATCCTCAGGTGATGCAAATTAGCACAGCGCTGACACTGATTTACACCATCGGAGGATCTGGCCCAGAAAGTTTCCAGTAGTGCCTGTGGCCCTAATCCTAGACCCAGATCCATTGTGCTAGGCCTTGTTCAGATAAGGAATAATACTTCCTTCTCTGTGTGAGGATCTGGTCTCAAAGCACTTTACGGACAGGGATGGACGAAGGCTTCCGGCTCTACCCCGTGGCAAGGAACGGTTGCCATCCCCATTTCACAGATGAGGAAACTGAGGCACGAAGTAGGGCAGTGACTTGCCCAAGGTTGCGTGTTGAGTCGGGCTATGTCTGTGCAGCAAAAGCTAGGCACAGACTAGCCCACCCAAGCTAGCTTGAATCCAACTAGTGCAGGTAACAATAGCGGTGAGGACAGTGCCGTGCTGGCCTGGGAGAACGAGCCTGGCCCAGGCCCCGAGTATGTAGTTGGGAGAATTAGCCCTGCTGCACACCGTTGCTGTGCCACTGTTAAGCAGTTGCCGTACTCCACCCCAGAGGTGGCTGCATTCCACTGATGGCGGTGAGGTGATTCCTCCGCGTGACACTGTTTGTAAGGCATTTCGGGGTCCTGGTGGGTGAAAAGTGCATTTCCAGGGAGAGGAGATGTTTGCCCTGGAATCGCTCCAGGGCTGGGAGTATCATGTCTCTGGATCCTATTGGGAGTAAGAGCCGCACAGTAGAGCGACAGAGGCCAGGGCTGGAGGCAGTTCCCGGGGACCCAGCCCCAAGCCGGGATCTTAGCACAGCCCCCGTCCCGCCTTGCGAGGGGGTTTGCCAAGAGAGGCGGGCAGGCGCCGCGGGCTCCTGTCATTGTCCCATTTAGACCGGGTGTGCCGGGCTCCGGTTACAGCGAGGCAGATGTGACCTATGGGGCAGAGTGACGGGTCCCTCTGCTCTTGGGCCAGCCCCATGACCCAGGGCTCAATCGCTCGCCCCTTCTCTCCCGTCCCTCCCCACTTTCTCCTCTCCCCATGCCTCCCTGCTAGGGCCCGTGGAGGGGCGTCCGTGGTGGGGGGGGGGCTTGCGGTAACGAGGCCGCCAGCTCTCTCTGCCCATGGCCAGCTCCCGATCGGAATTCAATGGGAACTCAATAAGGAGCGGGCGAGCCAAGCAGCCCCCGTTAAACACCCTGCAGTTAATTAGTGTCACTGGTAAACACCGTGTCAGCTAATTGATACTTGGCGCGGGCCTAGCTAACCTCAGCAAAGCCAGCCCGGCCTTAAAGAGCCCCTTCCGCTCCAGTGGCTGCAGGGCTGGGGGCGGATCACGGCGCTGAGCGGGGCTGATGGGGGGGGTTCTCTGCCCTGCCTCCCACCCCGCCCCGAGGTTGCCCCCCTGCTGGTGCGTGCGCCACAGCGACCTTGGCGGGGTGGAATTGGAGCTGCTGAAATGTGGGTGCCGATGTCCCCCCTAGTGGTGGAGACCTTAGTGAGGTGGGGGGGGTGCAATGTTTGACACAAGTGGCCACTGATCTGGGGGGCTTTGGTTGTTGGGCATCTGACCGGAGACGCCAGAAAGGGGCCAGGTGCGGCCCCGCCAACGTCACCCCCGCTTTGGGGGCCAACTCCTTGTCAACGTCAGGCCCCCAGATCTCTTGCTGGGCAGCCAGAAAATGGCAGGAGCGGAAGGGAGCGGCCATAAGGCTTAACAGGGCCAGTTTATGGAGCACCTGCTTAGGCGGCACATCTCCCTCAAAAGTACCCCAAGCACACAGCTAGAGACACACACACAGCTAGAGAGAGACACACACACAGCTAGAGAGAGAGAGACACACACACACAGCTAGAGACAAACACAGCTAGAGAGAGACACACACACACACACACAGCTAGACAGAGAGACACACACACATGGCCACACACATAGAGCTAGAGACAGACACACACACTTGCAAACACACAGAGCTACAGACACACATACACGGTCTTGCACGCAGTTATAGAGACATCCATGCGCACACACGGCTATAGTCACGCACGGAGCTGTATATGTGTGCGCAAAAGCGACACATAGTTATACACACACCCACACACCGATTTTCAAAGCCACCTAGGGAATTAGCCCGGTAAATTCCATTATTTCTAGCCAGCTTTGCAAATCGCCTTGGTAACGGCTCCTTCGCGGTGTCAATTCACCGGCTCGGTCCAGCACCTGCTCCGTTGGCCCCGCGCGGTGGGTTCCGACATGCCCTCCCCGGCTGGGCCGGACTCGGAGCGCACACGCAGGAGCCGGGGCTGCGGGCAGCTGGAATGAGAAGCCTTGTGGCCCAGTCTCGGGTTTCCCCGTTTGAATGGGGAGACCAGGCGGTGCAATGCTGGGAAGAGCTCCGTAAAGCAACCCTGGCCGCTCACGGCAGCCAGCCCAGGGCAGCCCAGCTCCACCCAGGAGGCAGAACAGCTGGGCTGGAAACTCCCCTTCCTTTGGCATTTCCCCTCCCTGGTCATTCCATGCCAAGCTTTCCCAGGGGGCTCTAGGCCTGGCCCGGAAGCACCATCCCTCACCAGCTAGAAGGGAATTCACTGGTGTCTATTTCAGAAGCAGGCAGAGGCCCCAGCTGAGATCGGGGCCCATTGTGTTAGCACTGCCCGGACACAGAGTGTGAGACGGTCCCTGTGCCGAAGAGCTACCTAAACCGCCAAAGGGCAGGAGGGGGAAACTGAGGCACACAGCAAGGAAGTGTTTTGCCCAAGGTCCCCCCCCCCCGGGTCGGTGGCAGAGCTGAGGATAGAACCCAGGTCTCCATCTGGTGCCCTGTCCACTAGACCACCCTGTCCTACAGCACATATTGTCTTTGCACAGCACTCACCGGTGGGTGCTCACCCCCTATGGGAATGTGGGAGAAGACCTAGATGGACAGAGGCTGGGCCTGCCCTGGAGGAACAGGTGATGTGACGGGAGTTAAGACTCCAGGCTAGATCCTTCCCATGGGAGTCAGTGGGGCTGTATCTGACACCGGGTGCTCTTTCCAATGCAGGCTTTCCCCCCATATACGTTGCCCCTCCAGGGACAACCAACCCTGGCAGAGCCCTCTGTCGTTCCTTCCTAGAGAGGCTTGCGGTGGCTGCAGAGACAGCGTGGTCTAGCGGAGAGAGCATTCCTCCCAGCTCTGTCGCTGACTCACTGGCTGACCTCGGATCAGTCATTTCCCCGGGCTGTGCCTTAATTTACCTACCTCTACCATGGGGCTAATGATACTTGCCTGCCTTGCGTGGGGGATCGTGACACTCCTCGAGCCAATCCCGCGGGGTGCTGTGCACCCCCCACTCCCGTTATCCTTGTGGGATCCAGGCCCTTCACTAGTGGCTGCCTGCCAGATGCTTTCAGATCCTCGGATGGAGGGGGCTAGAGGAGGTCGGAGCACGTCCGTTCCCTGCCTGCCTCCCTCACGCTTGGGGCGACCTGCAGAACGCACCCCCGAGGAGCGGGCAGAGCTCCTTGCGTTGGCTTGCCATCCCCGACACGCGGCTGCCCTGAACAAACCCCATCCCTGGCCCATCTCCCCCCAGTTGTCTTTGGGACCCAGCCGAGCCGGGAATAGGTCCCTCTTTCCAGATGGGTTCGGCCATTCACAGGCTGTTTTTTCTCAGCTCTTCTCCTTTTTTTCTCTCTCTCTTTCTCTTCTCCCTTCCCTTCCCCTCTGGCCCCTTTTCACATTCTCTCCTTTCTTTGCCTAGACAATCCGAGGCATTAACGTCGTCGCTCTAGGCTCACGTTACCCCTCTCCGTCCCATTCTCCTGCACTAAAGTGGGGCCCTTATTCCCATTCCGGCCATTGCAGGAGCTTCACAGGACACCCCCTGGGGGACCATGGGGGCTTTTCCGGGCCCAGATAGCATTACAGCCCCTCCCACCAGGCTCTGGGGTGACCAGCCAGCAAATGTGAAAAATCGGGACAGGGGGCGGGGGGTAATAGGAGCCTATGTAAGAAAAAGACCCCAAAATCAGGACTGTCCCTATGAAATCGGGACATCTGGTCACGCTACCAGGCTCTGGGCTTTCTGCTTGAAATTTGCGGTGGCTCCCGGGGACAGACATGAGACCAGACGTCCTCGCTGAACTCCCCCCGGTTCCCTCCCCAGAGCGCGGCTAGGGGGCGCGAGACGAGACTGCGGTTTAAGGCTCCCCGGTGGGTTGCGGGTTCCCGTCCCAGCTGAGCACTGGGTTCCCCTGAGCTAAGTATGCTGAGTTGTGGACATGGAGGCCTTTGCAGCCAGGTCCGGTCTGGTCTGACATTGTAGGATTCCCTGGGAGGGTAAAGCGGCGCGCACCGCCAGTAAGATCTTTGCCTTGCAACCTGAGCTATTGTTATGGGTTTGCTCAGCAGGGCAGGGCACCCCCTGTTACGGGTAGGGTTGCTCAGGAGAGCTTTGTTCTGCATCCTGATTGATGATACAGGGTTACGTGGGGCGGGGGGACCCCCACGTTGGTTTGTTATGGTAGGGTTGTTCCTAAGGGCTAGGCCCCTGCAGGCTGCTCTATGAATACGGTGGGGTCGCCCTTTAATTTGCAGCATTTTGCTGGTGGAGACAAGCCATGGTTTGGGGTTGTGCTTGCTGGAAGAGAGAAGCAAAAAAAAAAAACCCAAAAAACTGCACAGACTTCACAGCCAGATCAAAAGAAATCGTGTTAGGGCTGATACTGAGTCTCCTAGACATCGCTGTTCCCTGGTTAATAAAGGGCTGGGGGGAAATCCCAGGGGTCTGCTGGGCTGGCGGCTCTGACGGGGGGGGATAGGAGCGATCTAATTAAGCAGAGCCCGTGGAGCATTGTGCACACGCCGGGTTGTTGGAGGGGGACATGATTTACCCGGACTGGAGGAAGCTGCCGACACAGACGCACACAAAAGGCTCATTTGCAAGGTCACCGGATCGCTGCGGTGCAGGAGGGTGGGAGGCATGTGAGTGGATAAAGATCAGCCTTGAACATGGAGGAGGAGGAGGCGGTGGGGTGGGGGTTGGCCAGCCATTGGAAGCGGCATCAGGAAGGAGGGAGGTGACGGGCAGTTGGGCTTTAAAACCCGGCTGGGTAATTTTTATGACCGTTAATAACATTTTGTGGCGGTGTGAGCCAAGGTACTGATAAGGGTAATCAAACCGCATGCTTCAGAGCTCGGGCAGGCCGCTGTGGGGGAGAGGTCAGGAAGGAATCTGCTCTCCCGTCTGCCCCGGCAGCATTGCCAGGGGGCTATATGGGGAGAAGGGAAGAGCCTATCTCCCTCTGAAGCATCAACGGGGGCTAGTGCTGAAGGTGGGATGCGGGACCCACGGGCTTAGCCGGTGTGGAGGCGTCTGTGTTCCAAAAGGCAGCGTCGCCTAGTGCTTTAAGCAATGAGGCTAAGGAAGGAAATTAACAGGAAGAAGTAAACTGTGGTGAGGGGGACCCCTGGTTTTCAGGTAGAGATCTGGTATATCTAGGGTGCATATGACCCCCCCACCACCCCTGTATCCTTCCATCTGTGAAGACAGGCTGCCTGGGGGCTTGATCTTATGACAGGACGATCTCAGCCGTCCCGGCTGCAAACGCTGGGAGAAGGACTTGGGGAGCTATTCTGTAGGAGATCGGGGAAGGGCCTGTGAGTTAAATGTAGGCTCTAAGGAGCCTGTTGTGGTTTTGTTTTCTATGGAACCATTTGTTCCCACTATTGTGACTTTCCCCCCTTGGAATCTCTGGTGGTTGATAAGACACGGACTCTTGTTTTCACTCTAAATAGATCTGCGGGCTGGCTGGGAAGCGGAGTGGGGATCCCGAGTCCGCTGGCGTGTCCTGTTCTTCGGGAGCGGTGGATATGAGGGCTCTGTGAGCGTCCGGTGGAGTGGGGCGGGATGCTCGGAGGGCTCGGGGATTGGGGTGCGGCTGGACAGAGAGCAGCAGGCCTGGGAGGCTTCGTGGGTGTCGCCAGAGGCTGGTGGAGTCAGGGGGATGATCCGCAGCGAGATGCCTCCCAACCCTGCGTACCCCCAGGGAGCCTCCCGTGACAAAGGGGGGCAGCTGGTTCAGCGCCAGCTACCAAGCGTGCACCCTCCCGCTTGGCCGGTGTGTTGAGCCCACGACCCGCACTCCGTACACGTTGGGGAGCTCTTCTGGCCTTTCCCCCCCGTTCCTGTGTGTCTGGCCGGCGCTGTGTGGGTGTGTTGCGCACGCACGCTTGTGCAAATCCTGGGTGCGCTCGGCGTGCACCCGGGCACGCTGTGCTCTTGTGCATTTGGGCAGCGCTCTGTGAGGTGCCCCCCGTGCGCACGTGTCCGCTTAGCTGGTGCCGTCTGCGTGTGCAAGGGAGATGCACTGTGCACGCGGGTCCCCCCTCGCGGGTGTGTCCTGTGTTTTGCAGGCGTGGTGCAGGTCTGTTGTGCGCACATTCCTGCACACGTGCGGCACGCCCCTTTCCATGTACAAAAAACTCCTCCGGCACCTTGCCAGGCTGCCTTAAGCCAGGCGGGAAATGAAGAATAGCGGAAGAATGGGGCCAGAGATGGAAGGAAGGATGTGGGGAGAAGTGATGCTGGGAAGGAAGGATGGGGGAGGCGAGAGAGGAGGAGATGTAAGTGCGCACTAATTCCGAGCAGGAACTCTCGTTTGGGTAACGAGGAGTCTCAGGCAGCTAGTAAAAGGCTGCAGGTAAATGAAAAGGCGGCTGCAATTTCTCCTGGGGGGCCCATTGAGAGGGGCCAATAATTCAGCACAGGTGGCAAAAGCCGGGAATGGCCGCCCTGGGGGGAGACACTGAGCCTTTAATTATTGCAATTAAGTTGATAATGGCTTTTTTTTAAAATGGCCCAGGTAAAGAACTGGTCTCAGGGCTGGCGTGCTGGGGGAGTAGGTGGCTCTCCGGCTCGGACATGGCGGAGCTGCGGGGAACCAGCCCGGAACTCCAATTCTTTCCCACCCGTAGCCGCTCCCATGGCCCGGCTGGGAGCCAGGAGGGACCCGCCGAGCAGGGGGCAGCCAGAGAAGCCACCCGGCAGCCAGCAAATCAGGAGAGAGGGACAGACAGGGACCCTGCAGGGATAACAAGCCAGCGACATGGTCACGGGAGTGGGGCTTGGGTGGTGCATGCGGCCTGCATTGGCCATCTAACAGCGAAAGGCCCTGGGCTAGGAGTCAGGAGATCTGGGCTCAGTTCCCTGAGTGACCTTGGTCACATCACTTAGCCTTGTTCCCCACTACAATAGGGCTAAGAATCCTTCCGCTCGTTGGTGATTCGTGCTGGGCGTCTCTGCAGCGTCCGAGTTGGGGCGGGGCCTCTCGATGTGACTGCAAGCCAGGTAACGCCACCACTGGCCGTGCGGGTGGAAAGATGTAGCTGATGCGTGGCTGATTTGAGAATGGCCAGGTTGTCCGTGTGAGTGCATTGCATATAAAGGGGTCTGGGTGTGAGAGAGAGGGTGTGTCTGTTGTGTGGGTGAATGCATGTGTGTAGAAAGGTGTGTGTGGGGGGGGTGTATGAGAGAATGGATGTGTGTGGTTGTTTTGATTACACACCCGCGTGTGTGTTTGGTGTGTGTGAGAGGAGGGCAGGGCAGAGGCTACATGTAGCCAGGTGCGGAAGAGACATTAAAGCTCTGCTCACCTGCTGTTGCGGTATCTCTATCAGCTCCGAAAGGTTTGGCGTCTTTCCCAGACTGCTGGGCCCCACTCTGAACTGGGGGAGAGGGCGGCTCCCTCTTGCCCTGGTCTCTGCAGGTGCCCTGCGAATCGTGCGCCAGGCAGTCAGACAACGCCAGTGAAAACGGGAGGGAGGGCAGTGGACGGACAGGCGAACGGGGGGCTTCTCGGCCCCTGCTCACCCCTGTCGTGAGAGAGGGGCGACCGGGCCCGATTTGAGCGGCCTTGCGACCAGGCACACGGGCTCACGAGGCCACTCGCTCAGTGAGTGACGTTCTCTCGGTCGTGGGCAGATCAGCTCCGGCTGCGGCTCGCTTTGCCATCCCCGACAGCCGAGGAGAGAGCAGGGCCTGCTGCCTGGGATGGGATTTTACTGCAGGGACATGTCGGGGAGGGAATGTCACTGACGTGTATTTTTTCCCTTCTTTCGGTTTCTTTCCTTCCCTCTCTCCTCCTCCGTATTAGAAGGCCGGGCCCCAAAGTGTGTGTTTGCCCCGGGCTCGATGATGGGTTAACCCGGCCCTGTCTGTTCCTCTCCTTTGCTGATACGCAGGGTTCCGGTGCTCATGGAAATCACTGGGGATGGGAACAACGTGGCCAGGTGATGGAGCGGGACATGACTTACACGATGGCACCAGAAATGGATACATGCGGGGAGAGTACACCTGCCATTGCCCTCCCAAATGTGCGTGTGCGCCTGGAATGCACTCACCATACACCCCCGTGCCCGGAGTACACCCACCAAAGTACACCGGAGTGCACACAATGCACCTGCCAGATACCACTGAAATACTTTCGCGTGTGGAAGATGTCGATGAAGTGCGCAGACCGTTCGTGTAAATCGCATGCCTGCGCGCACACGACGCCCACAAAATGCACAAGTTTGCCTGGGACGTACCCACAATACAGCCATAGACTGCGTGCGTCCACTGTTGAGAATACACCCACACGTGCTGTGTGCACAAAACACATGCACAGAGTGTACAAGCGTGCACAGGATATTAAACAGACACCGTAGATGAGTGTGCATCGAAAACCCAAATATACTGAGCTCACAAGCGTGCATTGATCACACCCACACGTTCCCTGAGTGTGCACTTGGTGCTTTTAAGCTGCACCCACAGAACGCACCCATGTGCCCCCCCAAATGTCTGAGTGTGCACAAACGCATCAGAGGACACCCACCCCTTGCACACTCACAGAGTATGGGTAAATGACCACGAGCACCACAAATCACAGGCCCACACATGCAAAGACAAACCGCAAGGCCGTGTGGGTCGGCTGATCTCAGTTATACTGATGTAAATCCGGTGTAACTCACAGTACTGGACATGTGGCATTAACCAAAGTGCACTCTGGGCCTTTGAGTGCGCTGGAACAGTGTCCACGCGGGGCGTTTGCGCATGGCAAGTTCATGCGCTGTAGATTCATACCCTGCCTTGCCACACAATAACGATCCGGGTCGACAAGCCCTCAGTTAATGACTTCTAAGTTATTCCAGTTTTCAACTAGTGTGAGATCAGAATCCCCGAGTGTAGTGGGAGCCACTCCCCGCAGGGCCTGTTCTCAGCAGCTGGTCAGCTAAGCTTGGGCGGGATTGATGCTGCAGACCCAGGCGTCTCTTTCATCCATCTCCTCCTGCCCCTGATAAGGCCGGTTAGAGAGTTTCTCCTCCACGCTGCAGATCTAATCAGCCGGAGGAGGAACTGGCTGCCACACGGCTGATGGGACTCCCTGACAGATCGCTGAATAGCAGCGAGGTATCTGTCTGCCATCTCAGACCCTTCTAACAAGCTCATTAATTAAAGGCTGATTTCCCTGTCAACAGAACCCCCACTGCCCCACACACGCACCCCTGCCTTCCCTCCACCTCTCAGATCCCCCGTCCCTCTGATTTAGAAATTAACCAAGCTGCCAGTCCCTGATTCGGCAAGCAGCCGAGTGTGGCGTTCCTGTCGGGCTTTCCAAAAGTGGAGGGGGTGGTGAGCTAAGAGACCGATGCCTGGGTGACTTTCAAGCCAAGGCATCTATTTCGAGGCTGCTCCGTCCCCCAGCCCTTCATGCTCATGGCTACGTTCGTTCCCCGGCGCCTTGCAATTGCAAGCCCCCAGCTCCGTGCTGGTTCTGTTTATTCACACACCTACCTGTGTTTACCCTCCCTGGCTCCAGGGCATGTGCCAAGCCTGGCTCTCTTCTGGTTGGATCTCGTGTGCTGAGCAGGGTGGCGATGGCGTCTGGCTTTGGGTCTGGAGGCCTCTGAGCAAAACCTCTCCCCTGGGAGCCCGTGCTGATCTCAGTGCTAGGGAGGGCCCCGTGCTGCAGGCAGTGGGGTGGCTGGCTCGGTAGGGGGTGCTCTGCCCTGTGAGTCAGTGCTGACCCCAGTGCTAGGGGGCGCTGTGCTGCACGGAGCGGGCGGAGTCATTGGGCAATAAGTCTCCAGTCCCTAGTGAGGATGTGCCTCGTGTCATTCAGTCTCTCTCTCTCACACACACGTGCAGTTACACATCTGCACTCGCACGCACAGTCACACCTTCCCGCGTGGTTACAGCTCTGGTCTCTGAGCACCTCTCTAGGGAGGAAGGAGAGGTTTGGGGTTAAGGAGACCTGGGCTTGATTCCTAGCTCAGCCACCCATTTGCTGGATCACCCTGGGCAAGTCACTTAACCTCCTCGTACCTCAGTTCCCATCTGTAACATGGGCTCAGCCATCCTTCCTTTGTCTGCTCAGACTCTGAGCTCTTCTCTCTCCCTATGTGTGTGCACAGCAGCTGGCAGGGGGGCCCTGATCTTGGCTAGGGGCTGTTGGAGCAACCGTAACCCCCGCCCCTCCCACCCACGGGAACGTCTGGGGCGAGGGGAGATGCCGTGGGAGTGCCAGTCCGGATCCCATGGCGGAGGAGACGAGAGGAGGCTCTAAGCAGGGTGGGCGTCTCGCTCACGCAACCTGCATTGCTCACGTGCCCGGGGAAAGCTGGCAACGGGGTGTCTTGAAATCCCTGTGCCCGGCGCTTTGTGTGACGTGGCTACTGGGGGCCAGCTGAGAGCTGCATAGGTCACCCAACAGCCGTCAGAGGGGAGCAAAGTTCCCCTGGGGCTGGGCGGGGACCAGTGACCAAAGCTGCCTCGCCATGACCCAGAGCCATCCTGCCCCCTGCACCTATCGAAAGTGCCCTGCCTGGGCAGATCAGGCTCTGGGCCTCCAGGGATGGCCAAGCCGTGGTGAGCTGAGAGCAATTGCCCCAGCCGAGAGAGATCCACGTGTGTACCCCCTGGGGAGGGCAGGTTTGGGCAGGAACCTGCCCCCTCTCCATGCACGGCTCTCCAGGGGCCTCCGTCCATTGCAGGAACCTTCCATTGCAATGTCAATTTCACACACACACCCCCTCTAGTCTGGAATTCCAGCCGGCTGTACTGAGCATGTGTGTGGGTGTGTGTGTAAAGGATAGCACTACCTGTCAGGTACTAAAGGGGGTGGATCAGACGTGAGAGGGAAGAGGGAACTGGAGAAGGAGTGACTCATTGCTAGTGGGTTGCATTATGTAAGGGGGCAGCGGGGGCTGTGTGGAAGGTGTGGGGTGTTGTGTTATGTGAGGCATGAAGGGTGTTTGTGTCCATTTGAATTGTGTGTGTGTGTGTGTGTTGCATGAGGCTAAATGAGGCATGGGTGTTGTGCTATGGGAGGAATTAAGTCGTGTGGGTGTTTGTGTTGTTTCGGACGGAGTGTGTGTGTGGTGTATGAGGCATGGGCGTTGTGTTATGTTTTTGTGGGTGTATCGAGTGGAGTGTGTTGTGGGAGGGTTGTGTATATTGGGTTGTGAGGGTTGAGTATGTATTGGGCTGGAGTGAGGGTTGTGTATATTGGGCCAGGATGGGATTCTAGGGGGCTGTGTGTATTGGGTTGTGGAGGGGGGTTGTGTGTATGTTGGGCTGGGGGTGGGAAGGTTGTGTGTACTCGGGTGGGGTGTTGTGGGGTGTACATATTGAGCTGAGGTGTGTAGGGGGTGGGTGTTGCGTTGTGTGTGTTGGCCGGGGGGGGGGGGTGTTCTCTAGAAGGCTGTTTGCCCCGGCGAGACCCCTCTCTGGGTGCTGATGCACCCCTGGGTGTGCGTGACCCCATCTCCCCAGTGCAGGTGCTCGGCCGGGGGAGGGGGGGACTGGCTGTGTCTGATCTGAGCCCCCTCCCCCATTGCACAGGGAGAACAAAGGATCAGGGCCCCGGGGCCAACGCTCCCTTCATCTCCTCAGCTCCTTTCTTCCCCGGGTGCTTCGAAATCCATCCGCTTCCCTCCCTCCCGAACCGCAGCTGCTAATGAGCCGCGCGGCCTGTTTGCCAAGCCGATTTCAAAGGGGCGGCGCAGGGAGAGGAGTCTGGTAAAGACACGGGGAAGAGATGCCGCCAGCCATTAGTGCCGAGACCCAGTGCTTTCCTGGACCTCCCTGCCCCCTTTGGCTGCTCCAAGGGGCTGGGCAGATTTGCAGAGCGTCTTTCCCAGGAGTGTGTGAGACAGTATGTGTGCGGGGGGGAGGGGTCCATGTGCAAATGTGAGCAGGAGTGCACATGCTGTGTGCACCTGGGAGCGGGTGTGTGAGTGTGCATGAGAATGTGTGAGTTTGTGCACGTGAATGTAAGAGTGGGAGTGGGGGGGGCATGTAGGTGTGTGCACGCAGTTGTGAAATGTGCATAATTGTAGGGGCACGTGGGTGTGTACACATCTGTGACGGTGTGTGCATTTGTGCAAATGTGTGTATGAGAGAAAGTGCTTGTGCATGAACATGCATGTCAGTGCAGGTATACATGGGTGAGTGTGTGAGAGAATATGCGTGTGTGGGGTGCAAATGTGTGTGAGCGCGAGTTTATGGGCATGCATGTGAATGTGCACGTTTGTGTATGTGTGTGTGTGTGTGCCTACATGCATGAGTGTGAGCGTGTGAGCAGGGAAGTGTGTGAGCGTGTGTGTGAGCCCGCCTGCTCTCACAGCAGCACACCGACACGATGGGCAGCTGACACCAGCGCTGCTTCAATAGCTGCTTTAATGATTAAGAGCATCTTTCAAACGGGCAGCAGCTCTGCTCCACCTCGCTCTGAGCCGGCAGGTGCCTTCCCCTGCGGAGACTGTCCCCGAGCTCCTGCCACTCGTGCTTCGGCAGGGCGTTGCTCCCACTTGCTTAGCTCTTTTCTTGTGACTGCGCCGCCTCCCAAAGCAGCCCCCATCAAGGAGCCTCGGTGCTCACGCCCCACGGGCTGGGCAGAGCCAGACACACCGGTGGGGCAGTGATCTGAGCAGAGGGCTGGGCGCCAGGCGGTCCTGAGTTCTAAACCCTGAAACTCCCCCTTCCGGGCGTGAGAGGGGAATTCAGCCTCTCCAGCTTCTTTGGATCTTGGCCTCCCGGCTAACAGGAGGAGGGATAGCTCAGTGGTTTGAGCATTGGCCTGCTAAACCTAGGGTTGTGAGTCCAATCCTTGAGGGGGTCACTTAGGGATCTGGCAGAGGCGTAGCGAGCGCCCTCCGTACCCTCTGACCGGAGGGGGCCCCGCAAGGAAGGGGGCCCCTAAAAGTGGCAAAATAAATACCGCATTCCAGTTTCTGCATTGTAAGGGGCCCCGCCCGGACATATGTTCGGAGGGGGCCACGTTCTTTGTTGCTACGGCCCTGGGATCTGGGGCAAAATCAGTACTTGGTCCTGCTAGTGAAGGCAGGGGGCTGGACTCGATGACCTTTCGAGGTCCCTTCCAGTTCTATGAGATAGGTATATCTCCCCATCAACAGCTTGCCTGATGACAGAGGCTGCTGGGTACTGTACAGAAACAGAGAACATAGTGGACCACAAGCTAAATATGAGGCAACAGTGTAACACTGGTGCAAAAAAAGCAAACATCATTGTGGGATGTATTAGCAGGAGTGTTGTAAGCAAGACACAAGAAGTTATTCTTCTGCTCTGCTCTGCACTGATAAGGCCTCAGCTGGAGTATTGTGTCCGGTTCTGGGCACCGCATTTCAGGAATGATGTGGACAAATTGGAGAAAGTCCAGAGAAGAGCAACAAAAATGATGAAAGGTCTAGAAAACATGACCTGTGAGGGAAGATTTGAGAAGAGACGACTGAGGGGGACATGATAATAGTTTTCAAATACATAAAAGGTTGTTACAAGGCGGAGGGGGGAAAATTGTTCTTCTTAACCTCTGAGGTTAGGACAAGAAGCAATGGGAGGTTTAGGCTGGACATTAGGAAAAACTTCCTAACTGTCAGAGTGGTGAAGCACTGGAATAAATTGCCTAGGGAGGTTGTGGAATCTCCGTCATTGGAGATTTTTAAGAGCAGGTTGGACAAACACCTGTCAGTGATGGTCTAGTTAATACGTAGCCCTGCGCTGAGTGCAGGGGACTGGACTAGATGACCTCTCGAGGTCCCTTCCAGTCCTATGATTCTATTAAAAGCAGATGGGGCCTGCTAGATACCAGACTGAGAACAGCTACACACTCCAAGCAGCCACCAGAGACCACTGGCATTCACGCCCAGGGTGGGTTTGAACTGGTGACCCAGGGACAAAAGGCTCCATAGCCCCCAGAAGCAGTGGGAAAAGGCTGAAATTTTCCCAGGTCCAGATGTTTGCTATTGGAGCATCACGTGGAAACAATCATGAGCTGGCAAGGGCGCAACGGTTTGGCACAGAGTTATTTCTGGGGCAGCTTTTGTATTTCTACAGATGCCATCAGCGCATCTCGCACCATTAAAAAGCGACACGTTTTCACTCGTTTTTGATCATCCTCCGAATAATACGGCCTGGGAAACGTCCGTCTGAAATCTCTTTACATTCCCCAATTCTCATTTTGTTTCTTCTTCCACTTGGCTGGTTGGTTATGGAAGGGTTGCTCCTAAATTCTGGGCCCTGCATCCTGGTTTATTGTTATGGACTAGCTCAAGGAAAGCTGCACTCTGCATCCGGTTGCTTGGAAGATCTATGTTCTGAGTCCTAGTTTCCCATTGTCAGGCTGCACAGAGCAGATGGGCTCTGCGTTGTTATCGCAGAATTGCTTATGATGTCCAGGCACCTGTCAGTTATCTTTTTTTTTTTTATGGAAATTTGTTTTTAAAAGAGCAGCTGAAGCTGTTTCTTTGAGGGGGAAAAAATCACATCCTGAATTGGACGGAATTTGCAAAGAGACAGAAGATGAAAACAAGGCAGGTCAGACCTGGTGCCAGGCAATTCTTTTTAAGTTGTTACTTAAACTTTGAGATGCGGTCGTGATAACAAAGGGGGAAATAATTGGCATGCAAATGAAGCGCCATATTTTTTATTTCTCCGCGAGCTGCGTTGTGAATTCCACCGGGGATTCATTCACATGGTTTTATGTTTAAAGTCAACCCTGGATGCTTTGGAGAATAATTCAGTTTCTTTTACAGCCCTGGGTACATCAAAATGGTCTTTACAAATATACCGCACCGTGTCACCCTCCATCTGACGGCTCGTAATTCCCCCTTTGTAAAACATTAAAGAGGATCGGCAATTTGAAACGAAAGCCCAGCAGCCTGAGGGAAATGAATCTGATCCTCTAGAGTGCTTGTGGACTCAGATGGCCGCTGCGACTAGTATCTGAGCATCTCACAATGTATTCATCATGTGACATAGGGCGGTGTTATCCCCATGTTACACAAGGGAAACTGAGGCACAGTGGGGGACTATCAACTTTAGGCCAGGCCCCAGTGGCTTTGCTACTTCCACCCTGCAGGGTAGTTGAGTAGGGGGAACAGGTCACCATCCAACATATACTGACCCATACCCATTCCCAGAGGGGCATGCCAGCTCTGATTCAATGCAGCCGTAAGGGCTTCAAGAGTGGAGAATGGGCAGGGCTGGCATTTAAAACCCCACAGCAAGCCAACATACCATGAGTGACTTGCCCAAAGTCACAGAGACAGTCTGTGGCAGAGCAGGGACTTGAACTCAGGTTTCCCTAGTCCTGGGAGGTGCCCTACCCACTGGACCACCTTCCCGTCCCGTGAGTATTACAGGGGAAACATCCTGATGCTGAGCTGAAGGAGGCTATAGGCTCATCTCCCCAAGGGAAGGGCTGGGAACCCCATTGCACAGGAAAGGAAAAAGAAGGGCTCAGGATTTTCGAAAGCGACTAGTGATTTTGGGTGCCCAGCTTCAGAGCCCATAAAGGGGCCTGATTTTCAGAGGGGCAGATGCTCAGCGCGTTCTAAAAACCTCCTTTTGAAGTGTCTGGCATTGGATGAGCGGCACGGGGAAAAGCTGGGCCCAGAGTGATCAAAGAAAAGATCTTTTTAACACGGCGCCCAGTTGGCCTCCGCAAGATCCCATTCCAGCCAGGAGCTTAGCGGAATTCCAACATGGGGACTGAACTTTTATAGAGGTGGGGAGACTATGCAGAGTTACAAGAGTAACGCATCAAAAATGAAGACGTAAGAGTATTCGAAAGGATATAAACCTCTCTGCTCCAACCTCTAACGAATGGGATAAGGAGAATTTCCCCTAGATTATCCCATAACTGCCTCCTACAGGGTTCTCACACCTTCCCTGAAACAGCTGCTCCTGGTCATATTCGACACAGGATTCAGGAATAGAAGGTCTCTGGGGCTGACCCGGTCTGGCAGTTCCTATAAGCCCAGACTGGAGGCAGCAGGACTGCCCTGGCTAGTGTGGTTGCATGTGTCTCTGTGATATCATCCCATACAGCGACTGTCCCAAATGATACCAGACTAATCGGCAGGGGCAAGGGGACTAGGAAATCGAAATGTTCTATTAATCACAATGATCTCATAAATAATATTCATAATCAGCCCATCTGGCCCTCCCCTCTCGGGTCATTCCTCGTGCCTGGGGGCGGCGGGGTTGGGAGCCCCGCGTGCTGCTTGTTAGGAGCCGGCAGGCTCTTTTCGGGAGGTGAGTGGCCAGATCTGGCTTTGCTTAGCACATCCCAGCTGGGAAGCCGCCCGTCTCGCGAGGGGGATGAAATATCGACTTGGCGTTCAGTTGGCTGATTGCCCGGAGTCCTGTATTAGAGACCCCTTTGTGAGAAAAGGCGGCTTTTAATTTCTAATTACGCCGGTCCCTTCTCGCTGCCTGTCATAGGCGCCCGTATCATTAACGGCCCCGCGTGGCAGGGGAGGAGGGCTCGGGGCACCCGTTGGACAGTCGGGAAGACAATGGAGGAGGAGGGGAAGGCAGGGAGGTGGGAGTGAAGAGAAGGGTGGCTGTTAACAGCAGAGGAGGTGCTCGGGTGACAGGGCGCAGCGCAAGGTGGCCTGCGTGCAGATCTCCACGTGAGGGAGGATGCTGGCGCTGGGCAGTAACAAAAGTGCCAGAATTAGCTCTTGGTGCTGGAGGTTGCAAGGGCTGGGATATAGCAGAGGGCCCGGGACCCATGCGTGTCTCCTGGCTGGAGACTCCCAGGGGCTGGGATATAACAAAGGGGATGCACCCGTCGTCGCGTCTCGTCACGGGAGGATCCCGTCCCAGGTGCTGTGAAGCAGTGAAATCTCCGGGTTATGGGATCTGGGGCAGGGAGCGTTGCCTGTGCTGTGACCTGCACTTCAGGGCTGTTGGTCTGCATGCCGCAGCCGGGGGAACGTGCCCTCTCCCTAACTGAGCCGAGCCGGGTCTTACCCCTGTGCTGTCTAGGCTGGTTCTATGGGCTCCAGTGGACAGAGATTCTCATCGCTGATAGGAACGCTTGGGGCAGGCTGGGAAACTGGTTTCCGCTCCCTTTCCTCCTAGTCTCTGTGTCATGTTGGTTTCCCCCATCAAAATCTACCCCGTTCCTCCCGCCGGAGTCGTCAGATCTCAGCCCTGGCCCCGGACTCCCCAAGATGGACTTGGCTGAAAGTCACTGATGTCTGTGCTAACGAGTTCTGTTCTATGCTGTGTTCCTGTCGAACAATAACCCTTCTGTTGTACCCAGGGCCAAAGGGGGGGGGGGGAGCCGGTACAAATTACCGGGGCCCGGCTTCCCCTGCTTCCCCCACCTCTTGTCAGCCCTATTTAGCCGGTCTGCCCTTGCTGGGGGTCCCGAAAATTTTTTTTCACCGGGACCCGAACCCGCTCTTGGCAGCCCTGGTTGTACCGGCTGGCTGAGAGTTGCGTCTGCCTGCGGAGTTGGGGTGCACGTCTGCCTGCAGAGTTGGGGTGAACGTCTGCCTGCGGAGTTGGGGTGCCCAGGCGGACTCGCTGCGGGAAGTGCATGGTGTGGATGCAGCCTGTGTCTAAGCAAGTGCCTTCTGGTGTGTTACAGGCGTCCCAAAGACAGGGCCGGGGGCGGTGCATCTGTCCACCCCTAAAATCCCTCTGCCAAATGTCCCATTGCAGTTTGAGCTGCAAGAACTTTCTAGGTGGGTCCCGTCTCCCCCCCTGCACACACACTCCTGCATCCTCTTTCTCCCCCCAGGGAAGGGCTGTGGGGGATGGGGGGGGTCACAGCATGGTATTTCAGGGGCTGGTGTGCAATTTCACCCTTGATGGCTTCTTCTGCATAGGACACAGGGGGGGAGAAGGCGTTTTGATTTAACCGGAGTCTCAGCTCGCTGGTTACATGAAATTGACTAATCAATTAAATTCTTGCTTACTTGTTAATTACAGCAACTGGACAGCAGCCAAGGGCCCTGGGTTCAGTTCCTTCCGCTTCCCCCGTACCCTGAGTTCGGGGCACCCCTAGACTTGCCTGGTGAAATTGCTCTTGCTTCCAGAGAAGCTTGCAGCCAGCTGGCGGAATGGCTCCGACGGGACCCCGAGGGAGCCTTTCTCCCCTAGGAGGTTCGGCTCTTGCAGAGGGGAATGAAGCGGGGGGAGCTAAGCCGTCTGTTTCAGACTCCAGAGTATTTCAATTGATTTTCCAACACTCTGTACATCCCGATCTGATTGCATTTCAGACAAGAAACAAGCGCAAAGCACCGGAGTGCTGAGCTATCTTTGGGTTATAATGAGAAAATATCACTCACTGGCTTCCTTGCTCCCGCTGATCCGAAAGGCAGCAGGACTGCTGGATGAGGAAGGAAGGATGATCCAGTTGTTGGCACACTAGCCTAGGATTTGGAGACCCGGCTTCACATCCCTGCTCTGCCACAGACTTCCTCTGTGGCTTTGGGCAAGTCACTTAGCCTCTCTGTGCTTCTGTTCCCCATCTGTAACAAAGGGCTAGGGGTGTTGTAAGGATAAAAGCATTAAAGATTGCGAGGTGCTCAGAAGCTACTGTAATGGGGCCGGATATATACCTTCGATAAAGAAAATCAGACAGGGCTGTGGGGAACTTCCAGGAGATTCCCAGTGGAGAAACTCAGCCAACGTTTGTCCAAATGTATCAGGAACGTTTGAGGTTTTCCATTGCACCTCTGATCCTCTTTAGATCAGCCCTTAACATATTTGAAGACTGTTCTCAGCTCCCTCCTCAGTTTTCTGTTCTCAAGACTAAACACGCCCAGTGTTTTCAACCTTTCCTCTTCAGCAAGCACAGTTGTGGGACACAGTTGTGGAGTACCTGTGTGAGTGGCTGTCTTCCCGTTGGCTTAAAAGGCCCTGGAAAAGATAAAAAGATGATAGGCACAATGTTGCAACCAGCAGTGTAGCCTGCACCTGTATTTAATCACCTTGAGTGAGAAAAGAGAGCAGCGGCTTTTGGAAGCTGCTTTGATCTTTGCCACCTCGGGACTTCTCGTCTCGGTTTAGTAAAAGATTTTGTTCGGGAAATCCAAGCTGCTGCTTCTTCGATACGCACGGCTGGGTGTGTCCCTTCCCGCCTTCTGTTCAGAGGGCCGGATTCTCCATAGCGCTCTCAGTTGTGACACTCAACTGTGACAGATTTGGGGCTGGGCTCTTTAGGAACTCAGGGGGGCTATGTTGGGTGCTCATCCCCCCCACCCATCAGATGCTTGGTTCAGGGGCCACATGACCATGACCCAAGCCCTCTCCGTGGAAAGCAGTCACAGGTCCCCCCATAAAGGCTAATGGCTCTTGTCCGTCTAAATTGAGGAGCATGAGTTTCGCCTGCAGTGGGCATTAAGCTGCAGCTCAGAACCAGCTGGCAATTCATCTGGAACGCCGAGATTGTGCTGGAATGAACTGGGGAGAGGGGGGTGGAAGCCAGCAAGGCTGAGCGCCTCCATGGGCCATGTTGGCCCTCTAATCAACCCGGCCTCAGGGGCAGGGGCAGTTCCAGGGATCCCCCCACCCCCCGCCACCGCAGTGATGGGAAGTGGGGGCTTCATTCTTGCTTCTTTACCTGCTCTCTCTCTCTCTCTCTCTTCATCCCTCCCTGTATTTTTCTCTCCGTCTTTTTTAAACTCTCCATAAATATGTTTATTAACCCCCTACATTAGCTCTTAATTTCTGAGTTGCATTAGTTACTAAATGACGCCGTAAGAGTGAGCAGTGGAACTGGTTGCTGCGGTGAAAGCAGTGAGCAGTTCCGGTGGGTCGGGCGATCAGTGTCAGAAGCAGGTGGTCAGGCAGGGGCGGTGTTTCCGAGGGGCCAGAGGGGTTTTGTAACGTGTGGGTCCTCGGCTGTGCTGCAAGCGTGTTGGGATGCAGGGTTTCGGCTTGGGTCCCTCGAAGTTACATCACACCAAGATTGCAAGGGACGGGGTTTTATTGTCCCTGCGGGAGGCTGGTGGGGAAAGCTGAGAATGTACAAAACTTGAAGGCATTTTCCTGTGTGTGTGTGTGTGTGTGTGTGTGTGTGTGTGTGTGTGTGTGTGT
>NW_020664545.1:8025567-8028138 GCF_002925995.2 Terrapene triunguis
TGTGTGTGTGTGTGTGTGTGTGTGTGTGTGTGTGTGTGTGTGTGTGTAGAGGGTGATGTGTGTGTAAAGGGTGCAGAGAGTGGTGTGTGTAGAGGAGGCGGTGTATGTGAATGGCACACGTATGTGTTGGTGTGTAGAGAGTGGGGGGGTGTATAGAAGGAGTGGATAGTGTGTAGGGAGTGGGGAGGGGGGGGTGTCTCTGTGTGGGTAGCCAGTTTGTATGCGGTGGGCCGTGTGTGTGGACATGGAGGGGCTGGGGTGCGTGTGTGTCAGTGAGGGCAGGTGTAGGGGCGGAGGGGGTGTATAGATTTCACTTTCCCATCACCCCACCCCACTTACGTGCCATGGGGCAAACCCACGCCCTGCTTCACCACCTGGATGCTCTGCTGTTGGGACCCTTAGACCTTTCCATTCCCTCTCCCTCCCTCACCCAGTTCATCTCTCCAGCCTCCCATCCCCTGCATCCCCGTCCTTCTTCCCCATCCCCTGGGGAAGCAGCAACACGAACTGCCACGGTCCACACTCACCTCTCCCTCCGGGCGCCACATGCTCAGCGGGACCCAGGAGGCCTGGTGACTGCGAGGCCGGTGGCACGGCCTGGTCTTTACGAGCCCATGGGAGCTCAGGGGTCGCACCTAGCCAGTTTAGTAGTCAGAGCACCGGGGCAGCATGAGGAGCCCGTTCTCTGTTGGGGAGAGGATCTCGCGGCCCAGGGGCCATCCCATCCGCAGCCCAGTGGATGCCCAAGAGCCTCTTCCTCCGCAGCTGCCTCTGTCTCTCCGTCTGCCCGTGCTGCTCGCCTTTCCTCTGTCGCCCTGGAGCAAAAACCGAGCACCTGATGGCCCACGCTAGGCCGTGCCTTGGCAGGGCCGTCCTCTGGAACGTGGTCCGCACGCCGCCCGGGCTAGGCAGCTCTGGATAGTTACACTCAGCAAGGATGCGGCCACATCTGCCTGGTGTGTGTGTGTGTGTGTGTGTGTGTGTGTGTGTGTGTGTGTGTCTCTTGGATTGGTGGTGTGGCTGTGTGTCGGCAGTGCCAGTGTGTATCTTTGTGGCGGGGTGTGGGTGTTGTTCTGTCTGTGCAATGCCTGTCGCTTTATGCTGGGGGGGACGAGGGTGCACTGTTTGACTGATGCGAGTTATTATGTATTATCCCACTGCGCTCAGCGCTGTACAAACACAGAACAAAAAGATAGCTCCTGCCCCAGTCTCAGACAAGAGACAACAGGGACAGACAGACAGACGGGCAAACGCAAGGAAACTGTGATACGATACGGGTCAGCAAGATGGACGGTTGTCCCGGCTGCCGGTTGAACTGCTGTCTAGTTTTGTGTAGGCCTCGGGGCCAAGGAAGGTTTGGTGGCGGGATTGAAAGGATTTTGTGGATGTTTACAGGGAGCGTGAGGGGCAGCAGGGGCGAAAGCACAAAGGGGCTTGTCTGGAGATGTACTGAGTGGGCCGATCAGAGGCCGGAGTCAACATCTCGACACTGAATAAGAGCTGATGGGTCGGTGGGGCCAGGTGCTGAAGACAAGCAGCTTGTGTCTGATGTGAAGGGCACGCAAAGAGAGCGGTGGCCTGGTCAGAGCCACGGGCGAGGAGGAGGATCTTCGCAGCAGCATTGTGAAAGGAGCGGAGTGGGGCAAGATCGCATGTGTCGAGGCCAGAGAGAAGGATGGCGCAGCTGGCGAGATGATGAGAGGCTGGACGAGGGGTTCGGCTGCATGGATGGATGAGAAAGGCCAGATCTCAGGGGTGGGCCGCGGAAGGAATCTTCCCCATTAGCCCCAGCCTGGGTGGGAGCCCCTAGAGGGAGGACTGGATCCAAGCTGACACCCCGGTTACGGGCCTGAGGGACCGGCAGGACGGCAGCGTGGGCCACAGTGACTGAGAAAGGAGATGGGGGGAGGGCTTGTGTGTCTACACAGCGGGGTGTGTTTTGTGCGTTTGGGGTGTCTTGTGTGGTGTGCGCTGCTGGCGGTGCAAGGTGTTGTGTCTCTGCAGTGGGTTGTGTCTGTAGCGTAGTGTTCATGTTGTGCTGGGCTCTATGCAGTGGGTTGTGTTGGGGTGTTTTGCTGGGGTCTGGGCAGAGGGTTGTGTCCAGGGGGTTGTGCTGGGGTCTGGGCAGTGGGTTGTGTCGGGGATGTGTGTGTGTGTGCTGGGGTCTGGGCAGCGGGTTGTGTCGGGGGGGAGGATTGTGCTGGGCTTTATGCAGTGAGTTGTGTTGGGGTGTTTCGCTGGGGTCTGGGCAGTGGGTTGTTGGGTGGGTTGTGCTGGGGTCTGGGCAGTGGGTTGTGTTAGGGTGTTTTGCTGGGGTCTGTGCAGTGGACTTTGTCTCGGGGTGTTGTGCTGGGGTCTGGGCAGAGGGTTGTCGGGGGGGGGTTGTGCTGGGCTCTATGCAGTGGATTGTGTTGGGGTGTTTTGCTGGGGTCTGGGCAGTGGGTTGTGTTGGGGGGGTGGGGTTGTGCTGGGGTTCTGGGCAGTGGGTTGTCGGGTGAGTTGTGCTGGGGTCTGTGCAGTGGGTTGTGTCGGGGGTGTTGTGCAGGGGTCTAACAGTCGGTTGTTTCCGGG
>NW_020664545.1:8028238-8041401 GCF_002925995.2 Terrapene triunguis
GGGGGGGGGTTTATGCTGGGGTCTGGGCAGTGGGTTGTGTCGGGGGGAGGGGGGCGTTGTGCTGGGGTCTGGGCACAGGGTTGTGTTGTGGGGAGGGGGGGTTGCATGGCTGTCCCCGTGCGCTCCCCATCTCTGTCACTCACCTACATGTCGATTTATGCCACTGAAGTGTTGAGCAAAATCTAAAATGACCCCTGCTCAGTACCTGGGTGGGAAAACACTGTGACCCAGTCAGAGCATCCCCCTGAACCCCCAACCCAGGGAGACCCTCCCGCGACACTGGGGAGCACAGGGAGGGGGGAGGCAGGGGCAGCTCTTTCGAGCCACCTGCCCGGGGTTCACATTCCCTGGTGCTGGCTGACCCGTCGCTCCGGATTCCTTGTGCTCCGTCCCTGGGGTTGGGGGACACACTCATGCCCATGGGGGTGCCTGGTGCTCAGGGGAGGAGGCACTGATGTGCAACAGGGCTGAGAGCCTGGATCTGGAGGAACTAGCAGCCTTCACTGCATGATCAGGGATGTGGGGGGCAGAGGGGAAGGCCCCCAGGGCAGTCCGGTCCATGCGGTCTCTGCAAAATCAAATTCTCCTGTTTTCTATGGCCCTCCTCGGAGCCCATCAGACCTGAGAGAAAGGGCTGGGGAGACCGTCCGGAGGAGAGGGCTGGGGGCAGAGCAGGGGGTTGGATGACAGAGGAGCGAGGGAGAGAGGGAAGGGGGAAGTGGAGGAGAGGGAAGGAAAGCGAGAGATGGGGGGTGGACAGAGGGGGCTGAGCAGGACATGGAAAAAAAACAGCTTTTCCCAGCATATTTGGGATTCTTTCGTCTGGGAATGACCCACTTTCCTTCACCCTTCAAAGAAACAATCCCCTCCCAGCCAGGGCCTCCTCCATAGGCAAAAGACAGCCGCTGTTGGCCCCCCGCCCAGTAGCCTCTGCCCCAAGCCCCCTCAGCCCAAGCGGTGTGCCAGGGAGCCTGTGCCCTGGTCTGGGATCAAGGGCCCCTGGGAAGAGCAGTGAGTTTCCCAGCCAGGCCTCCCCGTGCCCCACCCTCAGTGAGGAGGGGTGGCAGCCGGCCTCAGGCAGCGCTGGGCTCCCCCAGGGATGGGACGCTGCTCAGCTGCTGCCAAGCGGGGTGCCCGGCGGCGGGGCCGGTGCTTTGGGAGCACAGGAGTCCGGGTTCTTTCCCTGCTGCCTCTGGGAATGACCATGGGCAGTTGCAGCGCTGGGACAACAGTTCCCAGTCACCACCATTTTGGCACAGAGGGGGAAACTGAGGCACAGAGGGGGTGGGACTTGCCTGGGGTCGCACCATGAGTCAGTGGCAGAACCGGGAACAGAACCCAGGAGTCCTGGCTCCCAAGAGCCCCTTGCTCTAACCACGAGATCACTCCCCTGCCAGAGTTGGGGCTAAAACCCCAGGGGCCCCAGCCCCACGCCGCCTTCCCCTATCCTGGCCACACAGGCAGGAGCCGAGAGCTGGGTGCGGAAGGGCTCCTCCAACAGTAATGGAGCCGAGTGGGGGTGGGGGAGTGTCTGTCTGACTCCCCCTAGCCCCCTCCCCACTGGCCCCCTGGGCAGGGGGAAACCCGAGCCGTGCCCCCTCCCCACCCCCCATTGCGGGCCGTGATGGTGCCAAACAGCTGCTTTCGTTAGCGCCTTTGAAACTGGAACGGCCGGACATTCCCTCCCGGTCCCCTTCTCGCCTTTTGGGGGCAGGGGGGTGGGGGTGGGGAGCGGGGGGTTGGTTTTCTCTGCCTGCCCCTGCTGGCTGCTGACCACCACTGCGCCCCCTCCCCCTGCCTCACACTCCTGTCTCTCCTTGTGCCCCCGCAGGTGTGAAGGGCGCCCGTCCCTCCCGGAGACCATGACTCTGCCCTGTGATCTGCTCATCCTGCTGCTGCTGCTGGAGGGGGCGGCCGACGCCGTGTTCCCCGAAGAGCCCGGGCCCATTAGCGTGGCCCCCGGAGACTGTAAGTGAGGGACTGTGGAAGTGAGGGGGGCCAGACAAGGAAGAGCTGGGGGGGGGGGCACAGTCTGGTGCCAAGCTGGCCCAGAGGGCCCTCAGCCAACTTTACATTGCGGGTTCCTGGGGGGACGAAAGGGGGGGCGTTCGCTCGCCAATCCCCCCCAGCCCCGGTTTCACATTGAATATTGGGTCCCAGGGGAGCACAGGGACAGGACGCTGACAGAACAGGGGGCTGCACCGGGGTGCAGGTGGAAGCTGCTTTGGGACGCAGGGGGCGGTTGCAGGGAGGTCAGGCAGATTGAGCAGGTGGCCCTGGCGTGGTACTAGAGGGGTGGGGCACTGGCAAGCCAGGGGGCCCATCCTGCTGAGCAGGGAGGAACTGCGTCAGCGGAGCGGGAGAGGGGCATTCTGTGCAGGGCGTCTCGGCATGTGGCGTGGCAGATACATTGGCATGCGAATGGGGGTTGCTTTGCAGGTCATTGGCAGAGCTAGGGGCTGTGGGAGGCTATTCCAAGCCAAAGATGGGGGTGTCTACAGGTCGGGATTGAGGGGCATCGGCAGGGCCGGGGGCAGAACCTCGCTCCTGACCAATCAAACCGATTTGATGGGAGAGAACCCCCGGCTCAGCTGGGGCTGCAGAACTCAGCTCACCTGTGGCCTGGGCGGGATTGGAGCAGCGGGGCCGGGGGCCGGGGGCGGGAGGGCAGAGCGGGGGTGCTGTTGAAGAGGGGAGCTAGCAGGTGCCGCTGTCCCCTGGCAGATGTGAAGCACTACTCGGTGTTCGTGGGCAGCGGGCTGAGCCATTTCTCCAGCCTGGACAGCAGCGGGGCGGAGCGACTCAACATCCAGCGCATGTTGAAGGTCAACAGGACTCTGTACATTGGCGACAGGTAACGCACCCTGCTCAGGACTGGGCACCCCTCTCTAATGGGGCCCCACGCCCCAGAGATCTGTGGGTGCCCCCTCCCCAAGATACAAGACACAGGATGCAGAGAAGAGAAGAGTTCCGGGGAGCCAGGGCAAGAAATGGGGGAAGGAGGAGAGGGATCTGGGGGGGGGAAGGGGTTGGGGGGGGCCAGGGGAGCAGGAGGGGATTTGGGTGCAGATGGGATTAGGGGGCTGGGGGGAGAAGTGGGGGCAGGAGATCTCCGTGCTCCCAGCTGTCCTTTCTGCTTCCTCCTCCTCCTTTCCTGCAGGCTGACCTGGTGGAGGGGCAGGGGAAGACCCGGAGGACCAGGAGGCCAGGCCAGGGGGGAGGGGATGGGACAGGTGTGTGGGGGGTGCACTCCGCAGCCTGAGTCCCAAACAGGCAGAACCTGGGGAGGTGCGCCCAGGTGCGCCGTAGCAACCTGCAGCCTACGGGAAGGGAGGGGGAGAGAGGATGCTGGTGAGAGTGGAGGATGGGCTGAGGTCCCCCAGAGATGGGGTCCAGCCCCCCATGTGGTAATGGAGATGGGGGTGCAGTGCTCCATTGACACCAATGCCCCCCCCCCGTGAGTCATTAATGGCCTCTGCTGTCTGGCCCTCCAACAAGGGGTGCCCCGATTGTTGGTTCTGACCTGCTGTTCCCTGTCTTCTCCCCTCACAGAGAGGACCCCAAAACCTGCATCTCACACACCCCACCACGTGACTCCCCTCCCCTCACATGGGGCCCCCCATGAGTCGCACAGCTCTGTGACCCCGCCCTTCACACGGGGACCCCCATTTGTGTCTCACGGCTCTGTGACCCCTCCCTTCACAGGGGGACCCCAATATGTGGCTCACAGCTCTGTGACCCCTCCCCTCACAGGGGGACCCCAATATGTGGCTCACAGCTCTGTGACCCCCTCCCTCACAGGGGGACCCCAATTCGTGGCTCACTGTTCTGTGACCCCTCCCTTGTAAAGGCCGAAAGCCAGTTTTGAGCATATAACTTTATCTATTATGGCTGCATCATGACTTTGGACTAGGCTTTCCATCTCAGTGGCTGGTTAATGAAACACACAACTATCATTTGTAAACACAGCGGCAGATCTGCAATTCTGGGCTTTGTGTGTTGGCTAGATGAACACGATTTGTTGGGGAAGAGTCAACATGGTTTTTGTAAAGGGAAATCATGCCTCACCGTGACTAAGCGGGGATATGATGGAGGTCTATAAAATCATGTCTGGTGTGGAGAAAGTAGATGAGGAAGTGTTATTTACGCCTTCTCATAACACAAGAACTAGGGGTCACCAAATGAAATTAATAGGCAGCCGGTTTAAAACAAACAAAAGGAAGTATTTCATCACCCAACGCACAGTCAACCTGTGGAACTCTTTGCCAGAGGATGTTGTGAAGGCCAAGACTATAACAGGGTTCAAAAAAGAACTAGATAAGTTCATGGAGGATAGGTCCATCAATGGCAATTAGCCAGGATGGGCAGGGATGGCATCCCTAGCCTCTGTTTGCCAGAAGTTGGGAATGGGCGACAGGGGCTGGATCACGGGGAGGGATAGCTTGGTGGTTTGAGCATTGGCCTGCTAAACCCAGGGTTGTGAGTTCAATCCTTGAGGGGGCCACTTAGGGATCTGGGGCAAAATTAGTACTTGGTCCTGCTAGTGAAGGCAGGGGACTGGACTCAATGATCTTTCAGGGTCCCTTCCAGTTCTATGAGATAGGTATATCTCCATATTATAATATTATATTCCCTGTTCTGTTCATTCCCTCTGGGGCACCTGGCATTGGCCACTGTCGGAAGACAGGACACTGGGCTAGATGGACCATTGGTCTGACCCAGTCTGGCCGATCTTATGGTAGAAACACAGCGTCCCTGCTTCACCTGAGCCATCCCGATGGGAGAGAGCAGAGGACCGTGATCACTGCATTAGTGATGGTAGCACCCAGACTCCTGGCCACAGGTCTCCGTGTAAAGAGAGACCATATCCACGGACTGCCAGTGACCCACCGCCTTTGCTAGCCAGGCTCACCCTTCAGCCCTGCAGAGCCGTGGCGGCCAGTGCAATTTCTAGCCCAGCCCAGTCTGAGCCCTGGTCAGGAGGCTGCCTCATACAACTGCCGCTGCAGCCGTCAGCTTGGTCGGCAGTGGGGTCTGGGACTGACTGGGCCCTGGAGGCTGATGTCTCCAGGGCAGGGTTGTGGCACATTGGCCAGGCAGTTAGTGGAGGGGAATCTTGCCCTGCTGCTGCCCAGGCTGCCCCCGCTCTGGATAAACAGAGATCTAGTCGCCGGGGCACTCAGTCATTGCAGCAAACGCAACACACGGAGATCTAGAATGCAGCCTGTGGTCCCAGCATGCACTGCTCCGCCTAGACCTGAGCAGGAGATGTGAGCCCAAGTCTACAGGTCCCAGCATGCACTGCTCCGCCTAGACCTGAGTGGGTGCTGTGAGCCCCAGAATCTGCAGATCCCAGCATGCAATATTCTGCCTCGTCTTGTGGAGGAGACGTGGGCTGTAGAAGACTACAGGTCCCAGCATGCAGTGCTCCATCTAGAGCGGAGTGGCTTTCTGCTCAGCTTGAGCAATGCATGCTGGGAACTGTAGTTTCTGTAGGCTGCATCTGTGTTAAAAAAGAAGGAGGGCTACATCATGCTCCACTAAAGTAGACAGCCCTGGGGCCCTGCCCAGCATATTCCCAGCACAGCCCTTAGCTGGGCAACGTTTGGGCCCCCCCTGCTGGCCGGTGCCGAGAGGGAATGTTTTCCTGGCACTGTTGTCAGGGGGCTTTGTGCCGGGCCCGCCAGCCCAGGAGCATTAGAACACAAATTAATATAAATGCGTATTTAACTTGTTCATTCATTAGCCCAAATGTATCGGTTTTTGCCATCCCAGTTTAATTGAGATGAATAAAAACAGATCTGGCCACTCGGAGCATAAATTACCCACTCCCAGATCGGCTCCATGAATCATAATTTTGCCTCAGCACTTACACGCCGGCAGCAGCACTTAGGCAGCGAACTTTTCACATCCAAGGCTGCCACTTAACTGCACCGATTATGGTGGAAACCAGCCCCATAAATCAGCATAAAAAGCCAGATTGAGAAACAAATTGCCAGCGAGAGCCGCGTGATTTCCCCCAGAGCCGGGTCAGGCAGCAGGGCTGGAGCAATGGAGTTGCCATGCGCTTGGGATACTGTGGATGCAGGGCCCAAGAATCATTCACTTCATCCCATCATAGAATCTCCTTGGAAGGGACCTCAGGAGGTCATCTAGTCCAGCCCCCTGCTCAAAGCAGGACCAATCCCCAACTAAACCATCCCAGCCAGGGCTTTGTCAAGCCGGGCCTTAAAAACCTCTAAGGAAGGAGATTCCACCACCTCCCTAGGGAACCCATTCCAGTGCTTCACCACCCTCCTAGTGAAAAAGTTTTTCCTAGTATCCAACCTAGATCTCCCCTACTGCAACTTGAGACCATTACTCCTTGTTCTGTCATCTGCTACCACTGAGAACTAGATCCATCCTCTTTGGAACCCCCTTTCAGGTAGTTGAAAGCAGCTATCAAATCCTGCCTCATTCTTCTCTTCTGCAGACTAAATAATCCCGGTTCCCTCAGCCTCTCCTCGTAAATCACTCCACACCCTTCACTTCCTCACCCTTGTGTGCCACCTTGACACCAAGTGGCAGGACCTACTTCCACCCACGTAGGGTGGGGAGCCCCGGTGGGCCAGCCCGTGCTCCACCCTGGTCCCACGGCCCGCTGGGGATATTAGTTGGTGGCTCCTTCGCAGAGCTGTGAGCAGTGGTGTGTACCGCCTCCCCCGACACCTGCCCCTTCCACGGCAAGAGGGAGACCCTGGCGGGCATTTACATCGAGGGCGCCAGGTTGCAGTCCCTCTTCTGGCTCTTCCAGAACCTCCTCCTCCTCCGGTTTAGCTGCACTTTCCCCTGCAACTCCTGATTTATCACACCCCGTCCGTGGCCCCACGAAGTCGCGAGACCCCCATCGTCAGCCTCCTCCTGACGCTGGTCAAGGTGGCCGTCCACCCTACCAGGAGGAGGAAGTTGGATGGGGGGGAGCGGGGACTCTGTGACAGCAGAGCCTATTTCTGATCCTCCCTCAAGTCACGTCTCCGGGCGGAGTTCCTCTGGGACGTGTCCCTGGGCTCTCTGGCCGCCTTCGAGGAGCAGTGGGTGCTGTCCGGGATTCTCTGACCGGTGTCCCCCGGTGTCTGTCCCTGTCACTTTCACTCCCGTCCCTGATGTTTCATGTCATGTCCCTTGGAATTATTTGATTACTGGTTCTGGTGCCTCCTCCCCTTAGGCTGTGGGGGCGGTGCTGTTAGATGTGGGCGGGCTTCTGCCCATCCCCAGTGATTCAATAGGTCAGTGGTCCCCAACCGTTTCTGTCGGGCGGGCGCCAAACAACTAGCTGACGAGGACCGTGGCCGCCGGAGAAGCAGCCGCCGAAATGCCGCCGTGAAGCGGCAACGTCAAGAGGCATCGCCGCCGAAATGCCGCCGTGAAGGAGCGTCATGAAGAGGCGTCGCCACCGAAATTCGGCGGGATTTCGGCGGTAGTGCTTCTTGACGTTGACGCATTTCGGCGGCTGCTTGTCCGGCGGCCAGTAGGCGGGCGCACATGGATGCCCCGGCGGGCACCATGGCGCCCGCGGGCACCACGTTGGGGACCCCTGCAATAGGTGCTATAATAGCCCCCCACCCACCCCCCCAGTAAGTGGCCATGCCCTGATTTGTCACCCAGACCCCATCTCCTAGGAGGCCCCCAGTGTGCGTGACTCGCCCCTGTTCTCTCCGTAGGCGCCTTGTCTGGGGGGGGGGGGGGGCAGTTCAGCAGTGAGCAGGGGATGATGCAGCTTCCTCAGAGAAGGATTTTGCAGCCACCAGCTCCACATCCCTGATGGGGCTGAGCAGAGTGACCCGGGGGCATCTCTCCTCCCCGCGGCTCGCAGGCCTCTGCCTCTAATGAGGACGCGGCTCTGCTCGTTTGCCAGAGCCCCGGGAGACAGCAATTAGGGGGAAGTTTCCTGGAGGTTCATTAATGCACCATCACTTGTAATTGATGCAGGAGCCAGTCAGGTGGGGGAAAAGGGGGGGGGCACCGTGAACCAGCTGTGGGGGGGATGGGGAGGAGTGGAAGGGATCCAGGGACCGGCTGGGTGCTGGAAGGGGCTGGCATGCAGGATGGGAGAGGGGCCCGAGGGCAGGAAAGGGGGCCGGGACCAGTGGCGGGATGGGGGCATTTGGGAAGTGTATAGTAGCCAGTGGGGGAAAGGGGGAGGGAGCTGGGGGGAAAGGTCCCAGGAAGGCATCTCTTTAAAATAGCCATCGGCCGCGGTCCTTAGCTCCAGGGGGGAAGGCTTGGGACACAGGGCTCCCACTCTCCCCACCCCACTGGGACCCCTCCTCCCTTCCCTGGTGAAGATCCCCGCTCCCCATGGGGATCCCCCCTCCTGTCCCCGGAGAGGAACCCGGGGCAGTTCAGCCACCCCCCAGCCACACAGAACGTGCGGCTGGGGGGGGGAGGGCTTGTCACGGTGACGGATGGGCGTAGCGTCGCCCACGTCGATGGCAGACGCGTGTCAGTCAGAACGCACTGGCAGGTGACGGGAGGCCGGGGAGCCTCAGGCGGCCGGCGCTCTGGCAGCGCAGAAGTAGCACCCATCCCTCCGCCCTGCTCTGATCACCTTCCTCTCACCCGCTGCTGGCTGTGCCCAGCCTCGTGCGCCCAGCCTTGGGTCCCCCCTGCCTCTCCGTGCCCTCTGCAAAGACAGCGCTGGCCGTGGGGACGCGGCATTGCTTGGGCATACAGCAGCTCTGCTGCTGACCACCTAGAGCCTGCGTGGGGCACATGGCTGCCCCGCTCAGGGAGCTGCGGGCATCCCTGCCTGCTGCCCTGGGATGAGTCTGGGACACAGAGCCTGCTGGGGCTGGCGGAACGAGCCCTGCGCTCCTCCAGATCCCGCTGCCTCTTTTCCGTCATGGACACCACGTGCCCCACAGTCGGAGCGGCCAGTGGAGTGCTTGGGAAAATCTTCCCATGCCAGACGGGGAAAATGCCCTCAACTCGCCAGGGAACCAGCCTGCCCCACCCACCAGGCCCGGCTCTTACACCCATGTGTGGGTGTGGGGGGGTGTCCGGGGGTGGGGGAGGAAGGGGTGGTGTTTGGGGAGCTTTTTGTTTGGGGAGTTGGAGTTGTTTCGGAATGTGTGTGTGTGTTAGTGTTAGGACAGTCCTAGAGATTGTCATGTGTTGGGGGGTGGTATTTGTGTTTGAGAGGTGGGTTATGAGTGGGTGACTGCTGGTGACTTGTTTGTTGCTTGTGTTTTATGAATGGGTAGGTTCATGGAGGGGGTTGGGAATGAATTGGGGTGCGGATGGGGGGGGGTTTGGGGGGGTGATTCAGGGATGTATGTTATGAGTGTGTAGGTTCGTGGGGGGGTTGGGAATGAATTGGGGTGCATATGGATGAGGTTTGGTGGGGGTGATTCAGGGATGTGTGTTATGAGTGGGTAGGTTCATAGGGGGGATTTGGAATGAATTGGGGTGCATACGGTGGAGGTTTTGAGGGGTGATTCAGGGATGTGTGTTATGAGTGGGTAGGTTGGTAGGGAGAGGCTGGAGATGTTTTGAGGGATGTGTGATGGGGGCTGGCAGTGTGGGTTGGGGAGTGTTTTGTGTGGGTTGTGTAGGGCTGTATATAACATTCACCCCCATGGCCAGCACTCTCTAAGGCGCCTGCCCCACTTCTCTCCCACCAGGGATAACCTGTACCGGGTGAGCCTGGAGCCTGCCACAGCCAGCGAGATGCGCTACCAGCGGGTAAGTGCCGGGCCTTGGCAGCACTGCAGGTCTCTCCCAGGCACTGCTAACCCCGGGGGCCGGCTCCCCATGCCTCCGCCAGGGACCAGCCTCACTTATTAATGGGCTCAGAGCGAAGCCGCTGCCTTTGAGTGGGAGCCTGAGCGCGGGATCTCTCCAGGCAGCTCCAGGAGCAGGTCACACAGTCCCAAGGGCTCCTAGCAATTAGAAGCCCTGGGCAGGTGTCCGAGGTACAGACGTCAGCCCAGCCCCTCAGGCCACCACTGGCACGCAGGGGGCAGCATGCCCGGGCCGGTCTCTTCCCTCTGTGCATAGAGATGCTCATGCAGCTCCCAGTAATGGGCCAAATGCAGGGAGCTGAGACCCAGCCAACTCATCTCGCTGATGGCTATGGCGGGATGGGCTAACTCGGTGCAGGGGGAGCAGCTGCAGCTACGGCTGGAGGAAATCTGGACCTTTCGCTCACCTGAGTTTGACTTGAGTTCCTTGTTACTTTTATACCCAGAAATTGACGTGGGGGTCGAACCCACACGACATCAGCATCTGCCGGATGAAGGGGAAGCACGAGGTAAGGGTGCGGCCCACTCCGCTGCCTGGCCTGCAGGGGCGGGGGCTGGGGGGGAAGTGGTGTATCCCCTTCACATTGCCCAAGCTCTCTGCCCCCCACTCCTCTCAGGCTAGGACTCCAAGTTGCTTGCCATCACTCCAAATAGCGGCGCCATGCTTTGCACTCTGGTGCCAGGATTCACACTCCCAGCATGGGCGTGCACCGGGATCCGCACCCCAGCTCACTACTGCCAATACACCCACTCCCACAACTATCCACTGAGCACACTGGTCTTGTTTGGTGCTCCAGCTCTCTGGCCAGCTCCCCGCTTTGCCTTCCCGCTCGCTGTGGGGTGGTCGGCGTGGGCCCCACCGTGAGCTGCGTTTGTCATACTCTCTGCCTTTTAACTCCCTGCAAACATTTGTGTCAAATGTGATTTATTAGATGCTAGTATAATTGGCTTTGTAATTAATTATTTCTGGTCTGTTGATCAGAACAGACACATCTCATAATCGGTGAGAAATCCAATTTCCAGATTCCATTAATGCCTCTTCAGGCTGCAAAAGGCAGAGCACCAGGCGGCCCGGTGCCCGGTGCCCCGCTGGATCAGAACCCGGGCCAGCAGGAGCTCTGGCTCACCATTACCACCAGGAAGTGGACTAAATCAGCATTAGCTGAACGGGGCGCTGACTCGTTAAACAACTGAGGGCCAGGCTCTGAGCCCGCTGACACCAGTCTGAACTGGGAGTGGAACTGTTCACACCCAAAGAATTACTCCAGATCGACACCAGTGTAAGGGACGGGAGAATCTGACCCACAATCTTCCTAAAACATCGGAGGTCAACGTTTTCAGACTTGGGGGGTCTGAGAGTGGGATTTTCAAGAGAACCTCATGGAATTTGGCACCCGGTTCCCACTGAATTCCCGTGGCATTTGAGTTCCCAGTTCCATTAGCCCGTAGCCGCAAATCCATACCTAGACACCTCACTACAAGTGGCCTCAATTTCGGTGGTACAGAATACCTGCAGCATCCGTGCAGTGGAAGTTTTGGCTGATCAGCAGCGCCCCCCCTCACCCCCAATTCCCATTCTTCTTTCCCACTCCTCTCCCTACAGTGTGTTCTCTTTCAACCCCCCCTTCCCAGTCTCTATATCACCCTTCACTCCTGCCTCCCTCCCTAACTCAATCCAATGGGCGCCTGTGAGAATCCAGCGCTGTTATTTACATGGTTATCTCAGGGTCCCAGTCCTGTTTGAAAATCCAACTTCAAGCACCTAACTCTAGGCACCCAGGTGTGGACATTTTGCCCGTCTTGGGGGAGGGGTTTTCAAAAGGCATAAATGGGAGCTAAGCACCCAACTCCCCTAGACGTTCAGTGGGGGGTGGGCACCTAACCTTCCCGTTCTGCCTTTGATAAACTCCCTCCTCGTCTTATCCATGGGACATTTGGAGCCCCAGCTCCAAACACAGAGAGGGTTCGAACAACCAATGGGCTCCTGGGGAGGAGGAAAACAGGCTCGTCAGTTTCACGGCTCTTCCTAGTCAGTTTCATTTTCAGCTTCTCCAGCCCTGGTTACAAGGCAGCTGGGATTGGGGCTCTGAGGCTGCTGGGGAAATTTGACTTCTTAATTTTTTTAACAATTGCTGGTGGGTTTTTGTGGTTAATTATCCATTTCTGTTGATCGGAGGTTTTTTAAATTTTTGAGCCTGACTAGTGAGGGTTTAAAGGACAGTTGCCCTCCCCATCCCCAAACCAGGACCAGTTTTTATTCCTTGCAAATATGGGAACCCTCATCAACAGTAACCTCGAACCCCTGGCAGGTTCCTGAGCCTCGCCCGGGCACACCCCCCCCCCCCCCCCCCGGCCTTTCCCGCACCTCTGAGCTTTGCAGAAGCATTTTCAGCGGTTTCCATCCACCCCTGCCCTTGCTCACGTCTTGTCTTTCTGCCCAGGCAGCTTCACAGGTTTTCGGCCTCTCTTTGTTTCCCAATCAAAGCACATGAATGTGTGTTTCCATGGTTTCCTAGCAGGCCTGGAAAAATGGAGCTTTAAGGTGCTTGGTTGGATTCTTCTTGTTTTTTTGTTTTTTTTTCCCCCCACTGCACACTTTTGAAGGCCTCGTTCCTGGAGCTTTGGTTCACGAGGGCCAACTGTGGGGTGTGCAGGTGGCCATCTGCCCCTAAACTTGCAGCCCTTCTGTTTGTGTCCACCCTGCCATCTGGAGTGGCACCTGGAGCCGGCTGGAGGAGCCCATCTGTATCCAGCCACTGATGTCTCTGTGCAAGGTTAAAAGGGCCGCTGTCAGGTTACAAATCCGGCATTCAAAATCATTCCCTCACCTGGGCAGCCAACAGCATCGAAGATGATTAAGGCTGGATGGATTTTTAACACCTCTTGGTTGCCTCTGTGCATGCATATTGTCCCCTTTTGGCATTTTCCTCCAATTGGACAATGAAACTAAGCGAAGCCTTTAACTAGTGGGATGTCTGGGTTCCCAGGCACTAGCCCAGTCACGCTGCAGTGTTCTCAGTGCAAACCCTCCAGAGCGTTTTAAATAGAAACAGAAAACTGTTCTAACCTAGATTTAAAAACAAAAGCAACAGGGAAACATTTCTAGCTAGATGACTAGATAGAGGGGTTTGCTTAGAGATAGGTGGATGTCATAGAGGGCGTGCATGGAGATGGATAGATGGGGATGCAAGTGAAGGGAGGGATAGATAGATAAAGAGACTGATAGATAGAGGAGCACGGATAGCTAGCTAGGTAGGAATGCATGGGGGTGGATGTAGGGGGATGCATGGGGTGGATAGATGGGTGGATGGCTAAATAGCTACAGATGAATGGGGATGGATGGATAGATAGATTAGATGGGTGGCTGGTAGATAGGATGGA
>NW_020664545.1:8046401-8048255 GCF_002925995.2 Terrapene triunguis
GTCCCGGCCCGGCGCGGAGGAGGCCGGGCTACGAAGAGCCCGGGAGGGAGCGGTGAAGCAGGGAGCAAGGCAAAGAGTCACAGTTTATCCAGTATGGATGGGAACAGATGACTCTGACCCGTGATGCTGTCATCCCCTGGCACAGCAGAGCAGGACACGAGGGGCCAGGGAGCAGCATGTTCCAGGGAGAAGCCAAGGAGGCGTCCGTGGTGGGAATCCTGAGCGGGTGTCACCTAAACTAGAGAGTGGCCCCAGCTCAGGTGTGGATCTGACGGCACCGGGCTGATGGGGCAGGAGTCTGGGGAACCTCCTGAAGCCAAGAGGGGATGGGGGTGCAGGCTGTGTGCTAGGCAGCCTGGCCATCTCTGCGGTGTGACCTTGGGCAAGTCATTTCCCCTCGCCGTGCCTCAGTTTCCCCTCCCTTGCCCATTTAATCTGTAAGGTCTTTGAGGCCGGGGCTGTGTGTGTGCCCAGCACCCAGCGTGGTGGCACTCCCCTGGCAGCCAGTAGGAGCTGCAGCACTCGGCACCCCGACAAGCCAGTCACTCAGTGATGTGTCTGGTTGTGGATTTAGGGGCCTTGCTTTAGTCGCCCGCTGAGTTTGCTGTCCGTGGGCGAGGGTGGGGAGGCTGGGAGCTGTCAGGCCCCGGTGCGAACTTACCACCTCTCTCCCTCTCCTTAGATGGACACCTTGGAGCCCATTGGAGACAGCATCAGCGGCATGGCCCGGTGCCCCTACGACCCGAAACATGCCAATGTCGCTCTCTTCACGGGTCAGTACCGCCCGGCCTGCTCCCTGCTCTTGGGTGGGTGGGGGGCGGAGGGTGGCTCCCCTCAGTGAGCCCGCCTGGCCTGGGGGACAACGTGCCAAATTCGGGGGTTCGTTGTCTTTTTGATTTTTGTCCTTCTTTCTTTCTTTTGTTCATTTTTTCTTTCGCTTTACTTATCTTCCTTTTGTCATTTTGTCCGTCTGCTCCAATAAATACCCATTTATCTATCTGTCTGTCTGTCTTGCAGTGTTGTTGTAGCCGTGTTGGTCCCAGGATATGAGAGAGACAAGGTGGGTGAGGTCATATCTGTTATTGGACCAACGTCTGTTCGTGAAAGAGACGAGCTTTTGAGCTACACAGAGCTCGTCTTCAGCTCGCTGTCACTCGGCAGCTTCTCTTGCACCAACAGACGTTGGTCCAATAAAAGATATCACGTCGCCCACCTTTTCTCTCTCATTATCTATCTATATCTATCTGTCTATCCCCATACACCCCAATATCTATCTATCTATCTATAGATCTATCCCCATACACACCCCAATATCTATCTATCTATCTATCTATCTATCTATCTCTCCCCATACATATCCCAGTATCTATCTATCTATCTATCTACCTATCTATCTATCTCTCTCCATACATATCCCAGTATCTATCTATCTATCTATCTATCTATCTATCTACCTATCTATCCCCATACATACCCCAATATCTATCTATCTATCTATCTATCTATCTATCTATCTATCCCCATACATACCCCAATATCTATCTATCTATCTATCTATCCCCATACATACCCCAATATCTATCTATCTATCTATCTCTCCCCATACATATCCCAGTATCTATCTATCTATCTATCTATCTATCTATCCCCATACATACCCCAATATCTATCTATCTATCTCTCCCCATACATATCCCAGTATCTATCTATCTATCTATCTATCTGTCTATCCCCATACATATCCCAGTATCTATCTATCTATCTATCTATCTATCTATCTATCTATCTATCCCCATCCATATCCCAGTATCTATCTATCTATCTATCTATCTATCTCTCCCCATACATATCCCA
>NW_020664545.1:8048265-8078711 GCF_002925995.2 Terrapene triunguis
TCTCCCCATACATATCCCAGTATCTATCTATCTATCTATCTATCTATTCCCATACACACCCCTCTATCTATCTATCTATCTCCATACACACCCCAATATCTATCTATCACCCCAATATCTATCGATCTATTTATTTCCGCTCTCTCCTTGGCAGGCGGGATGCTGTTCACGGCCACGGTGACAGATTTCCTGGCAATCGACACGGTGATCTACCGGAGCCTGGGGGACAGCCCGACTCTGCGCACCGTCAAGCATGACTCCAAGTGGTTCAAAGGTGGTTTCCCGTCCCTGCAGAGGCCCAGAGGCCATTCCCAGTGGGGTGGGGGAGGGGGAGACCGTTCTTTCCTGGGGACCAAGCTGGATCTGATGTGGGGGCTGAGTTACCGGCTGCCTTAGAAAGTTGCTCATCTTGGAGGCTCCCGTGGCAGCTCCCCCTACGCCGCTCCTGGGCCGCTCACGCCAGGCCCTGTCTCAGGGCGAGGGTGCCCCGCAGGGAACACGCCCTGCTGGCTCTCATCGGGTTCCCCCCAACCCCCTCCCCGCTTCCTGTGGCTAGGCCCTGATCCCTTGCGTTTGCCCTTCTCCCGCCAGAGCCCTACTTTGTCCACGCTGTGGAGTGGAAGAGCCACGTCTATTTCTTCTTCCGGGAGATCGCCATGGAGTTTAACTACCTGGAGAAGGTGAGGCGCCTTCCCGGGCTGCGTGGCCCAGACGCAGCCAGCGCTCTCCAGGGGCAGGGCCGCCCAGCCGGCTTCTGCTCTGCTCCTTCACTTCCCTGGGGGAAGCCTTGGGGACAGGCTGGGGTGGAGAATGGCGATCACAGGCCTCGGGGAGCACATGGACGACCGATGGCTCTGTGGGCAGTGGATGCTTCTGACCAGTGTATATGAATTTACAGGGCAAAGTACTGGGAGAATTGCCTTAGTTTCAAAGCAGCACACGGAGGCAGCAGCTGGGCTCAGGGTCCTATTGTGCAAGGTGCTGCACAGACACAGGAGGAGACAGTCCCTGCCCCAGCTGAGATCAGGGCCCCGCGGTGCAAGGCGCTGCACAGACACACACGAGACAATCCCTGTCCCAAAGCACATACTGTGTAAGCAGGCGAGCCAGACAAAGGCAGGGGAAGGAGAGGCACAGAAAGGGGAAGTGACTTGCCTACGGTCACCCAGCTGGTCAGTGGCGCAGCAGGGAATAGATCCCAAGTCTCCTAAATCCCAGTCCCGTGCCCTGCTCCACCCTGCTGTCTCTCCAACGGGCCCCAGCGCATGTCTGCAGAGGCAGGTTCTGGTCAGATGTGGAGGACAGGCTGCAGCCTGGGAGGGTGGGGCGTTCGCCCTGGGGCTGTTCCAGACAGGTGGGGGGGGTTCTGTAGCAAAGTAGAGCCAGGCAGGGAATGTCCAGGGCGCCCTCGGGGAGTGAGGCTGCCGGGTGGCGGGGGAGACCTGCCAAGGGCCCTGATCTCCAGTGGGTCTGTTGGAGCTGGAGTCAGGGGGGCTGTGGACCCCGAGCCACGAGCGAAAGGGCGCTGGCACCATTCTGGCTTCCCGTTTGCAGGCCAGACTGGAGGGGCAGCTCCCCCCGTGTGCCCACAGCTCTGCAGATCCTGGGTGCTGGCATCCATGCGCCACCAGAGAAGAGAAACTGCCGTCCCCGTGCCAGGCCTTAAAGACTGGCCTGGGACCTGGGGATGGGTTGGACAGAAGATCCACCCACAGGAGCATTTTCAGGCCAGGCTGTGACAGGGGGGCGCACAGAGACCGCTGCATGGGTGTTAGCCACGCTCCGCCCCCGCAAAGCTCAATCCCTCCCTTCCCCCCTCCATGATCCTGGGCCACTGGCTAGCCGGGGGGTGAGCGGCAGAGCCGCTCCGGTGTGGGCAGGCGGGGCTGGGAGGGTGGCGGTGGTGGGTGCCTCCTCCCCATGACGCCCCCGTCCCGGCTACAGGTAGTGGTGGCCCGGGTGGCCCGGGTGTGTAAGAACGACCAGGGCGGCTCGCAGCGCGTGCTGGAGAAGCAGTGGACGTCCTTCCTCAAGGCCCGGCTCAACTGCTCCGTGCCGGGGGACTCACACTTCTACTTCAACGTCATCCAGTCGGTGACGGACATCCTGTACCTGGACGGGCGGCCCGTGGTGCTGGCGGTCTTCTCCACGCCCTCCAACAGGTTGGTCCTCCTCAGCCACGGGGAAGGGAGGGGCCCTGGGCACCGTGTCCAGCTGGGGGGCTCTCCCCGTTGCTCATTTCGCCCCCAGCTGACGTCAGCGCCGCCTTCCCAAAGGAGCAGGCGTCTGCCCCGGCCAGCTTGGGGACCCGATCCTGCAGTCTGCCCGGGCAAAGCTCCCACAGGCTAGCGGAGCTCAGCGCTGGGCCTGTGGCTGTCACGGGACGTCTGCAGAGAACCCCGACGTCCTGACCCAGTCGGGTGCGGATCAGTCCGTCCTCCCTTCTGGATTTCCACTCGCAGTCTCTGCACGTGCACAGCGTGCACACCCTCGCACGTGTACTTGTGCACACCCTCGCATGTGCACAACGTGCACACCCTCGCACATGTACTTGTGCACACACCCTGCACGAGCCCTGAGGGCCAGATCCAAGGCCGTTGACGTCAGTGGGAGTCTTTGCATTCGTTCCATTCGGCTTGGGATCAGGTCTGCAACAAACACCACACCCCCCCACCGCACCCCCGCAGCAGATTTTCCATGCAGCCTCGCTGAGAGGCCGCTGCGCCTCAGGGAAAACGCCTGCACACCCGGCTTCGGGCCCGATCCAGAGCTCAAAGACTCCCGTTGCCTGGCACTGGCACTGTATCAGGCCCATCGTGAGCTGCTCCTGGCACTAGCCCAGGCAGGCTTGGGCTCAGACTGTCCCTCCCATCCACCAGCCGTGCAATGGGCTTCGGGTGATTTAGGGGGTCACCGTGCATATTTCACACCAGGCCGGGTGGGAGGTTGAAGCTCCTCTCAGGTCCGATCTTGTGCCCGTGAGTTCCTGACCCAGTTCAAAACTTTCCAAAGTGCCGGGGGGGTGCTCGACTCCTGGCTCTGTCCCAGGCCCCGCCCCCATTCCACCCCTTCCCCCAAGGCCCCGTCCTGCCTCTTCCTGCCCCCACTCCACCCCGACCTCGCCTCTTCCCGTCCAATTCCACCCTCTGCCCCCAGTGCACTGCATCCTCGCTCCTTCCCCCCAGAGCCTCCTGCGCGCCGTGAAACAGCTGATTGCGGAGGGAGAGGGAGGCGTTGATCGGCAGGGCCCGCCGGCTGGCAGGAGGCACGGGGGGGGGGGGGGGGGGGAGGTGGGGGGGGGCCGCCGGGGGGGGGGGGGGCGCGGGGGGGGGGGCGGGGGGAAGCTGATGGGGAGCTGCCGGTGGGTGCTCCAGCCCCGGAGCACCCACAGAGTCGGCGCCTATGGCTACCACCTCTGGATAGAAATCCTATCCGCTCCCTAGCCCAGCCCACTGGGATCCTCCTGCCACGCGGCACCATGGGAACCCACGGAGACGTCAGTTTCACCCACAGGGGATAAATTCCATGGCTGGGATTATATGCAAACCCACAGGGGCGGCAGGGAGAAAAATCCAGACGTGCCCCCCCCGTTCTCCGGGGAGGCCAGGGCATCTCCCGTCACAGGCCCGGGAACAGCCCTGATGGCTGCGGGCGATTGGTATGCGCTGCCCGTTGAGTCCAGGGCCAGGGGGCGAGGGCTGATTGTGCAGTGGGGGGTCCCAGCTCTGCAGGTCTGGCGGTAGCTTTGGTAACAAATCTGCCATGGCGAGAGCCGCCCAGGGTGGGCAGTGGGCAGAGAATGGGTTTTTCTCTGCCTTTTGGCTGCTCTGAAGGCTTCCCGCCCCTGCTCCTGCTGTCTGAGCCACGCAGTCCAGCCATCCCACACCCCCCCACCTGCCCCCGAGCCTTGGCAGTAGCCACCAAGAGGTGCAGGCAGCTCGGCCCCCTCCAGGATTTGGGCACCTCTGGTTTGTCCCTTTCACTCGCTGCTCATCACACCTGCCCTCCCGGGGCGGTGACGTCACTGCAGGGCTGTATCACCGCAGCCACGTCTGCCTGGGAAAGCAGCCGCATACACGCAGCCCCCGCCTGTCAGAGCCCTGTTAGCACCCTGAGCCGTGCCGGCTGCAGAGACCTCCCCAGCTCCTGCCGCCACATTGATGTAGGTGCCAGCCATGGACGGGGACAGGCCAGGGGTCCCCCGAGGGGTGAGGATGCTGCTCTGTGGGACTGGGAGCTAAGTAGCTGTGCAGAGAACCCGGCCCAGGCTCCAGACTGGATCCCAGACAGAACCCGGCCCAGGCTCCAGACTGGATCCCAGACAGAACCCAGCCCAGACTGGATCCCAGACAGGACCTGGCCCAGGCTCCAGACTGGATCCCAGACAGAACCCGGCCCAGGCTCCAGACTGGATCCCAGACAGAACCTGGCCCAGACTGGATCCCAGACAGAACCCGGCCCAGGCTCCAGACTGGATCCCAGACAGGACCCGGCCCAGGCTCCAGACTGGATCCCAGACAGAACCCAGCCCAGACTGGATCCCAGACAGGACCCGGCCCAGGCTCCAGACTGGATCCCAGACAAAACCCAGCCCAGTTTCCAAACAGGATTCCAAACAAATCTACATCAAGACAAATCCCAACCAGAGCTCAACCTAAACTGGCTCCCAAACAGAACCTGGCTCATATCCCTAAGCAGATCTCAGGCAAAACCAGACTCAGAAACCAAACCAAATCTGAACGGAATCAAGCCCAAACACCAAACTAGATCCCAAACAGAATCCCACCCCAAATGGATCCCAAACAGAGCCGGGCCTAGACACCAAACCAGATCCCATGCGGTACTAGATCCCAAACAGAACCCACCAAAGGATCAGCGCAGAGTCAAAGCAGAATTCAGCCCCGACCCCAGACAAGAACCAACGGGACACCAAAGAAAATTCACCCAAATCCTTAGTGAGCTGCTCAGCCCAGGCCCATAACTTCCTCTGTGACCTTCGCGGGGGTCCCGGCCGGGCGGGAGGAGGGTGGAAGTGGGTGCTGGGAGGCTGGGCCAGCGACAAGGTTCTCATGGCCCCCGTGTCTCTGCAGCATCCCCGGCTCAGCGGTCTGCGCCTTCGACATGGCACAGGTGGCGTCTGTCTTTGAGGGGCGCTTCCGGGAGCAGAAATCCCCCGAGTCCATCTGGACTCCCGTGCCGGAGGAGCTGGTGCCGAAGCCGCGGTGAGTGGACGGCCCGTGCCCTGGGCAACGGCCCATGTGTATCGCCAGGACCCCGCAGCGGCGCGCCCCACGCAGAGAGCATGGCCAGTTATCAACCCTCCCCCACCCTGGGCCCTGTGTCCTGGGGGGTCCCTCCCCTGTCCTGGGGGTCCTTCCACTCCCCCAGCCTGGGCGCTGTGTCCTGGGGGGTCCCTCCCCTGTCCTGGGGGTCCTTCCACTTCCCCACCCTGGGCCCTGTGTCCTGGGGGGTCCCTCCCCTTCCCCATCCTCTGTCCTGGAGTGTCCTTCCCCCACCCTAGTCCCCATGTCCTGGGGTGTCCATCCTGGGTCCTGAGATGTCACCCCTCCCCACCCAAGTCCTGGGTTGCCACCCCATCCCCCACCGGAGGCCCTGTGTCTTAGAGTATCACCCCCTCCCCCATGGCCCTGAGTCTTAGAGTGTCCCCCTCACCGCCCCCACCTCCAGCTCTGACTACACAAGAGTCACATGTGGCCCATGCAGTCAGACCGAGGGTTCGGGACCTGCCCCTGCACAGGGGTTAGGGGGGCGACAGCGGGAACGATCCGTTCGTGATCCGTTGGTCACGCCCCTGCTCAGGTAGGCGGGGTCGCCCCCCCCGCCCCGGCTTCCTGCTCCCCCGGGGCACTGCTGGCAGCTGCACCCTCCGGGAGGGACCCACAGGGGTGGGAGGGGCCGAGGTTGGCGGGCGGGAGGTGGGGAGACACGTGCCGCTCAGCCCTTGCCTCCCCCTCTGCCCCCAGGCCCGGGTGCTGCGCAGCCCCCGGCATGCGCTATAACTCCTCCAACTCCTTCCCGGACGAGATCCTCAACTTCGTGAAGACGCATCCCCTGATGGACGAGTCGGTACCGTCCCTGGGCCACGCTCCGTGGATCGTCCGCAGCATGACTCGGTGAGAGACCCGCCCGCTCAGCCAGGAGCAGGAAGCCAACAGGCGTGGCTGGGCTGGTGTTTAGGGTGCTCGGATTGAGTGTTAGGCAGGACTGGATTCCCCCTTCGTTCCCCTGTCTCAGCTGCCTGGAGCCGACTGGGTCGGTCCTGGGGCCGGTTGTGTTCAATATCTTCATTAATGATCTGGAGGATGGGATGGATTGTACCCTCAGCAAGTTCGCGGATGACACTTTAGGAGGTTTAGGTTGGATATTAGGAAAAACTATTTCACTAGGAGGGTGGTGAAGCACTGGAATGGGTTACCTAGGGAGGTGGTGGAATCTCCTTCCTTAGAGGTTTTTAAGGCCTGGCTTGACAAAGCCCTGGCTGGGATGATTTAGTTGGGATTGGTCCTGCTTTGAGCAGGGGATTGGACTAGATGACCTCCTGAGATCCTACGATTCTCGCTAGAGGGAGATAAATTATATGAAGGGTGTGTGTAAACATGTGCACTTGTGAGTGTGTAAGTGTGTGAATGCATACAATTGAGTGTGTATGTGCACATAGAATATCAGGGTTGGAAGGAACCTCAGGAGGTCATCTAGTCCAACCCTCTGCTCAAAACAGGACCAATCCCCAGACAGATTTTTGCCCCTAAATAGCCCCCTCAAGGATTGAACTCACAACCCTGGGTTTAGCAGGCCAATGCTGAAACCACTGAGCTATCCCTCCCCCCCCTTCTGTATGTACACATGTGCCCTTGTGAGTGGGTGTATGCATGTGTATGTGTGCACTTGTGAGTGTGGACGTGTGTGCGTACATGTGCACTTGCGAGTGTATGTCTACAGTTGTGCGTGTACATGTGCACTTGAGTGTGTGTACACATATACATATATATTTGTGTGTGTACATGCACACTTTGTGTGTGTGTATGTGTGTACGTGTCCACTTGTGTGCAGTCGTGAGTGTGTGGCCACGTGGACATGTATACTTGTATGCACATGGGTGTACACATGCACTTGTGGGTGTATGCATGCTCTTGCAAATATGTGTACCGGTGTGTAAATGTGCATTTGTGAGTGGGTGGGTGTTACATGTGCACTTGTGTGTGTGTGTGCACGCGCATGTGCCTGTGCGAGGATTGAGTGCACCAAGAGGGTTGATAAATCTTCTAAACTTTGCTGCCGAGATTGCCTCATTCTAATTAAATCTGCCTTAATTGCTGTTTTATGTGGAATTAATCAAGCATCACTCCCTGGCTCTCAAGCCAGAAGCTCCCAACCAGAGGCTCTGGGGGCTCGTGTTGATGGGCAGATGCATCACTCGCTGGGATTCGAGGTGTTGAAAGGGGAAGTGTGGTGGGGAGCTTGCACCGCACGTCTGGGGGTGCATATGCAGGCGGCAGGGGGGACGGGGACAAGTGCACGTGCCAGGGGGTATGCGGTCGCCAGCCGGGCCCCGATGGCGCGCCGGCGGGAGGGAGCAGGAAGGGGTGGGGAGTGGAGTGCTTCCCAATCCTCACCCCATGGTACCAGTGCTGTGAAAATGCAAAACAGCCGGAGCTCATTGGTGCTGATAATTACAGCTGTAATGAGACAACAGAAAACTTATTCTAATTGACCCTTTTGAGAGGGGTGGGGGAAGGGACAAGGAGCCTCTTGTTTTAGCTGCAGCTTTCTGCAGAGGTTGTGATACCCACCGAAATCTCTTCCTCTCCTCTGCCTGGCCTTAGCTCGGCCTCCGGGGGCCTTTCTTGGGGGTCTGTTTGTCTGGGCCTGGAGATGTGTGGATGTATGTCCCATAGCAAGGAAGCCATTGGAGTGGTGCAGGGGTGTCTGTGCCTACACGTGATCTGCAAGTGTGTAAATGTGTGGAAGCAGGGATGTCCCTGTGCGTGGAGAGGGATTGTGTCCGGAATGCATGTAGGATTGGTGCATTTCTGCTCTGGGTGTATGGTGCACGGGCTTCTGGCGTGTGTATGGATCCCTGGGGTGTGCGTGTGTGTAGGTGTGGGTGGGTGTGTAGATGTGTGTACGCCTTCTTGGACTGTCGTTTCTTCAGGTTCCATTTGGGATCTGGGTTGGGTTCTGATGGGGATCTGGATTGTGTTCTCATGGGGATCTGGGTGGGTTCTGGTTGGGTTCTGGTTAGGATCTGGATCAAGTTCAGTTTGGGATCTGGGTTGGGTTCTCATGAGGATCTGGGTGGATTCTGGTTGCGATGTGGGTTGGGTTCTGATGGGGATCTGGATTGTGTTCTCATGGGGATCTAGGTGGGTTCTGGTTGAGGATCTGTGTTGGGTTCTGGTTAGGATCTGGATCAAGTTCAGTTTGAGATCTGGGTTGGGTTCTCATGAGGATCTGGGTGGATTCTGGTTGCGATGTGGGTTGGGTTTGGGTGGGGACGTAGATTTCCCATACACACTAGCAGGAGGGCAGTAAGTGGTAACTCAGCAGGTCTTTTCTAGCTACAGAGTCTGATCCACGCTAGGTGTGTTAACCCCGGGACACTACCGCATCTCCCCTTCCTCCTGCCCTGCTCCCCCACACCTGATGGCATCACCTCTTCTCTGGGGCTTCTCCTGAACTTCAGCCGTCATGAACAATAACGAGCGACCCCACTTCCATCCCCTGCTCTGCAGGTATCAGCTCCGTAAAATTGTGGTGGACAGTGCGGCGGGGCCTTGGGGCAATTGCACCGTGGTCTTCCTGGGCTCCAACACCGGCACCGTCCTCAAGTTCCTGATCAAGCCCAACATCAGTGCCAGCCCCTCAGCCGTCAGCGCCGGGAGCCAGAGCCTGCTCCTGGAGGAGTTCGAGACCTACCACCCCGGCAGGTAGGCGCGGACACGGCCTGGGCGCGGCTAGCGCTCTCGGAACAATGGCGCCCAGGGGCTGGGAATGAAGTTAAACAGGATGGAGGGGTTTGGGCTTTGGGGACCCAGAGGTGCCAGTCAGAGAACGGGAAATCCCACGGGGATGGGCATGGGGTAAGCACCTGGACAGATGGATCCGAGTCCCTGGGATACTCAGGTGAGTCACAACGGCTTTCTCACAGCAGCCTTGTCTGTGCCCACCCGGGGAAACGCTCCCCAACTATCCGGTGTTACACTCCCCAGCTCCCACCCGTGTGCACTGGAGTGCCCACGCCCTTGCGTCTGGGCACCCCAGGGTACTGGTTTCATCTTGGTTCTGCCCTCTCCTCAGCGCAAGGCGTGTAGACGTGTCTGTAGCAAACCCAAAGTGAAGTGTATTGCACAGAGCTTGAGACAGAGACTCAAATAGCAGCAAGTACAAGGATTTGGAAACGTAAGAAAAACCTAAAACCCAGTCTACAGGCTATACTTATTAACACGCTGCTTTCCTGTCTAACAAGGTACACCTCTACCTCAATATAACGCTGTCCTCGGGAGCCAAAGAATCTTACCGCGTTATAGGTGAAACCGCGTTATATCGAACTTGCTTTGAGCCGCCGGAGTGCGCAGCCCTGGCCCCCCAGAGCACTGCTTTACCGCGTTGTATCTGAATTCATGGTATATCGGGTCGTGTTATATCGGGGTAGAGGTGTATTTCTCACCCAAACAGTCAGTCTGTGCAGCACTTGTCCAGCCCAGAAACCTGGGAGCTAGCGTAATGCCTCCGCAAAGGATAAAATCTTGAGCCCTCTCTTCTCCTGCAGTTACAGACTCTTGTCTCTTGCCCCGGGGGGTCCCCTAGTCCGAGACTTTTCTTGGGGTACTTGAGTCTTTGTAAATCCTCAGGCCTGAGACAGTAAACTCAGGGCGGCTGATTCAGTCAGACAAGCTTCACTTCAAAGCTAAATCTCCTCCACGTTACATCTCTCTCCCACGGCTTCCTCTCCAAACATCTCGCCCTGACCATGACGATCGGCGAGTTTTTAGCTTTCGGCAGAGCCCCCCCCCGTGCCCCCCCCCCCCCCCGTGGTGAACGAGTGAGCCGATGGTGCGACACGGGTACTAGACCTGCCCGGGCAGGTCTCTGTCATGGTCTCCCACGTAATTCTCAGGCCCTGGTGCAGAAGTTGGGTTCCGAGGGGGTCCGATTCCCACACGCACTCTGAGTTCACGTAGGGTGACCAGACAGCAAGTGTGAAAAATCGGGATGGGGGTGGGGGGTAATAGGAGCCTATATAAGACAAAGCCCCAAATATCGGGACTGTCCCTATAAAATCGGGACCTCGGGTCACCCTAAGTTCACGTTTCGTGCCCCTTCCCCTCCATGTCCACCCAACGCAGGGCGCAATCAGTCGCCGGGTCTCAGGCCTCCCTGACAGCGATGCAGAGTGAATCCCTCCCCACAGTCCATCGAGGGACACCCCCAACTCCTGCAGCACAAAAGGACCTCGGTTTCCTTGCCTGACTTGGCACTTTCTCAGAGGTGGGGGGAGGAGCGTGGGGCTTTGGTGCTGTTCTCTGTCCGTTAGGAAGGATGCAAAAGGTCCCTCCGCCCCGTGCCCTCCTGGGGACCAGTCCCAGTCGCACGCTGGCCACTCCACACAGTGGCAGCCCAGGGTCAGGGCGGGCGGGCTCTCCTCTGGGACGTGGGGCGGACTGAGATTTCCCCCGGGTCTGCCTGCAGGTGCGGCCGAGACAACGAGGACGAAAGGAAGCTTTTGGGCATGGAGCTGGACAAAGCCACGGGGTCCTTGCTGCTGGCCTTCCCCCCGTGCGTGGTGAGGGTGCCCACTGCCCGATGCCAGCAGCACTCGGGCTGCATGAAGTGAGTTTCTCGTTCTCAGCTCTTGCCACCACGGCTCAGTGGCATGGGGTTGTGAATGGGCGGGGTTTGGGGTTGTGAATGGGCGGGGTTTGGGGTTGTGGGCGGGGTTTCCGTCTAGTACGCCTCCCCCGCAACACACAAACTTCTCCCTGGTTTTGCATTGAAACCCCTGAGAAGATGGCGACAGCACTTGTTTGGGGGTTCAGTCTGGCTATACCTTTCTCTTTGGGGTGGGGGCATGAACATAACGTCGGGGGCAGGAGGGGTTCAAACCCACCCTCCCGCAACGTGGGATCACCCTGGCTCTGCCCCAGAGCCTTTTCCCCATCTCTGGTCCCCGCTGTCCCAGGACTGTGGTTTGTGGGGGGGGAGGGCAAGTTCCCCTTGTAGGAGCCAAGCTGCCCCGCAAGTAATGCCATCCGTCACACGTGGTGGGGCCCGAGGGCTGGTGCCCGCGTCCTTGCCCACCACATTCTCCTGCCTCATTATCAGAGCCCGAGACGCAGTTATTCAGAACGTCTCGGCTTAATACCTGACCCCTGGCAAATTAAAGCTCTGGCTGCTGGGAATGGACTGAGCCCAGGGCAGCGCGGGATTTTTCCAGGACAACCACCACTGAAGGATCAACCAGATGTGTGTGGGGGGGGGATTTCTCCCAACCTCCAGCTGCAGCCTTTGTCCATCAGCTCCCGGGCTCTGCTGCATAGGGTGGGCAAGAGGGGGCCTCCAGGGGTATTCTGGGCCCCTTCCCTGCCATCAACTCCAGCTCGGTCGATGGCCAGCTGCCCACCTGAGCAGACGTGCCCTCCGTCCCCTGGAGCTGCGAGCTGACCGGGAGCTGAATGAAGCAGGGGACCCTGTGTTAAAAATAGCGTGTGATCCTTAAAGACGGGCCCATAACGCAGACGCACTAGGGCGCTGGATTGAGGTAACACAGGCATTAATGCGGCCGCCTCCTATCTTGGGAGTGCTGGGCTGTGTAATGGAGCTTTTTGGAGGTTATTCTTTGTATGCGGCTGCATCTGGACCCCTCACCAGAGATCTGGGCCCCATTGTGCCAGGTGCTGTGCGTAGAGCGAGAGACAGTCCCTGCTCGTACGGGCTCACAGACAACACAAAAAATGGGAAGGGAAACAGAGGAAGTGGCTTGCCCCAGGTCCCCCAGGAGCAGAGCTGGGACGAGAACCCAGGCGTCCTGAGATCCTGGCCGGCCCATACTGCCTGTATACATGCCAGCCCGTATTCCTTCATTATTAATAGTCAGCATGGCTTCTTTGCTGCCCCAGATGCAGCCTTCTCACGAGTCACATCCAGGTTTACATAGAGCCCATGAGCCAATAATATCTTTGCCATGTGACCTCGCTGGCTCCAAGGGGCCTACATCAGGGATAGATTTGGCACAGTAGGTGTGAAATCCCCCACCAGTGAACTGTCCCACCCTGACTGCGGACCAGGCGCCCGCGATCCACCATGGACTTCTCTAACCAGCCCCCCTTTCCTGCCGGGTTTCAGGAACTGCCTCGGGAGCCGGGACCCCTACTGCGGCTGGACCCCCGAGGGCTCCTGCATCTTCCTGGAAACGAGCACCAGGTAACGCTGGCCAGCGAGGACCCCTCCAGGGCTGGGGATGGGGAGCCACCTTGATGGGAGTTGGCTGCTGCAGGTGGTGCTGGGTTAACAGCCCTAGAGACCGGGGACCTGTGCAGAGCTGGGGCAGCCCAGGCTGTGGGATGAGCCTCCACTCCGATCTGGAGGGGCCAGCTCCCTGTGTCTTTGGCGTCTCTGCTGAGCCAGCCAGCCTGGGGCACCACTGATTGCACAGGTGGGGTTTACGCTGAGACCCTACTAACAGCTCGGCTGAGAACCAGCAAACTCATCTCACACCCAAGCCCCGTGATCTCCACCAGGTGGGGCAGGAATTCGGTGCCCAGGTGAGAGGTTTTGCCCGGAGTTCTGCTGCCAAAAGGATCCTGGGATCTTCTTCCTCATGCAGCATCTCAGCCCTCTCCCTTCCGGAGACCCCGTGTCCCTGCCCCTTGCTAGGCGTCCGGGGATAAAGGAGAGATGCTCAGAGGCCAGCAGCCCCTCGGGGTGTACTGGGGTGTAGCTCCCTCCCGGGGTGCTCCACGGCCCAAGCCCCAGATTTCAGAGGGGGGAGGGATTTGCCAGTGGGGCCTATTGAGACCCGGAGCACTGATGGGGGACCATCCACCGAGCATCTCCCATCCCCTGGGAGCACTGAGCCCTTTGTTCCCATCCAACCTTCTGCTGCTGCGTTCCCCGGCCCAGACCGTGCTGAGCCCCCCGACCCTCCCCCCAGGGGCGTGTCATTTCCATTGGGCATCACTGGGGCAGGGGAGGGGGGTGGAGGACGGAATTCCCTCCTCCTCAGGAATCGGGCCAGGGCACTGGGGCTGGCTCCTGGCCTTGGCGCAGAAATGTCCCGGGATCCGTAATGACCAGACTCGGTTCCACGTGTCAGCTGCCACGGGGCCTCCCAGCAGCCCAGCCCAGGGCCCCTAGCACCACCGACTGCAGGGGCCCCCGTGGCACAGCGCCCCCTAGCACTACACTGGGGTCTGCATTGCCTGCAGGGGTGTAGTCAGCCCCCCTCCTATTCCCAACCCCCCCCCCAACACTGTGCCCTGCATTGGCTCAAATGGGAGAGTGCCCTCCTCTTCGGGCTCTGGGTTTGCTGTCTCCAACCCGATTGCTGACCCAGCCGGACCCTGTTTGGTTCCCGGAGCAGGAAGCACACAGCCAGCAATGAACTGGCCTCTCTCAGCATGGCATCCCCACCCCCCCGGGCAGCAGCCATGCTCAAATCCCAGGTAGCACCGCAGCCTTGACCCGTTTCCTCCCTCTGACTGATCCCTTCCTTCCTTGTGGCCGTCCCGCAGGGCTGTGTTCGAACAGGACATCGCCGGAGGCAGCACCTCGCACCTCGGGGAGTGTGAGGGTAAGCGCTTCCGGGCTCGCTGGTGGGGGGCGGGGGGAGGAGGGAGCTGCCATGGGGAACTCACGGGGTAGGACAAGCAGCTGGCCTGGGCAGGGCACTGCTGTGGGCAGGGCCGGCTCCAGGCACCAGCCGACCAAACACGTGCTTGGGGCGGCACCTTGTAAGGGGCGGCCAATTTTGGGGGGGGCGGGGCGGCGCTCGGGGGGGGGGGGGGGGGGGGGGGGTGTTTCGGCGGGGCGGTGCTGCTTTTTTTTTTATTTTGCTTGGGGCGGCAAAAAAGTTAGAGCCAGCCCTGGCTGTGGGGAAGCTCACGCTGCCAGATCCCAGCTGGCACTGTGATCCTGGTGTGAGCCGTGCTCCGCCCTTTGACCTCTCTGATTGCTGGACGCACAGGGCGGACGCACGGTGCCAACATGCCAGGCAGCCTGGCTCTGGCTGTGCCCGCTCCCCGCGCGCTCACCCGCTCCTCCTTCCCCCTAGGACTGGTGACCGAGAGCTTCGTGGAGGAGCCAGACGGGCTGGTCTCCGTGAATCTGCTGGTGATCTCCTCCGTGGCTGCCTTCGTCATCGGGGCGGTGATCTCCGGCTTCAGCGTGTGCTGGTTCATCGGGCACCGAGACCGCAAGGAGCTGGCGCGCCGCAAGGACAAAGAGACCATCCTGGCGCACAGCGAGTCGGTGGTGAGCGTCAGCCGGCTGGGCGAGCGCCGCGCCCGCGGGGGCCAGCCCGAGAACCTCCTGGCCCCTCTGATGCAGAACGGCTGGCCCAAGGGGCTCATCAAGGTCAGCCAGCACGACCTGGACGCGGGGGTGCTGCCCACCCCCGAGCAGACCCCCCTGCAGCAGAAGCGCTGCCCCGGCAACCTCAAGAACTGCAGCTGGGAGCAGAGCCACAATCTCATCAACGCCTCCATCCGCGAGCCGCCCTGCGCAGGCTCCTCCGTCATCCTGCTGCACTCCAGCCACGCCCAGGTGCCCCACCACCTCCGGGCCGGGCGCGGCATCCCCATCTGCCACTCCATGCTCATGGACCAAGAGCTGGAGGACGAGGCGAGCGACTCCTCCGTGGACATGCACTACCTGCCGGTGAGCGGGGCGCGGGAGCGGGGCGAGGGGCCGAGGGGCCAGCAGCAGCCGCCCCCTTCCTACCGGCCCGGCTTGGGCAGGAGCTCCTGCGGCGAGTTCCCCGTCACGCCGCACGACAGCCCGGACCGGCGCCGGGTGGTGTCGGCGCCGAGCGGGGAGGCCGGGGACTACGCCGACGGCAGCCACTGGAACCCCGACAAGCTGAATTTCAACAGCAACAACGCGGCCAGCAAGGCGGCCGCCCACCTCAAGAGGAACCACACGTTCAACAGCGCGGAGAACCCGGGGGTGTACAGCCGGCACGCCGGGCCCCCGCGGGCCCCCACGCTGGGCAGCCAGCACACCCTCACGGACCTCAGCCACCTCCTCAAGTACGGCATCGAGCGGACTCCCTCCGTCAAATAGGAGCCGGCCGGGGAGGGGGTGTGGTTTGGTTTTATAGCCTCCTCTTGGGGGCGGAGTTTCAGTGGAGGGGGCGGAGCATAGGGAGCCTCGCTCCCATCCAGGGAGACACGCCCGAGACCCAGGTGTCTCCAGCAAATGACCGTAGGGGGCGCCGGAGAGGAGCCGGTTGTGGGGTCGGGGCGGGGGGGGGTCTCTGCGTTTGCTCTGGCAGCTGGTGCTTCCTCCCTGGACTCTTCTCCCCGAACCTGCCCCACTCGCTCCTTCTTTTCGGTGGGACCTAGGCAGGATTGGGGCCCCTCCACGCAGGATTTCGTCATCACCGTAGAGATAACAAAGCAGCGCAAGGGGGTGGAAGGCAGCTGGCTGGAAAAGGCCCCGGTGAACCTGGGGTGTCCCCAGCCCTGCCCGGCTCGTCACCTCCTCGGTTTTGTACTGTAAATGGTGGGGGTGTCAGGTCTTCTAATGAGTGGGTGACTTGCTCCTTGACACCCCGGGCTCAGAGCGGCCTCCCCGGGATCTCAGAGTTCTCCTCTCTCCTTTGGGGAGGGGGCCAAAGCCAGAGTTCCCCTCTGTTCCCCCCATCTGACACTGCCAGTGCCCGAAGTCCCCCTCTGCCTCTTGCTGGGAGGGCACAGGGCCTGGGTGCCCCCTCTGGCCTCACCTGGCAAGGGCTGGGCCCGTTCCTACACTTGCGGTGAGCAGCGCCCCTTCTGCCCCATGCTGGCAGGGATGGGGCTGGTGCAGCGCCCCTTCTGCCCTGCTCTGTCAGGGGGCAAGACCCCCGCTGTCTATCCCAGGACAGGGCTTCTGTTGCGTGGGCAGGAAGGTCCGCGACCTCCAGTGAATCCGGCGGTTGGCTTCCCCGCCAGCCCAGCTAGCACTGGGATCTGGTGCCAGTGGCCGCTCCACTGGTGGACCAGCAGAGAGAGGGGACCGCAGGGGTCTGCGGGGGGGATGTTCTCTTCCCGCCTGGCTGGGGCCGATCTGTCCCGGCTCCCCGATGGCCCATCCGGCTGCCTCTCTGCAGACAGACCAGCACTTTACCCGTCACCCTGGGAAGCCCTGCCAGGCAGATGCCAGCGGATGGCATTGGGCTGACACTGCAGCGAGGTTACCGCTACGCTCCCCAAAACCGACCATCCTCCTTCCCTACGGCATTTCCTGATACTGCCCCCCCCCAGCCCCTCCGCAGCCCTAACGAAGCCCCTCTGAACTGGCTGGTGAAACGGTTCCCGGCTGCCTCCCACAGCCGCACTGTGCCGCCATCGCCCCCGTGCCTTGACGCAGTCGGTCACATGCCGCCCGATTCCAACAGGAGCCCTTCGCTGTGGTGGAGATGACTGCGTGGGGGGGCAGAGGATTGGCACAAACGTAGCCTTCGGGATTGTGGAGTCCCCCCAGGGAGGACAGGAAGAGGGGGCGTATGTCTCTGGAACAATAGGAAGCACAATCTTTTTGTTGTTGTTTTAAACCCGTTTGGGGGCTGGTTTTCTACCGACCGCGAGGCGGGAAGGGGCCCCAGGTGTGTGGCTTGCTCTGGTTTGGCGCGGATTCCGTGGGGGTTTCCAGGATCGGATCTTGGCCTGTTTGTATTTTTGTTTTATGGGGCGGGGGAGGAGGTGGCCTTTCTTTTTCTTTCCTTTCCTCTGTTACAAATTGCACAATCCCTCCCGCGCGGAGGCGTCTCTCGGGCCAGGGGTCGGGAGCGTCTCCGGCTGTGGCAGGGCAGCGGGCGGGGCGTTGTCAGCAGATCCCCTGCTGTTCCCCTGCCAAGGTCCCCGTCTCCACCCACCCGCGGCCAGGCGGGGAAGGGGCTCTCTGGGAAGTCTGGCTCCTGCCCCCCTCTCTCTAAAGCACAGATTGGAGCCTAGCTGCTGGCACCGATCCCGGAGACGGCGCGGCACTTGCGGGCACAGGGAGCCCGCGATAACGTGGGCATGCATTGGCATGTTTGTGTGCGTGCCTGGCGCTGCCCCCTGCGGGCACCCAGCCAGCCTTTCCGGGCCTCAGCTGCGACTTGCCGGGGTGCCTCCAGCTCTCATCGTTCCCAAGGGAGGCTCAGAGCTGGGGGTTTGGGACCGGCTCTCGTTGCTCCCCGGGCCGTGGGGACCAGTGAAGATTGCGGGGGATGGGGCTGGTTCAGACGCTCGCCCCGATGCTCAGCTGCTTCTCCCAGCTTCGCTGGGGGTGCAAAGTCCACAAGGGGGTGGAGGGGATTCACTTGCTTCCCCAGGTACCCTGCACCCCATCAGACCACAGAGCTGACAGGGCTTGCAGCACCAGGGTCGCGTACACCACGCACGGGCTGCAGCCCCGTGGGCGCCACGTACCCCCTCGCGGGCTGCAGCCCCGTGGGCACCGTGTGTACCACGCACGGGCTACAGCCCCATGGGCGCCGCGTACACCCACACGGGCTGCAGCCCCGTGGGCACCGCGTACACCGCGCACGGGCTGCAGCCCTGCGGGCGCCGCGTACACCCACACGGGCTGCAGCCCCGTGGGCACCACGTACACCCACACGGGCTGCAGCCCCATGGGCACCGTGTGTACCACGCACGGGCTGCAGCCCCATGGGCTCTGCGTGTACCACGCATGGGCTGCCAGCCCAGTTAGCCTGCACCTGGATGGATCCTGCCCACACGCTGCCCAGGCCAGCTTAAAATGGCAGCCGAAGCTCTGGGAAGACGGTGACAGCTCAGCGGGGCTTCTGCCCCGGCCCACTGCGGAGCCTGGGTCCCGCCAGCCAGGCCCCTGCTTTCCCGAGGGAGGCTGGGGGGCCGGATCCCCACCCCGGGGAGTTTGACGAGGGAGCAGAGCCAGGCCTGGGGGAAGAGGGGAGGGGACCGTGGTGACGTGGAGGGGGACAAGACAGCTGTGATGGGCTCCGCGGAAAGGGGCGGGCGTCTCCAGCTGCCCCCAGGGGAAGCCGGCCCCGCTCCCCACCTCTGTAAATAAGGTGTGCGAGGCATGCAGCCCTCAAGGAGACGACCCATTGCCAAACGAGTGGTCCAGTACGATGCAAGTTCTCTTGTGACCTGTGCCCCCCTGTGACCTTTCTCCTTTTAACCTGTGCAGGCCATGCATGCTACAGCAGTAAACTCTTCTCTGTATAACTCTGGAGTTCCCCCTGCCAATAAAGTTCTGTTTACAAGACTGGACCCCCCCCTCCCGCCCCAGCATCGCTGTCTTTTCTCGCATTCGTTTGCCCCGGGGGTTCCCCAAGGGTGGGAGGACAGGAATCCACAAAGAACCAGGCTGTGGCGTATCCAGCTCTGGGACTAATCCAGTGGGAAATGCCCCTGGTACCCAGGGCTGCCACCTGTGCCAGCTTGACTTTGCCATGGCCCGTGGGCTGAGATCTGCTGTGACTTAAAGGAAGTTTGCAGCGGAGTAGCTGAGAGCAGCAATTGAAGCACCAAAGCAGGGCCAGGGGAAGATCCCCTCTGTGGTGCCCCATCCGTATGGAAGATCCCACCCAGAGAGCAAGGGCCAACTTTCCCCTACCACCTTCACTAGGGGGCAGCGTGTCTCCGACCATGCTGGACTCAGGGCAGCTGGCTCGGTCCATGTGAGCCCCAGAGCAGCGTCAGTATTGGATGGTTGGTTGCTCGCAAGCCAGCAACCTGGAGGTGAAGCGCCACACCCAGATAGGTTCACTGGCAAACGGCCCAGTTGCTGCAGGCATGGGAAGGATGTGGAGTTCGGTCCTGCCTCTGCCACATACCAGCTGCGGGTCCTTGGTCAAGTCACTTCTGCCCAGAACTCCAAAGGAAGTTAGGCAGCGAAAGCCCTTTGGGACTCTGGGCCATCCCGGCCCTGAGCCCGTGAAAGAGGGATAGAGACTCTCACAAGGGCTTGGCGATGGCTGGCTGGCAAGTGTCTGGGTCGAGCTGAGTGGTTGGAAGGACCATAATCATCTCCCCTAGGGGCAGGATGGCCTGGATCGCACCAGCTGAGCCGGCTTGAAAACTATGGCCTAGATCCCACAACCCTCGCTCGCTGCAGTGTTCCCAGAGTGCACCGGGGTCTGTGTGTGTCCGCTCACCAGCTGCCTGAGGGCTGCACCGTCTAGGCACAAAGACTCCTGCTTTACTGAGCTCAGTGGGAGCTGGGGGCCGAATTCCCTCAGGCTGCCTGGACGATCGCAGCCCAGATCGTGGTGCCGTGGGACTAGAGACCCTGTGTGCTCCTGCCTGGTGCCGTTGGTAAGCGCGGCAGGTAAAGCCAAAGGCTAAGGAGCCGAGTCTGCAAGCACCAAATCCTGCCAACTAATGTCAGGGCGGTTAGGCCCAGAGGGACCATTACGAGCATCCCATCTGATCCCCTGCATAGCACGGATTGTTTCGCCCTTCCAATCAAACCCTTTAATATGAAAAAGAGCTAGCCCATGTTATAAGCACAGTGATGCGCGCTGGCTGTGCAGTCACTTACGCAGTGCCTCTAGGAGGTAGTGAGGTCTAGTGGAGAGAGCACTGGGCTAGGAGCCGTGTCACCTATGCCGTTGACCTGCTGCGCATGGCCCTTCCTCACGATGTGCGTTTGCTTCTCATCTCAGACTCCCTTGGCTGTTTTGGAGCAGGAACCAGCTCTCACGATGGTCTGTACAGCGCCTAGCACAACAGGGGCTTGAGCTCATCTGGGGCCTCTAGGCGCTACTGTCATACAATGCATAGCAAACACCAGCCTCCAGTACATGGCTAGTGGCCAGCACACCCGAGGTGTGCGCATAATGGCTGGTGAATACACACCCTAGCTGGCCCTTCTTGCTTACTATGGGCCTCCGCCTGCGTTTGCTAAGGCATGACATAAAACAAATGCATTGTCAGGCGTTTTCTCAGCATCTTTGCCCACAGGCCTTGCTTTCCTTGCCTCTGAAACGCAGCCACCTCTGCGGTGGAGCACAACAGCTCCCAGCAACGCCACAGCCCAGGAGGCGACGTGGTATGTGTAGGCTTGGCAGAATTTGCGTTTGATTTTTTTTTCTAATTGCGACAGATAATATTGATGTTTCTTTTTAAGCGGGTTTTTATCCATTTAAATGGTCACAGCTGTGCAAAATTATGAGTTTTAAGCATTTTTTTTTTCATCGCTTGGAATGTTCACCGTTGTGGGAAATCAAGGGCGAGGGAGTCAGACAATAATTGTTTAAGGCCAGTAGATGGTCAGACCCCCAAAGTTAAAGCGATCTAAATACAGCCCCTACGGCCAGCATTACAACACGGTTCATACACATAAAGGTGGGACCCCCCGTAAGGTGTCAAACTCCATTTTCCCAGCTCTCCATTTCAATTAGCGTCCACGGAGCCAGGGCCGGCTCCAGCATTTCTGCCGCCCCAAGCAAAGAAAAAGCCGCGATCGGCGGCGGCAGCAGGTCCTTCGCTCCTAGAGGGAGCGAGGGACCTGCTGCCCCCGAATTGCCGCAGATGCCGCCCCTCTCCCTTGGCCGCCCCAAGCACCTGCTTGTTAAGCTGGTGCCTGGAGCCGGCCCTGCACGGAGCTGTTTCTTCGTCAGTGCTTGTGTGGCCTGTGAAATCTATGTTTACTGCCATTTACCGAGAAAAACCTCAGCCTGCCAAGCCTAGGTAGGAGAGATCAAACTGCACCAGCAGGCAAGATGTCATTACCGACACTGGAATTTGTCCATGACATTGGGGTTAACGTGCCTCCTTTTACAAAAGGTGACGGAGGAGCTTTCATGACCACAGGTGTTCAAGACCTTGGGTTTTTAGGACTCGTCCCTGAGGCCTGGTCTACACTACGACTTTAATTCGGATTTAGCTGCGTTAATCCGAATTAACCCTTCACCCGTCCACACTACAGAGCCAGTTAATTCGAATTAAAGGGCACTTAAAATCGATTTCTGTACTCCACCTCGACGAGCGGAGTAGCGCCTAAATCGATTTTGTTAATTCGAATTAGGGTTAGTGTGGCCGCACACCACCGAATTACTGTGGTTAAAGTAATGGGGTAGTGTGGCCGCACACCACCGAATTAATGTGGTTAAAAACCGAATTAATGTGCTTAGTGTGGCCGCGCACAATCGAATTTATACAACCTGTTTCCCAAATTCGAATTATCTAAATTCGGATTAATCCTGTAGTGTAGACATACCCAAATGAGATAACATTTCCAGCTGCAGAGAGCCTCCTGGCCTCCTTAACTCAACGCCAACGCAGAGAGTACAGCACTACTTACTAGATTCCCACCACCGTCTCCTGTAGCATGCGCGGAGCTCTGCTCGCTAAATGCTGGCCAGGCCTGACCCTGCTTAGTATGGGGAAGACGGACGAACACAGAGCCGGAGGGGGTATGACTCATTTGACGGTAAGCACGGTAGTCCCCGAATGAAGCCAAAGCTTAGACAAAGAGGCTGTGGGTTTGTGTAGGGGTGTGTTTGTGGGTGTGCATGTGTGGGTACGAATGCCTGTGTGTGTCCACATGTGTGTTTACGTGGGTGCGTGCCTGTGTGTGCATATGTGTGACCTGCATGTGTGTGTGCATATTTGTGTGTGAATGCCTATGTGGCTATGTACAGATCCCCGTGGTTCAAGCCAACGCTGGCTGTATCTGTACTAGCAGCAGCAAACGGGTCTGGAGGGAGCATACTCCGTAAGGGTGACCCCGGGGCAGGAGGCCTTGGAACCAGTCCCACCCGATGCGGCTCAGCGTGGCAGACGGTATTTGTGGCCCTCGGGGTTAATTTCACCCTCACAGAACAAGACTGAACCTGACCGGTGCCGACATAACCCACAAGCCACATTAGCTTCCGCCTTCCGACCACATCTGCCCCCCCCCCAGACCCGCCTTCTGAACAAACATGTAAAACGCACAGAGCAAGGGAAGCGATTTGCCTGCGTGAGAGGCTTTAGCAGAGCGTTTGAGTCAATCTGGCAGCCAGGGTGAGCCTGAAAGCAGAACCGGTGGGGAAACATATGCCCCCATTCGGCCTGCATGCCGGGGCAGTCCAGCCACATGCAAATGGAGACCTGGGCGTGTAGGGACGTGACCACAGCCCCAGCCATTCCGGCATCGCCAGCACCTGCACAGGGGCAGATGTCAGCTCTGCCCCTGGCTGGCTCCGCGATCAAACGCCTTCTCTAGGCTGATGCCCTGATTGGCCACGCGAGGCAGCCTCAGGGCCACCCAGAGGATTCAGGGGGCCTGGGGCAAAGCAATTTTGGGGGCCCCTTCCATAAAAAAAAAGTTGCAATATTATAGAATACTATATTCTTGTGGGGGCCCCTGCGGGGCCTGGGGCAAATTGCCCCACTTGCCCCCCCCCCCGGGCGGCCCTGGGCAGCCTTACAAAGAGCCTCCCACACCAGAGGCCTCCTGCCACGCGTGGGGATCAGCAGGGAAAAGACAAAACGGGGGCTTTTTCAGCAAAGCCACCAAGCCCACCTTGGTCGTGTAGAGCCAATGGATCTGCTCTGGCTCCCACTGCTCCAGCTGGGAGCCCGGCGTTACTCAGGGCACGCTAAGGAGGGACTCTCAGGTGAAAGGGGTGTAAACAAGATCAGACTCAGGCCCAACTAAAGGGAACATGGTCTAGATCACACTCCCCCAGACCCCATAAGAATCTATATTAGCCTCCTCCTTCAAGCTCACCTGCCTATCTTGGGTACTTATATGGAGCCCGTCATTGTAGCATCTGGGCAGCTCACAGTCTGTATTGACCCTCGAAAAGGTAAGTGACTCACCCAAGGTCACACAGGGAGCCTGTGGCAGAGGGACTTGACCTTTGGTGTCCGAGAGCAAAGGCTAGTGGCACCGTCTCTCTCTGCCAGCCTGTTTTACAGGAACAAAGTCTAGGCACAATTAAAAGGCCCCTGAGCTAAGTCAATCGGCAGCGTTGCCTAGTGGAGACAGCACTGGCCTAGTACTCAAAAGACTTGGGTTCTAGTCCTGGCTCTGTCGCTGGCCTGCGGGTGACTGTGAGCAAGTCATTTCCCTGCTTAGTGCCTCAGTTTCCCCATCTGTAAAATGGGGATAATGCCCCTGAAGTGCTTCGAGATCCACAAGTGGAAAAGTAGGTACTAATTACTAGTATTATTTCCATTGATTGCAATGGGCTCTGGATTAGGCCCTAAATGCAGACAGGGGACAAAGCCCCACATGCAGCACAATCCATACAGTAGCTAGAAACTCTTTCTCGTCCATGGCTGCAGAGCAGAACTAGGGCATTTCTCGCTACTAATCAATATCATCAAAGCGACACTGAGCTGCTAGACTCAGCTTATAAGCGCTACATGCGCCTTCCACCACAAAGCAGGAGAAGATCAAAGGCGGGAATTCATGAAAAACACACTTCGCTCGCATGCAACGTAGCTCCTCGTCTTAAATAACGCTGCCACTAGGACCTGAACAGTCCCAGGGAGAAACGGAGAATGTTCAAACGCGCCACCCGAGCCCTAAAATCGGCAACCAGAACACAGCCGCCGGGAAGAGCAGATTCAACCCACGGAGCAGCTAGATTGCTATAGATCCCTGCACCAACACTTCGCTCTAGCAGATTGACTTGCTGACGGGAACTAGACAAGGCAGAAGCCAGCCCAGAGGCAGCAAAGGCAAGCTGGGAAGGCAGCCTGGGAGGTGTAAGATGCACCAGAACCCCAGTAAGGAATGATTTGTCGAACTAAGGGCTCTCCCAGGCCAAAGTTGGAAAGACAGAGGCAGCGGGGTTCTGGGAGACGTGCAAGAGGAGGCAGAATTCGCTTCCTGAGCTGGGGCAGCCGGCCAACGGATTAGAAGTGAACAATCCGCCCACACGGACGTAGCCTGGAAAGCACTGCAAGAGCAAAGGCCTCGCCTGCAAACAGAGGTGATGGAGCTTTGGCAGCCCTCTGTCATGCCAGTAAAGTTTATTGAATGTAATTGACATGAAATTGACTATGTTACTGCAAACCTGCATACACTCACCTTGCTACCTTTGGCTGTAGTGTGTGTGTGTGTGTGTGTGTGTGTGTGTGTGTGTGTGTCTGCATTCACATCCATTCACAGTATGAAGCCGAACCACAATACATTTCTAAGTGATAGACGGGAATACAATTTATTTTACACACATCATAGCTAACCCGTGGAACTCCATGCCACAAGAGCGCACTGAGGCCAAGAGCTTATTAGGATACAATCAAGGATTAGACATTTATATGGGCACTGAGAGTATCCGCAGTCATAGCAGGGAAGATTAAAAAGGTGTATTAAGGGATATAAACCCTCATGCTTCAGGGCAAAACCCAGCCCCCCACTGATAGGGGTCAGGAAGGAACTTCCCTGATGGGTAGGTTACTTTGTAATTATTCCTTGTGGGGACTCTGAGGCACGTGACACCAGCTGCTTCTGGAGCCAGGACACAGATCTCAATGCACTGATGGTCTGGTTGGCCCTGACAACTCCTGCGTTCCTAGTGATCAATTTACATTTTCAGGGCTACCTTCCCAAGGAAAAGGGCTGGGAACTTAGACTAAACTTTCCAAGCTTGGGGATTTAAAACTAGGCCTTTGGCTCCGTAGTTAGGCGCTTTCACAAGCACACTTAGGTGCCTAAAACTGGATGAAAGGGCCCAACTCCAGGCTCATTTGGAAACCATTGGCCTCTGTGAACACCACCGAAAGCTGAGCTTCCTTTGCATTGCCAATTCCCTTGAGGGCCACGCTAATGTGTGGGGTGCTCCGCCTGGGGGAGCCTGCCTTGCGCCGGGGGGGCTGCCTTTGTTCCGACGGCGGTGGGCTGTGTTTGTTTTAGTGGGTGCTTGCCGGTGAAGGTGGGTCAGCGCACCACCAGGAGAGCGTGTGGGGGTGAGTGTGTCTGGGCTAGCATCTGTGCTGATGGCAGTGCGCCACGGTGACATCGCACGGAGGGGCACGCACAGGGGAGGTCATGCACATGGTGGGATGGGAGACGGCAGGAGACCAGACAGGGGGCGCGAGAAAAACCCTTCCCACAACAGTGAAGGTGACAGGATTGCTTGTAACCATTTCCCATGGCCGGACAATGCCAGGCGGGGAGACGAAAAGAGAAGATTAGGGCGTTGGGGGAGAGGGTGGATTAACGGCACCTGAATCAAGGACGGGTGGCCAGCAGCGTACTCTAGAGACAAATGTAATCAGTTCTTCATTTTTGCACTTGCCAGGCTGGCAATGAACGCGATAGCTAGCCAGACAGATAGGACAGAGATCTGAGCGTGAGCCGAACGGAGCGAGTGAGAGACACCGGAGACGGAGAACGTGAACCAGCTAGCAAGAGCGGGAGACGATAGATGGAGGGCAAGCGCAGGAGCGAGCGCGAGCCTATCAGATTGCATTAGCAGCACGGCCAAAGCAGAAACTGATCTCCGAGAGCGTCTCGAGTTTTTTAGGCAACAAATTAGCAGGTTGCAGACGGAACGAGGCACAGGAGAAAGATACGGCCCCCTTCGCGCACACGCACATGCTCCTTTAACGGGGTGGGGGGAGAGAGGACAATAAATGACCCAGTGGGGCAGCTCTGAGCTGGCACTAACAGATGGTGCGAAATAATGCAAACTAATATATGCATCGCGGCAGGCTGGGGTTTAATAAAAACCTTCTCGGAATCTGCCTGCTCCCTGCCTCTCGCTCGCTTAATGAATTCCTTCAGTGTCCAATTTGCAGCCGCCGCCTGCCACGACTCATTAGAAAACAGAGACACTAGCCCGGGTTTTACTGCCTGCAACAGCAGCCGCGGAAGCAGCCGGCTTCACCTGCGGAACCCGGGCGGGAGTGGGAAGGCGCTCGGCCCGCCCCTGGCTCGGCTAGTCCGATGCTCCACTGGGCACGAGGGTAGCGGGTGCCACACCATTGGCCCTGGCCCTGCCTGCTGATCGTTTCCGGGGAGAGGGACGTGTCTGGACGCTGGCAAACAGGCTGCAGGGCGAGGCTTGACGTTAGTGACATGGACGTGCAGCCTAGAAACATGCGCCACAGGCGCCGAAGCGGAGGGGTGCGAAGGACGGACCCTCTGGGAGTCGGGCACATTGCCTCAGTACAGGGGAACGGGCAGGAGCCGCGGGAATCCACCCTAAAGACGCCTGGAGCCCCAGGCTCCAGCCAGGCCTGCGGCAGCAGCCGCCTGAGGATAAATTTGGGGTGAGCCTGAGCCAGCTTCCCAGCAGGCCCGGGCCAGGTAGACCGTGGTCCTGTTCCCAGGACCTGTAAGTTCTTCCCGGGAGCCACTGACCATGACAGTGCATCTCAGAGACCACCCCCCTCCCAGGCCTGCCACCCTGCCCCCTCCAACGAGGCCTATCAGTGCCCCCTATGGCCCCTGGGCCCGCCCCCCCCCCCCCCCACACACACACACACAGAGCCAGAGCCCCCAGGTCTCTGAGCGGAGCCAGGAGTCTCCAGGCTGCCCAGTGGCACTGTCGCCACCTACAGGCCGCAAGCGATGCAGCCTTGGGCTCCTCCGCACCTTGGAGAGAAGCCGTGGACAGGGCCTGGGCCTGCAGGGAAAGCCCCTGCCGAAGCCGCTTCTCCCCCCCAGGGAAGGGGACGTCGGAATCTGAGCAAAGGGGAAGGTGCCCAGCACTGCCCCAGAATCGCCGCCCTGACCCAGCAGGCACTTGGCAGCACAGACCAGCTCCCTCGTCTAACACGCCGCTCCCCAGAACCGCCCGCCGATCTCCCCCAGCAGCCGCATACGTCTCGTGCGCAGCCGGGCAGCCGTCCGTCTCGGCGGAGGCTTTCCGAGGTCCCCGGGGGGCCCACGCTGGCGGGGAGGGAGCCCCACCTGGCCCTGGCAGCCGCACAGAGCCTGCGACGCTGCGGGCACGAGGCACCCGCGTAATGACCTGTCCCAAAACTGCAGCAAGAGCCCCTATTACCCAGCTGCTTGTTGTGAGCGCATTAGCCAAGGCTTCCAGGAAGAACTTGACGTCGGCATTGTTCCAGCTCACCCCGGCCAGCCTCGCTGCCAGCCGCGTGTAACGGACTCCATTCAAGCAGCCGGTTCCACGCGGCTCGTGTTTGGGGCATGCCCGGGCCGCACCGCTGCTCCGGCTTGTCTGCGCTTGGGGGGCGCTGCTCCGGGAAAGGGGCCCTGGGAGCTGCTGCCGGCCCAGCTACCCTAGCCGAGCCCTGGGCAAAGGGGCCAGGCTTGAGGCCGTCCACTAGCGGCTGGGGGGATGAACGCACAGGGCCGCAGCGCCGGGTTTCGCACGCGGTCGCTAGGACAGTGATTGAGCAGAAGGTTGGTCTGGTGGCCAAGGCGCTTGACTGGAGATGTCAGGTCAGTTCCCACCTCTGCCTCAGACGCCCCTGGGTAAATCGCTGAAGCTCTCTGGGGCTCAGCCCCCCCCTCCCCCCTCTGTGCCAGGGGATGATACAGCTTCCTACGCCCCCAGCCCGGTGGCTGCTCAGCGGGAGGGGCCGTCTCGCGATGGGCCTGTGCTGCTCCTGGCTCTGAGCTGGAATAACAATAAGCAAGACTGGGTTGCAGCCCTCAAGCTTCTCCCAGCAATGGGGAGAGAGGGGGCTCCCCCCACAGGCGCCGACTTTTCAATGTGCTGGGGGGGAACTCGACCCCCAGCTCTGCCCCAGGCCCCACCCCCTCCATCCCATCCCCCAAGGCCCCGCCCCACCTCTTTCTGCCCCGTTCTGCCCCCCTCCCCTGAGCACACTATGTCCTCACTCCTCCCCCTTCCTCCCTGCACGTCGCGAAACAGCTGATTGCGGCGGGCGGGAGGCACTGGGGGGTGGGGACCCACCGTTTTTTCCCTGTGGGTGCTCCAGCCCCGGAGCACCCATGGAGTCGGCACCTGTGGTCTAACCCCCGATGGAGGCAGAACTTGGTGACTGATGCTCAGCGGGGCTAGCGTGCGGTAGTCCCCTGCTGTCACCGGAGCAGCACACGCTACCTGGGGATCCGACCCTGGTTCTCTGGAATGGCCTGAGTCCAGTAAAGGGAAGGTCCTTTTTCCCCCTCTGGGCCTGGAGCCAACCACTTCCCGGCCAGGCGCTGCCTTGGTCCCCTCCGGGAGCCCAGCCATCTCCGCGGGCACCTCCCAGATTAGCTGAGCCCCAGCTGGATGACCCCGCCTTGCAGAACAAGCCAGGCGATGTCACACTCTTAGCCAGCCCCCGGGCCACCCCCTGGGGGCACAGAGACAGGCACTGTTCAGAGCTGACACCGCAGTGAACCCAGCCTGGGACCGAGCCGCCCCCATGGCCCTGCAGCAGAGCAAAGCCCCCGTCCCCCGGCCCTGCTGTGCCAATATCCCTCCAGCCATGTCACTGCAACAGTGAGAAGTCTCCCTGCGGCGCTGCAGTGGGGATAATCAACCCACATACTTGGGATTCTTTAGGCACCAGGGATATAAATAACCCCGAATAAAAACCTAAAGCGCAGCAGCAGCTCCGGGGAGGTGTGAGCAGAGCAGGGCTGTGCACACAGACCCAGTGGCTAACACGCACAAGTGCACGCACAGACACTCACTAACATGCACAAAGGCTCACACAGACACGCTAACGTACAATTGCACGCAGCCACACTCGCGAACACACTCACACATGCTAACAGGCAGAACTGCTCACTCAGCTACTCGCTCACATGCACAAGCGCGTGCGGACACACTGACATGCACACTCGTGTGCATAGACACACGCGTTGGCACGCCCAGTTGTGCACACTCATCAGTATGCTGATAGGCACACACCTGTATGCCCAGACTTATACTAACATTCACATAGACACACTCAGATACAGCCCCACACAGGTGTGCACACATGCTTACACTCGCATACCTACATCATGCACACTGACATGCTGACACTCACACACGTGTGCACACATGCTTACACTAGCATACCCACGTCATGCACAGTAACATGCTCACACTAACACACCTATGTGCACACATGCTTACACTAGCATACCCACGTTGTGCACACCGACATGCTCACACTCACGCACATGTACACACATGCTTACATTAGCATACCCACGTCATGCACACCGACATGCTCACACTCACACACGTGCACACCTGCTTATGCTAGCATGCCCACATCATGCACACCGACATGCTCACACTCATGTGCCTGTATGTGGCCAGCCACACGCAGCGATACACAAACACACCCTCATTGCCAGAAGCACACTCACCCTGTGAAAACAAAGACAACCAGCGGGGGGCCGGCATGTCATTTGAATCTGCTTCCTCCTTGGTTTTGCACGAATGGAATTCATGCCGGGCTCGACCTTTTGCATTTGTGAGCGTGCACCGGGACTGCAGTTCTCCAACCGGCCCGTGACTCCCGTGCGCGTAGGCAGAGGATGGGTGCAAGGTAGGGTGACCAGATGTCCCGATTTTATAGGGACAGTCCCAATTTTGGGGTCTTTTTCTTATATAGGCACCGATTACCCCCCACCCCCTGTCCCGATTTTTCACATTTGCTGTCTGGTCACCCTAGTGCAAGGAGCTGGGGCAGAGGCGGATTCGAAGGGGATGCACTGGCTAGCAAATGGAGATTGCTCCCCAGGAAGCCAGCCACGGGATGGACACGAAGCCAAGATGACTCTGAACTAGGGAATCCGAAGCGTGGGATGGTGAAGCAGCCGCAGCTGCAGATCGTCCAGAGTCCAGGGGCCTAGGCCAAGTGCACTGAGCTATTTGCTGCTTTGCAGAGCTGCAGAAGCTGGGACTTGCCAAGGTGGCTTAGAGGCCACCGCTGCTCCGCACCCTCCCAGCCAAGCGCGGGAGCGGAGTCGGTGGTGCAGCCTGAACACCACTGGGCAGCCGGCCCAGGCGGGCTTACGGCAGGGTTGCCGAGCCCCTCTGCGTGTTTCTTTGGAGCAGGCTGGCGTCTCCTGCCCACACCACCTGCCTGGGCACCCCTCAGCCAGGGCCGGTCCCAGGAGGGAGAGTCTCCAGGAGCTTGGCTAATGGACATTTCAGGCCTCCGGAATTCAGTGCGAGAGAGATCAGGCCACCGCTCAGACAGCTGCGGCTCGGGGGCTTCGGCTGGGCCGGATACTCTCAGAGGGCTGTCGCGCAGACAGCCTGAGAGCAGGATGGGGAAGGTGGGAGGCGGGCGGGCGGGGGGGCTGAGAGAGGGGGTGGAGCACGGGAAGGTGGGGGATGGGGATCATGTTGGGGGGGCTGGGAGAGGAGATGGTGGAGACTGGAA
>NW_020664545.1:8079111-8113548 GCF_002925995.2 Terrapene triunguis
GGTTGGGCGGGTAGGTGGGGGTGGGAGGGGAGGTGTCGGGGGTTGGTGGGGGTGGGAGGGGAGGCGTCAGGGGTTGGGGGAGTAGGTGGGGGGTTGGAAGGGGAAGTGTCGATGGTTGGGGGGTGGGAGGGGAGGTGTCAGGTGTAGGTGGGGATGGGAGGGGAGGTGTCAGTGGTTGGGGGTAGGTGGGAGGGGTGGGAGTGGAGGTGTCGGTGGTTGGGGGCTAGGTGGGGGTGGGAGGGGAGGCAGGGGCTCGGGAACTGAGCCATGGGGAGGGGCGGGCGGTGGGGGCGGGCGGTGGCTGCCTGGGGAACACAGAACGGAAGGTCCTACACAGATGCCAAGTATCTTGTGCTGTTGCTAATCAAGTCCCCTGCAGCCCAGCCAGGGCCCGCCCCCCAGGGCAGAGCGGGGGGGCTCTCGGGGCCCAGACCTGACTCTATTAAATAGCTTCGCTCCCCACGGCGCAAGATTGCATGTGCGTAGCCGAGCGGGGAGTATGGATGGCTCACTTAGATGGGGCGGTGATTTTAGCCCTGCTGTAAATCCACAGCCCGATTGCTCCCCAGGAGGTAATAAAAGAGAAAACAATATCGGTAACACAATGAAAAACTTCACAGAGGAGCTTGGGGGGAGAGGGATGGACCTGGGAGAGCCACTCGCCTTGCTGGGGCTGCGCCAGGCTCTGCCTTGCCTACCTATGCTGCCTTTGGCCAGGGCTCACTGATGCCCCCTTTGCCAGCCTCCGGCGTGCCCCCTTAGTGCTGCTCACACGTCAGTGACGCTGGGAACGGGCACAAATCAGCACAGCGCCCTGATTTCGGAGGACCGAGGATCTCCGGGGATACGGTGGGGTCCACTGGGTCAGAGCCCAGGACTGGGACTCAGAACTCCTGAGTTCTCTTCCCCGCTGTGCCACTGACCCGCTGGGCGAGCGTGGGGGTGTCTCATTCAGGCCTGGTTTCCAGAGGCACGTGGCAGCCACAACCCTCGCTGAAGCCAGTGGGAGCGAGGGGCGCTGAAAACCAGGCCCATGCCGCCCCGTGCCTCAGTTTCCCCCTCTGTGGCATGGAGATATCGATACACATTCTAGAGGGGCAGAGCTGGCTCATTCCGCTCCCTCCTCCCTGGTCTGTCCTGGCCCAAGCTTTGCCTGAGAGCGCCTGTCTCTCTGAGGGTAAGAGCTGCAGAGGGGCCCCAGCGGGCAGGGGGAGGTTGGCACGCAAAGAGAGCTGGGTCCCTGCTGGCAAGCAGAAGGAGGCGAGGGGAAGAGCTGCCGGCAATGGCCCTGCCCTAGACGGTCTCCTTCTTTAAAGAGACCATTGCTGTGGTATCCACCACCTGCACCCGTTACTGGTACAAAGCCCATCTTGGGCTGGCTGGGACCCAGGACTCCAGCCAGCCGCCAGCGCTTTGGTGGGGGCCTGGGAGGACTGAGTTTGCTGGGTCTCAGCCTAGTGCCCACGTCACAAAGGGCTGGCGCTCACTGGCACAGCTGGCAAAGGCAGGATGGCGGCGGAGGCTGTATGCCCCTCTCACTCCGAGCCTAGGCTAGAGCTGGGCGCTGGGAAGAGCAGCAGCCCACTGCAAATCCCGCTGCAGTCCATGGGCAGACGCCACGCACCCCACAGGAACATAGGCCGGGGCGGGCTCTCTGGCTCAAGCCCATTCCCCAGCGTTCGCAGGCCACCCCCTGTATAATCCCCTTCCGAGACGCCTCGAACGCCCTCTGGCTCCAGAGGTTCTGGCCTAGAGCAGAAGTCCGGAGACCGGCAGCCCTCTCCCGCCTGCGAGCCACGGTCCCCTCTGCCCCTTTCCAGCACAACGCAAGCAGCAGCCATCCAAGGCCAGAAGGGAAGTGGCTGGTGGGGCACTGCCCGCATGGCTCTGTGGCTGGGCGGGGGGGTCACCTGCAATACCCTCCCGCCAGCCACGCAGGATGTGTGTGACGCCGTCTCGCCGCCTGTCCTGAACACTGAGGAGTTGGATCCATTCGGCCACGTCGGCGCAGGGCTCTGGGAGCGCTGTGAATTATTGAGATTAACGAGGAACAGGATGGATTGTTTCTCAACTTGCATTTTCCCGCACCCTGGTGGGGGTGGGGGGGTCCCTTTAGCCTGCGAGACATATGGGAAGGGGTCTGGAATGCAGACTCCCAGCGGGGCCCGGAGAACAGAAGAAGCCGGGTGAGGAATTCTGGTTCTTCATATTTATTGTAGTTGGGAGAGACCCGGGATTTAAAGGAGCAGCAAGGCTGCCACCGGCTGGTCACGGCAAAGGTGGCACCTCCCAGAAAGTGGCTGGGCAGGATGTTTGTCTCTTTCTGTCACCTGTGGCCCGGTTGGAAGTGGCCCAGGTTTGGGGGGTGGGAGTGACTGGCCCGGGAATCCCATTAGGGGAGGGACTAGCTGAGAACTGATCCCTTGGAGAGAGGGGAAGGGAGGAAACCAGGCAGCAAAAAGCGAGAGTGAAACAGGGGCCCAGATGACTCAGCCTCAGAGCAGAGAATAACTCAGCGGCCAAGAATGCATTTGACGCCGTCGCAGGTTCCTTGTGACTGGATGAGTTCGCAAGGGGCTGGCCTGTTCCCCGGCTGGGCCCTCTGGATTCAACCTCCCGGGTCCGAGTTCGGAACCCGCCTCCAAGGTGCCCTGGGAGCGAACGTTCCCGCCCCAGGGGTCGCCCGCTGGCGCCTTTGGGGAAGGCCCGGGGCGCAGACACCACCACATTTATCGTCGGAGCGAGCGTTCTCGGGAAGGGGCTGGCCCAGCGCTGATCGGCCGGGACGGGGAGCTCTGCGTGGGCTCTGGGCTGTGGTTGAGACCAGCGACTGTCACTCCCAGGGACAGAGTTCGCTCACCCCGTGGATCTCCCCACAAGAGCGGACTTAGCCCTCCCACCCCAGCCTGCAAACACTGGCCGAGCCCAACCGGCAGCCCCCTGCTCGGAACCGCTGTCACAGCAAGAAGGGCCCGTCCCCTGTCCTTGGACCCACCTGCCTCAGGGAACTTTAGGGGGGATATTCTTGATGCCCATTTTGTGGGTGCAAATGGGACCCACATTTCTGCTCCCCCCCACAAAAAAAATTCCAGGCCTCAAACCTGACTCTTTGCACCACCACCCACACAGCGGGTTCATCATGCCAGTCTGTGCCCACAGTTCACAGATGCCGCCTGGCAAACGTGGCCAATAGCTACACTGCAGAGGATCAGGGTGTGGGGGGAGGGATTGGGAAAACAGACCTTTGCTCAATGATTTATCTGCCCGATCCCCAGAGCTGGAGGACAAGGGGTCGGGAGCTGTGTTTGCAGACGAATCGTGCATGGGGATACAGGCGAGCAAACAATCATGCAAACCCCAGAAAAACATCCCCCCCCCCGCCGCCGCCCCTTCCCCCGGGTTCCAACCTGAGCAAATCCAGACCGAGAGCCAGGCGTGGAGCTGAGCTGGCTAAATAAACCACAGGGAAATCAACCACAAAAGCCCCTTTCAATCCGCACAGCTGCTGTCATTGTCCTGGCAATTGCATCAATCAGAGATAAACATATTCAAAAATCCCTGCCATGGTAAACACTGGGGGGGGGGCGGGGGGAGCGCTGGGGAATGTGTTTGTCAAGGTGCACTTTGCTCACTGGTTGAACTGTGCATTGCCAGGTGGGGGCAGAGCAGAGCCCCACACCTGAAGCTGGGGGGCTCGGGGAAGAGTGCCTGGCGATACAGGGGCCGCTCCAGCGCTGCCCTACCCCCGTGCCGTCATTCGCACCAGGGCACCGTGGGCACGACATGCTGCCGGCTCAGGATGGTCATGCCCAACCCCCGCTTTGCCCTGGGGGTCGATGACTCCGGGGCCACGTGAAATTGGGCCCAGGGAACCGGAGCAAGGAGCAGCACAAACCCCGGCCCCTCTGGGGAGCCCTTACCCATCAGGGGAACAAGGTTCGGTGGAGGGGGGAGGGGGAAAAGCGATCACAGGTGTTGGGCCAAATCCACAGCGGGCGTAAACCGGCCCCGCTCCATCAAATTCAGTGACGCCGTTGTCCAGCCGCTCAGGAGCAGGCACGTCGCTCCGGCGGGTTTCGCAAAGAGGTGATTTCTCAACCCGGCAGAGCGAGGGGGCAGTTCCCAGAAGGAGCCCCAAGGCCGCCCTGCGCCCGCCCCTTCCCCGCTCTCCCAGCCCCAGGGCCGATGGGCTGGCTAGCGGGACCGGGCTATAAAGAGCCAGCCCCGGGCACGCACAGGACAGTGTCCCGGAGGTGAGGAGCGGCCAGAGACGAGACTCAGCCAGGTGGAATCGCAGTCAGGGAAAGGTAGATACGGACTCGGGGCTTTCACCAGCCCTGGCCCCGGGATAGCACCAAGTGAACAGCTGGTGATTCCGGCTGGGAGAGTTTCAATTGCAAAGGGAGTCGGGGCACTTCCTGGGGGCGTTCAGGAGCCCCCGATTCCCAGTGGTGCTGAGCACCCCATATTCCTGGGGGTGTTGGGGGCTCAGCACCTGGGGCTTTGAGGCCAGGACTTGGGGATCAGGGGGCTCGACGCCACCTGTCCTGGACCAGGGGCTGCCTAAGGACCGATCTGCTGACCCGTGTAAGGTTAGGACTAGTTGCCCACTGCCCCCAGGGGCCATTCTGGAATAGGCCAAGCGAAGGGGTGCCCTGGCCATGCCTCCTTTCCCCTAGGCAATGTCCCAGGGTGCTGGGGCTGGGAAGGGGTGGCCTAGAGCCTATGTGCCCCCCAGGGGTTCCCTGACTCTAAGGGAACCCCAGGTGGCCAACCAAGGGAGCTTTGCCAAATGTAGCTCCATGAGGGACCTGCCAGCAAGGATCTCCCCTCTGCCCTGCCGCGGAGCATCCTCCTGGCTGGGGGAGGAGGGGAACCTCAGCAGTGGGCCTGGCAGAGATGAAAAAAGTGAGACTCTGAATACGGTTGGGAGCCCAGGGCTGGACCGGCAGGGGGCGGCGGGTGGGGATGGAGGGGCATCGGCAGGATTGGGGGGCGGGGGGGATCCTAGGGCTGTGCGGCATGATTGAGGAGCCCTGTGCGGACAGAGGGAGTAGGGCGTTTGCTCAGCGCCTGCCTGACTCCAGCCTCCCCGCTGAGCCTCTCGGCTTCCCAGGTCCCTTCACCGCCGACTAGCCGTGATGGCCCAGTGTGTGTTTCTCCCTGCAGGATGGGCCGCTTGGGGATCACCCTGCTGGCTGCGCTCATGTCCTCCCTTCCCTGCTGGCTGGGAGCCCCCTGCCCACCCGTGCCCACCCCCAGCAACATCACACAATTCGTCTGCACCTCCCCGTCCCTCAGCAGCTTCCCGACCGGCTTCCCCGAGGAGACGCTGATGATCTCCGTGGAGTTCACCAACCTCTCCAGCATCGGCCCCGACGCCCTGCAGAAGCTCCCCAAGCTCCAAGAGCTGCACCTCTCCAGCAATCAACTGAGGAGCCTGCCCGGCAGCCTCTTCCGGGATCTGCCAGCGCTGCGGGTCTTGGATCTCACCAACAACCTCCTGGAAGACCTGCCCCCCGAGATCGTGGACTCCTACAGCCCTCTGCAGCACCTGGTTCTGAATGGGAACAGGCTGGGGGCCTTGGAGCCAGCGTGGTTCCGGACGCTGGGGGCGCTGGAGTGGTTGGATGTCTCCAATAACCGGCTGCAGGCCCTGCCTCCAAATTGCTTCCAGAACCTGAGCAGCCTGAAAAGCCTTGACCTGTCCAATAACCACCTGGACAGGCTGGCCCCGGAGCTACTGGCCGGCCTGCCCAGCCTGGAGAGGTTAAACCTGGAAGGCAACCAGCTCCACTCCATTGTCGAGCACACCTTCGACCAGATGCTGCACCTCAGGTACCTCTTCCTCCAGCACAACCACCTGAGCTCGCTGCCTGCGCGGCTCTTCCAAAAGCTGGGCCGGCTGGGCCACCTGGATCTCTACAACAACAGCCTGACCTCGCTGGCCCCCTGCTTCTCGGAGCAGAACCTGACGCTGGAGCTGGATCTGTCCGGGAACCCGTGGGCGTGTGACTGCGCCATGCTCTCCTTCATGCAGTGGGCGACGGGCCGCTCCGTCGGCCTGTACGCCCTCCAGCACACCCGCTGTGGGACCCCCGAGAACCTCAAGGGCCAGACGGTAGCAGCTGCGACCAAGGACACGCTCAGTGCTTCCTGTCCAGCGGCACCAGCAGAGCGCCCGAGCCCCTGCAGCCTCCCTCAGGGCCAGGCTCCCTAGGCTTAGCGTGGCTGACCCAGGTGGCAACGCCCAGCTCCAGTGGGCAGCATGCCAGCTCGACATGGTGAGAGCTGCGGGCACTGCCATCTTCAACCCCCACGCTGCCACTGGGCCCCCGGGGCATGATGATGGTGGTGCCTTCCTTACCAGGGAATCCCAGCAGTGCCCACCACCCTTCCCATAGGACTGGCCTTTCCAGCTCAGGCCTTTCCCATTTGCCGCTACCAGCTCACCCCCCAGGTCACCGATCAAACACCTGCCCAGCTGCAGCAGGAAGGATCAGACCCACCCACAGAGAAGCCCATGGCCGCACAGCATTTCCCACTCCCACCCCCACTCCTCCATGCCCGACCCCTTCAGCCCCTCACCCCTACCATGCCTCAGAGATAGGAGCTGCCACGTGCCTCCCCCCAGCCAGCTCCCTTGCGCAGCCACACGCTCGTGTGGGATGGTCTCCACTAAGCACCCAACAGCTCCCGCTTCCCCTACCAGGAAACCCCTCCCTAGAAAAAAGCCCACACGTCTCTTGGGATACCGTCGTCCACCTGGCATTTGTCCTTATTCGGGCCCCAGCTTCCGAGCCTGGCACCCAAATCCCTTGCCTGGCACCGAGTAACCTTGGAGGCAACAAGGACCCTCAATTGTGGGGTTTGGGTGGGCTCTGGGAAGTTGGTTTTATAGGCCACAGCATGGGCTGGAATTAAGCTCTGCAAGGGGTTGGCTTGGATCAGGGTCCCTGTCCTTGGGCAAGGTCCCCACCCCATCCCAAACATAGCACCGGTCTGCAATCAGCAACACGTATGCATCGCCCCCTTCTGAGCTGGCTATGGCCAGGGTTTCCCTTCCCTGCCCTTCCCCTGGCTGGACTCTTCAGAAAGAGATCCTTTCTGCCGAGTGCAATCTAATAGGACTGACCTGATCTGGCTATCAAGGGGAGTCAGCTCAGCTCAGCCACATGCCTGTGATGCATCTCCTTGTAGAAGCAAAGGCAGGCAGTTGCAGGCTGGATAGATGCTCCCCCTACAAGGTCCAAGAACATGAGTCCCCCATCCCAGGCCTCTGTTATCCCCTAAAAGATCCTAGCACCAGGCATCCCAGCCTGGTCCCAAAGATCAGGGAAGTTTGGCGTTGAAAGGAAAGCACTAGAGAGAGAGGAATGTAAGCCATGACTAAATCCGGCTGCTCTGGTCAATGTCACCCCGTCCCTGTGAATGTTCTGGCCCTCATGATATGCTGATTGCAGCCATTGTGTTTTTTTAATTGGAAACAAAACACGGAAAGTTACACGTTAATGTCTCGCCGGCAAATTTATGGCGGAACTAGGGTCCTAAGGAAGGTTTAAATTAAACTGAATTGTTTAAAGCTGTTGCACAATTTGTCCTGATTTATCACGCCAATAAAAACCATGAGCGAGCGGCGCCTCCGGACCCCGGTGTGGGTGGCTGGGCTTTTGTTTTATAAAGAGAGGCTGCTGGTTGTTGGCGTAACTTGAAAATAATCAAGGTGAACATGGGGGACACTGAGGGGTCTCTGATTCGATGGGGGAGGAGGACAAGGGCTGATGGGGGTGAAGTTTAATTGGTGGCCTTGGAAAGCGCTCCAAAAGTTTGGACCCTTCTCGGAACTTTAACCGTCTGCAAACTCAGGCTGGGGGTCTCCTAGGAGCTGGTTTGTTCTACAGATGATCCTGAGATGCAACTTCAGCCCCTGCACCTGGACCCCCAGCTTCCCCAAAGTTCAGGAGTCCTGACTCAGGTTAGCCCTTTCCAAAGAGATGGACCCAGTGACCAAGGTCAGCTCCAGATCTCCACTTACTTGCCAAAAGGGAGTCAGGACTCCTGGGTTCTGTTCCTGGTTCTCTGCCCCAGACTCCATGTCCAGGGCCGGTGGCTGGCCTGCTGTAAGGGGTGATAATGTCTGTGCACGTGTAAAAGCGCTCGGAAATCTACGGCTGCAAAATGCCAAGCATCGCTTCTTATTGCCACGAGTGACGGGCTTTGGGGCAGATTTCCTCCCGTGATCCCACAGTGCACGGCCCCCTTTACAAGCTAGAGATCTGTAATAGGTGCTGTTGGGGCCGTCGGCCCAGTCCCACCTACAATTCACAGTGCAGCATCCATGCAGGGAGCACCGGCTGGGCAGCACCCAGCCCACGAGGAGTCCAAAGCAGGTGGCACGTCACAGAACAATGGGGCAGCACATTCCAATGGACCCTTAGCTGAGCGCCTGTGCCACTGGGGAGAGGGGTAGGGTAGAGATCCTGGGGCCTGATTCTCTCTCACTTACACCACTTGTACACCCCAGTGACTCCACTGGCTTCAGCGGGGTTGCTTCTGATTTACACCGGTGTCAGCAAAAGGCAAATCAGGGCCAGTGGCTGGACCGAGCTCCGTCCCCGCTTGAGCTCGTCCATGGAAAGAGATGCTGGTGCCGAGCACCCTAGCGTCACAGGGAAGCTAATGGGAGTTGAGGGCACTCAGTCCCTTGCAGGATCAGGCCGCAAAAGCATTGTTATTATTATTACTGGCAAACCAGCCCTTTCCCTACCCCAGCCGGCCGGTGAAACATACGCTCACGGCGTCCCCAGCAGTGCCCCCGAGCCCAGAAATGTCCACACCATTTCCACTGCACTTCAGAGAAACTGAAGTCGCAGCGCCAGGCAGCCGCCCCCCGCTAGCCCCAGGTCCCTGGACCGTCAGTGCATCCGGGTGATGCCTGCAGGGTCTGGCAGGGGCTAGCACACAGTGAGCCTGGCTTCTGTTCTTTCCACCTCCACCTGGCTTTCCATGGGAACAGAGCAGCCACAGAAGCCTCTCAGAACTGGAGCGGGTGTCTGGGGCTACAGCGAGATGGGCCAAAGCACACAGGAGCAGACCCTCCTACCTCCACTGAAGGCGATGGAGACTCTGCCTGACCCAAAGCCCACCCAAATCAATGGAAAGACTCGGGTTGATTCAGTGGGTTTTGGATCTGGCCTCTCATCCGGCCATACACATTCAGTCTCCTAGAGCAGGGGCAATAGCCGCGGGCGACTGCCCTGTCTCCTGATCACGGGCTTCCCCGCGCCGGGAGCAGCACGTCTCCGCCAGAGCGTGGCGCTGCTCAGACCTTAGGCCCCGCGTCGAAGCTGTTGCACCCACAAGCCTGTCAGCACAATGAGGAGTGAGACGTGGACACGGGACCTATTAGCTCATCCGCCTGTGGGGCAGGAGGGCAGGACTGACCCCGCTTTTCCGAGCTTTGGGCCAGGCCAGTTTTCAGTGGCTCAAGTAGGGGGGCTTCTATCACTCCCCGTTGGGGACACGGCAGCACAGAGCTCCCTGCCACGGGGGTGCTGGGACGTCCCAGGTCACTGCAGCAGAGCTCCAAACTATCCTGCGGTGGGTCCAATTCCTCCTTCGGCTCCTCTGCGAGACAAATGTCCCATCTCCTGCCTCCCTCCCTCCCCTGCTGGTATCTGCCCTATGCACCCTCCCTACTGCATCTGGGAAGCTGCATTTTAGGGCCTTGTACTGGAAGTCATTGACCGAGCGCTCACCAGTGTCAGCAGCGGCAGCACGGGCCCTGGGATGCAGGCTCAATGTCTAGATGTCAAATACACCTTGGCTGTATATTGGTTATAAGTTACTGTTGCTCCATCTCTGCTCCTTTGAATCAGCAGACTGTCCCCTCTCCAGGCAACTAATCACCCCCATGCATATGCCAAACTGTTAGCTTCCTCTGACAGCTACAGACAATGGGCTCTATACGCCCATCCCAGCATGGGAGACGGCTTGTCTGGAGAGCAGAATGAAGCTGAAGTTGACCTAGGCGAAAGGAAAACGTCAATGTTTGCCCAAGGAGTCTTTCCCAGCTAAGACTCCATAATTGACGGGTGGATGAAACTCCCATCGCTCTTGAACTAGCTAAAGGGAACTGCGACCAGGTGACAGACAAGAAAAACTGCCTGTTTTCCTATGCAAAATGGCCATTGTGTCCCTGGAAATTACATTAGGTTTCACAGGGGAGTGGAGGCATTATAAATCACATAAGCTGCTTATGGAATAATTTACTGCAGGACCCAGAAAAACCAAAGGCTCCCAAGGCCAAACTTCCTGATACCCCAGAAGAACCCAAACCACCAGCTTTCACCCCAAATGTGAAGCTGTACATGCCTCTGTTTTGACTGAAATCCAAGACACAGGCTTTCCATAAGTGAATATCCTTCAAAGTAACGTCTCTTCTATGGTAAGCCCTAAAGAATGTGAAATGCTTAGATATAATCAAAGAACGGGCAAACTATGTCTAGAGAATTTAGAGGAACTAGAAGGATTTTTGTTTGTAGAACTGGAGAAGCAATATGAATGGTCTGGCACAAGAAGGAAACACAACACCGAAGAAATACTCAGTGGTACCAGATGACAGAACAAGGAGTAATGGTCTCAAGTTGCAGTGGGGGAGGTTTAGGTTGGATATTAGGAAAAACTTTTTCACTAGGAGGGTGGTGAAGCACTGGAATGGGTTACCTAGGGAGGTGGTGGAATCTCCTTCCTTAGAGGTTTTTAAGGCCCGGCTTGACAAAGCCCTGGCTGGGATGATTTAGTTGGGGATTGGTCCTGCTTTGAGCAGGGGGTTGGACTAGATACCTCCTGAGGTCCCTTCCAACCCTGAGATTCTATGATTCTATGACACAAGCACCTAACCAGGGTGTATCTTTGAAATATTAAAAGAATTTGCTTAAAGAGAGGGGAAATTCCAGTTCATAGTGGGGCTAAAAGAGAAACAAACGGATAGAACATATGACTCCTCTAAGGAAAAGGATCAAAGTCATGTGTTATACAACAACGCCGTCTATTGGCTAGGGACGGAAGCAGCAGAGAAGCTAAGAGCCATTAGTTCTGAAACCAGCATATAAACCAAGAGGACACCGTATGAGACCCCTGAATCCAGAAGTGCTATCAGACGCGTGGGCCAGCCTCCTAGCCAGCTCTCCCCTACCTGGGTTACCAGGACAGAAGCAGTGTGATTTCATTTCAGAGATTGTATTTCTCTGGGTGTTCTTTCAAATCGGTCCCTGCCGGTTCCCTCTTTGAGTCTGCACTCTCCCCATGGACATACCCAGTAACCATAGTTTGGGTTTTAATTTTGAACTAAGCCAGTGGTTCTCAAACTTTAGCAACCCAAAGACCCCCGTTTTGATTTATAATTTTTTCAGGGACCCCCAAGTCCCCCTGCTCAGCCCTTGCCCTGCCCCCTTCCCCGAGGCCATGCCCCTACCCCGAGTCCCCGCCCTGCTCACTCCACCCCCCTCCCTCCGTCGCTTGCTCTCCCCCACCCTCACTCGTTTTCCCCAGGCTGGGGCAGGGGGCTGGGGTGAAGGAGGGGGTGCAGGTTCTGGGAGGGAGTATGGGTACGGGAGGGGGTGCAGGCTCCAGCCAGGCAGCGCTTACCTCAGGCGGCTCCCGAAAATGACCGATATCCCTCTGGCCGTGGCTCCTAGGTGAGGGGGAGTTCCCGGCCAATGGGAGCTGTGGAGTTGGCACTCGGGGCAGCACGCGGAGACACCACCACCACCCCGGTGCCGCAGGGATGTGCCGGCCGCTTCCAGGAGCGGCGCAGAGATAGGGCAGGTAGGAAGCCTGACTTAGCCCCACTGCGTCACCGGACTTTTAGCATGCAGGAGGCGCTGGGAAGGAGAGGGAGGAGTTGATCAGCGGGGCCTGCAGACCCCCAGGGGTACCCTCAGGGACCCCCAGGGGTCCACGGACCCCACTTAGAGAAAAGCTGAACCAAGCCATGCTATATATTTATGATTATTTGAATGTTTCTCCTTTGTCAGTTCAAGTACATTGGCCTAAGAGCACTTTGAACTTTAAGCAATTGCCTTTGATATTTCAGACTAGTCCCTTTCACACCAAACTCTACAAACAACACGCACATAAGAGCGATTGAAAGGCAAAGTGCAACCTTACTCCTCGGAGAATTACTGGAAGTGTCATCAATGCGCTAGAGATACTAAAGAATTGGTAACTGGTGATGAGTAACTGCAGTATGAAGTCCTGGTGTTTGCATTGTTCCTTGATATCACTGCACAGCCCCCACACTGGTCTACAGTAACTGCTTACAGACTTCATGTGTAGTTTATGCTTAGTACATGCCTAGAACATTTGTTGTACCTGCACTTGATCAGTGAACCATGGGTTATACACTGATGTGGTTCTGGGTGAATTAATACACTCTTGATTGGTTAAGAAAAACTAACTGTCCTGATCAGAGAAATACGGTCCCCAAGGTAAGATCTGAAAAGAACCTAGCCTTAAAATCAGTAGGCTAGCAAGCCCTGGACTCAATAAAAGGGATTATTCGACTTAAATTCCATCCCGATATTGGTTATAGCACTTATCATAGAATCATAGAAGATTAGGGTTGGAAGAGACCTCAGGAGGTCATCTAGTCCAATCCCTTGCTCAAAGCAGGACCAACACCAGCTAAATCCTCCCAGCCAGGGCTTTATCAAGCCGGGCCTTAAAAACCTCTAAGGAAGGAGATTCCACCACCTCCCTAGGGAACCCATTCCAGTGCTTCACCACCCTCCTAGTGAAATAGTGTTTCCTAATATCCAACATAGACCTCCCCCACTGCAACTTGAGACCATTGCTCCTTGTTCTGTCATCTGCTACCACTGAGAACAGCCGAGCTCCATCCTCTTTGGAACCCCCCCTTCAGGTAGTTGAAAGCAGCTATCAAATCCCCCCGCACTCTTCTCTTCTGCAGACTAAACAATCCCAGTTCCCTCAACCTCTCCTCCTAAGTCACTTATCAAATTGGCAAATCTAGTTTGTTAGATTCCAGCTTTAAAATCTAACTGGCACTTCATCAAATTCATAAAATCTCTCTCTCTCTTACACACACACACACACACACACATTGATGAAACAGGAAGTCCTCACTTTCCTGTAGTCACTTAGGTTCACATGACTGGCTGGAGGGTCATGCATGTGCTACGTGCCTTCACCACAGTTCCTCTGATGTGTCACCAACAAACCCCTCCCCCCCCACACCCTGCTGATCCCATCAATATACTTCCATACAGGAGATGGGCCCAAAGCAAAGCACTGAACCCAAACCATCCCACCCATATGGGGGAGCTCAGATCTGAACTCCATGGCTTGGGTTTATTTGTACACGATGAGGCCCCCTGAATCTGACCCCTTCCAAACTTTAGGGAAGTTCACTCACTTTGTTATACTCCAGTTTGGGGGCGGGGAGGGTTGTAAAATTACTCAACTTTGCCCATTCAGCCTGGTATAAGCAGAAACAACACCCTGCAGTCAATGGATTGGGCCCACTTTATACCAGGGCTGTATTTGGCGCAACAAGTCAGTTACCACAGCAGTTCCATTCTCCGCAGACAGGACGGCAGACGCTGACCCAATCCTGCCAGGTGCTGAGAGCCCTCAATCCCCTTTGAAGTCAGTGAGTGTTGAGGGGGCTCAGCCCGTGGATCGGAACCCCTTGGTCTCTTTCCAGAAGACATTGTGTGTGGATTCAAGTGGCTGAGATGCAACATGCTCTCTGAGTTGCCATGGCAACTTAGCCCTGAATAAGAGGAAACAGCGGGTACAAAACCCTCCTGTATTTGCCATGTCCATTACATCACCCTCCTCTTGGGCTCGGAGAAGATGTTCCCAGCACAGCCAGATTTTCAGTGCTCACACTGTGCCAGGCTGGGCTCACCCCCTACAGCACCTGGCGTGGTGACTGTGTCTCCCCCCGTCCCATCCTCACCCCGAGGGCTGGCTGTGGGGGAATCACAAGAGATCTGCTGCAGTGAAATAGCTCAGGTTCTTGTGGATCAGTCAGGCTGTTGGGCTGGGCTGAGCAGTTCTGAATGCAAGGTGGGGTTTCGGCTCTTTAATCTCATCCCCGTTATTCCATTAGCCCCCCCTGTTCTGAGCTTCCCTTCTTTTCAGAGGCTCATGCTGATTTCTAGGGGTCTGATTTTCAAAGGCGCTGAGACCTCCCATCTGCAGCCGAAGTCAATGAGAGCTACTTCTGCAGAGCAGGCCCCTCGAGTCATGTGGCTTTGTGGGACTGACCAGCTGAAGCAGGGTGGCTAGATGCTCTCTCCTTGTCCCACGCATCCCATCATCTCAGGGTGGCTTGGGCAGAAAGGCAGCCCTGTCTCAGGGAAGGATTGGCAATGGTCATTCATCATTGGTCTCCCTGATATGATTTCCTGGGAGCTTGGAGGAGTCAGGCAAATCCCTTGTAAATGGCAATTCTGATCATTTTTACACAGCCAGTGCATTAGTTTTACTGGGCCACGAATGTAGGTAGAGCTGCCTAAAGGCCCCCTATAGCACCAGTTCCCAACCATGGCCGTGCTCGGCTGTCCTGGTATGTGACCGACACTCTGCCCCTGTACCGCCTTTGTACCAGCCCCCACTGCTGCCCACCTCCCATTCGACCAGGTAGGCCAGAGTCAGCAACGGTCATGGGTCCCGCATGCCATGCCCAGAGCGAGCATTGATCGGAGTGCAGGCAACTGAACTGGAGCGTGGGGAGGTCTCGGGGCCAAACGCCGCTCCCTGTTACAGCAGGGTGACCCCAGTGGGGTTACCTCTGATTTGCACTGGTATGAGCTGCATGATCCCAGCCTCCAGCTAGGAAAGCTGCATCAGAAAAACAAGGGAACCTGTCACTCCATGGTTCACTCACTCGGCCCCCCACCCCATTATGTAGAGTCCCTCCTTCCTGCCCCCCCCCATGCTGCCTTTTCTTCCGGTGCTGCCCCCCCCCCACACACTTTTCTCCTCCAACACCCCCTCAACGTCCCTGGTGCGCTGCTCCCCGCACCCCGAGCCCGTCCAACAGCGAAACCCCCGTGCGCCAGGCAGCCCAGGGAGTGTGAGTCACATACCGCCCCCCCCCAGCCCCAGCCTGCAAGCGCCCCGCAATCGCAACGCACGTGTGCGACTCCACGCCCGCTACGAGCCCGCAACATTCCATTCCTCTGCGTTCCACCCTTCCTGATTGGTCGGGGCGGAGACCTCCCCTTCGCTGATTGGCTCCCGCTCCCTGCCATGTAGCCACCAAGTCCGCCCCCCCCTTTTTATATCAGCTGAGACCTCAGGCCAGGGGGACGCGCAGGGACGGGACTGGAGCAGAGGTGGAGTCTTGGCGGACCCCCGCGTGAGTGGGGCTCCCGTGGGTCCCCGAGCTGGGGGCGGCCGTTGGGGGCTTGGCAGCAAACTTGCCGAGGCGGCTCCCGTTGGGGCGGGGCGGATCTGGCCGTGCTGCCCCCAAGGCAGGGCTGGGGCTCCCCGGGGTCTGAGCTAGATGGGGAGGGTCGCTCTACCGTCCCGTCCCCCGTCCCAGCACATTCTCCAGGGGCGGCTTTCCGCAGGGGTCTGGCTCTGCATGCCCTGGCTGGCTGGAGTGAGGGGCGCTCCGTGGGGGGGAGGGCGTGTGCACAGCCCACCCTCCTTGCTTGCAGCTGCCCTCCTGGGAACAGCCTCTGTTTCGGGGGGAGGCTGGGGGTGTACGAGGCAATCCCTGTAAAATGGAGCTGGCTGCTGGCCTGGTTAGATGGGGGTGTTTTTTGTCTGTTGCATCCCCGTGTTGCTAGACTCTAAGAAGTCCCGTCTCAAACCAAGTCACCTGTGCCTCCCACTGTCTTTCCCTTCAACCCCCCTCCGCCCTGCAGAGTCGCCCCAAACCAGCCCCCTTCTGCTTGTATCTGCTCATCAGCCCGCTGGGCTGTGAGCCTTGTGAGGCCTGAGGAAGTAGTTGGGGTGAAGGCTGAAGTGCGTGTCCGCTGTAGTTCCCTTGCTGTCGCAAATGCTTTAGTTCAACTACTTTTTTCTTCTGTCTTAAAAGGAATGGGCTAGAAACCAGACCCTTAAAAGCAGCTTCGCCTTCTCGGTTACTGAAACTTCATGATGAACATTTAGCTTTCTTTTTCCCCCTCTGTGGCATGACTTCAGTGGCCGTGTGACCTGGATCAGTTTCACTTTGCTTCCTTGGGATAAGCACATGGTTGCAAACATGGCCAGGGAGGGAGCTGATCCAAACCAACTTTCTGCTGAATCATTTAAAAAAATAAATAAGTTGGTGAGGCTTTGCGTCTCTCCCAAACCCTCAGCTGAAAAGGGCCTTAACTTTAGGCTTAAACTGACTGGGCCTGCTGGGGATTCTTAAAGAGATGGAAAACCAAAATCTAGTTAACTTTTTTAAAGTTGCTGAGGGGGCTGTGCCTGTTTCTGAGCGCCCCCTCTTCTCTTCTCCCCCCCCCCCCCAGTTTTTATGGTGTTGCACTTTCCTACTCTTAAATGTTTCTATCTGCCCTGTTGGGGGAGGGCCCTACCCAAACAGAAGAGGAAACTGACAGACCAGAAGGGAGAATCGGTGAAACTGACTAGACATAAAGTACTGTCAAAGTCACAAAATAAACTAGCTTGTTTCCCCCAACAGTGCCATTCAGACTAGATTGGGGGTTCTCAAACTGGGGGTCATGACCCCTCAGGGGGTTGCAAGGTTATTATGTGGGGGGTTGTGAGCTGTCAGCCTCCACCCCAAACCCTGCTTCGCCTCCAGCATTTATAATAGTGTTTCAATATAAAAAGTTTTTAATTTATAAGGGGGGGGGGGTCACGCTCATAGGTTTGCTGTGTGAAAGGGGTCACCAGTACAAAAGTTTGCGAACCGCTGGATTAGACTCACAAAAGAGCTGATGGGTTCTAGAAACTTCCAGATAGAGTAACATTCAAGTGTAACAATAGGTGAATGGATGTATGAATGGCTCTTTTAAATGGACAGTGTCCCGTTAACAAGTCTGAGTATCCGTGGTATTGTGCTCTGTGCCAGATAGTAGTGGGTCACTGAGACAGTAAGTAGCCATGTGACTTATAGGAAGAAGAAAGTATGAAGCCCATAGGATCAGTTTCATAAGGTGCATTGATCAGGGTTGGACTTCAGAAGCCAGCCACTGCTGGGGGCATTTCAGAAACAGCTGTGAGTTCTAGATGCCTCTAGGGGGCAGCACATCTGAATGGGGCAGGTTTGGCTGAGACAACCAATCCATCAAAGCACCGCCTCTTCCTATTTATATCCTGGATTGGGTAGATGTTTCCAACCCTATGTAGGTACTATGCAGGACTAAATGACATGGAGAAATGGAGGTCTAGTGATCTGTCCTAAACTGAATTTAATGGGGAGGTCAAAGCCTCGTCACCACCTAACCACTTCCGAGAGGTTGGAACGGCTTGTAACGCAAGCGAAATGGATTGTGATGTTTCATTGCCGAGTGGCTATCGTGAACCGCTAATGAAAATGGCTGCGACCTTTGGTTGAATGATGGGCAAGTGCCTCAGGCCTGGAAGGGGTATTTGCTTGGGCTTAGGGAATGTCTTCAGGCCATCAGAGGAGCAAGGACAAATCCTGCTTCAATTTGTATTTTCAGCTTGTCTTTATTTAAGCTGTAGCCTGGCGTTAGCTCGGCCGTGGCTCAACGGCTGTCCCTTGCCTGCTTAAGCAAGCAGGCTCCTGAGTGGGCCAATAAGGGGAGCAGTGTTGGAACCGAACCACCTTCTCCTGGCAACAGGGCTGCCTGCTGGGGGTCTCGTCTGGCAACCCATCACAGAAGTAGCTGAGGGCGTTCTAGAGAGGGGCTGCAGATGCACCATTGGTGCAAACTAATGAAACCAAAGCCAGAACTTGAAATCTCAAAAAGAGAACTCTCCCAGCTGCTGAATCTCCCCCCCTCCGTAGTCCTGATGCTCAAATCAGGAGCCTTTGTACTCGGTTGCTCCCTCACTGATGGGAATCTCCTCCAAATGAGCCATCCGTGTATGTGCTTGTTGCTCCTGTAGGCTTTTTTTAACCAAGCTTGTCTCATGGGTCACTTGACATGCTGCCCCCAAGCCATGTTTGTTCCAACCCTGCTTGTGATCAAAGCCAGGACATGCTGCCCAGTTGTAGCTGGAGTTTAACTTGGATATTCAGCTGTGGAGCTGGGTCTGACTAGTTAGCCAGTCTCCTGTTTCCTTAGCGCTGTGTGTAATGTGCAAATGAAACCCCTGCAAATGCTCAGCTTCTGAGGCATCGTGGGATAGTGCATTCTGGGAAAGCCTGGGCAACAACTACAGACATTGCTGTGCATCTGGCCGGGAGGACAGGCTAAAACAACTGCATCAGGTGGGAGGGGGGAGCTGCTAAGTGCTGGGCCATGCCTCTGAGCATAGTCACTATTAAGTTATGCACGGAGACTGCAGAAGACACAGGTTCACAAGCATTTTTCTCTTTTGGATGTCACCGTTCCAGTTCTGTGTGGCAACAGCGTTTTTATCTTCCAGTTACGTCTGATTTCATCATGTCTTCGGAGGAAAATGCTGCAAACCAGACTTCCCCCCAGAATGAGGAGCCAGGGCAGCATCAACAGGTAGGTACGCCCAGATTTTAGGGTACTTCACTGCATTAAAATGCACTCCCTGGCATGCTCAAACCCACCTCGTGCTACCAGGCCAGCAATGGTATTGGTGCCGTTGCTGGGGGATGGTGATATAAGTGTGTGTGTGTGTGTGTCCAAGATTGTATCCATGCAACGGGGGAGAACCATAACTTACTAATGAAGGCACCTGGCTGTCCCCCTAGCTATCAAGCAGCCTAGAGAAGCTTGCTGTGGTGGCAAGATCAGATCTGATGCTACTCTACTCGCTAATATAATCTGGGTTAATTTGAAGTCCGCGTATGGATGTGTCCTGCGCCTAGTCTCTTCGGTCAAGACCTCCAAGCGAAACCTAACCTCAGCTGCTTTACTCTAGGTCTTCACTCAGGAGGTCTGTGATCTTCAAATGTCCTCAGCACCTTCTGAAGTCAATGGGAGGTACAGGAGCTTGGCAGGCTTGGAAAATCAGGCCGTGCTCTAGGGCTGAAGATGTCACTGGTGCCTAGAGCATAGGAGTGCCTACAGGGCTACTCCAGCTCACGGTGCTGCTAGGAGGTCTAGCCACCCTTAGTAATAAGAATTCAGCATCAGGGAAGACATGGAACCACCCCCCTCCAACTGGTTGTTACTGATGACATGTGTGTTTTTGTTTTTCTTTTGTCCTCTATTAGAATGTCGTGAGCAGGGTGGCCAACCTGCCCTTGGTCAGCTCCACCTATGACATGGTCTCCACGGCCTACGCCTCCACCAAAGAGAATCACCCGTACATCAAATCCGTCTGCGACGTGGCGGAGAAAGGCGTGAAGACCATCACCGCCGCGGCTGTGGGTGGCGCCCAGCCCATCCTGACCAAACTGGAGCCACAGAGTGAGTGAGCCATGAGATGGCAGCGTGGTAGTGGGACAGACTGGGGGACCCAGGGAAGCTGGAGTAGCTAGTGAACTGCAACTGGGTGGGAGAGCCATGCTGGTTCATGGGTCTGGTAGCTGAGGGAGTGTTGGGAAGCATAACCTTTCAGCTGAGACTTTCACAGCTGTTTTAGAAGGTTCTTATCTACCCTGAACTCCTCTCAGAAGGTCTATTGCAGTCCTACCAAGCAGGTGAGGTGCCCAGCCTATCTCTGCCTCTGTAGCAAGGATGCACCTTTACAAAGAAGCCTTGTATGTTCTGCTGCAGACTTCCAGGCATCATGTATGGCGTGACCCATGTGACGGCTGTGCTAGCTTGACCCTAGAGAAGCTACAGTCTGAAGCACTTCATTACAAGTCACTAGGCTGTAGCCGCCTGTCTAACAGTGCAACACACGGATGGTGCTGCTGTTGAGTCAAATACCCTGGCATACAGCTGGTGCCCTTTGTCAAGGGCAACCTGAATTTAAAATGGCCTTGTTGTGGCCTCCTTTACTAATTACAGATGTGTGGGGCAGAGGTGGCCCAGAACCAATTGGCCAGCGTGGCAACCAGAAACTAGTCAAGCTTTTCAGTGGCTCCTGCAGCCAAGCTGAGCTGGCCAGGTGCAGGGTTCCTTATCGGATGCCCTTGCAAAGATCCGAGGCGCTGGAGGGAGTAAAAGCATCCCGAAGCCAGAGCACATACCCTCCCCCTGCACCATGTTCATAGCGGTGTTAAAATCTCCCTCTGACCTTAAGTAGCTCTCGCAGCCTGCACATGTGGCCTCTAGCCCAGATCTTGCAAAGACAGCTGGTATTGATGCTGGCTCGGAGCGGTGGTGGGGAAGGGAATTGGTTTCACCTTGGGAGACCAGGCCAAAGAAGGCTTTGTTCCTCCAGGGCAGGGAGATTGGCTCAGCCAGGGGAGCGTAGGGAGATGGAACAGGACTCCTGGGTTTGTTCCAAGCGTGGCCTGACATGCTGTGTACTGAAGCATGTCGTTCCACTCTTGCCTAACTCCCTGGGGCATTGTATGGCTTAGTAGCTGGGGAAGGCTTGACTTCCTTCAGGGGAACTCTAGATAACTGAAAGGGGGCTGTTGGTAACCCACACTCGCTTGCTGGGGGTAGGGGTGTCCCTCTTCTCCTGTGTTGCTCTTCTGGCTACAGAGGAGAGGGCTGGACTTACTGGCTATCGCTTAAATGCTGCTCTGTCAGAGTTGCTGTGAAACGTTCCACCTGGCTGGGTTCCTGCATTCAAACTGTATCCAATATAACTAAGCTAGCGTGCTGGGACTCTGGCCAACTCAAGAGGCTGGGCAGCTTCTGTAGCCAACAACAAACTCCTCAGTTAAATATGAGAAGAGATTAAGAAGACTGGGACTTCTCAGCTTGGGAACAAGATGACTACGGGGGGATATGATAGAGGTCTATAAAATCATGACTGGTGTGGAGAAAGTAGATAAGGAAGTGTTGGTTACTCCTCATAACACAAGAACTAGGGGTCACCAAATGAAATTTAATAGGTGGCATGTTTAAAACAAACAAAAGGAAGTATTTCTTCACACAACACACAGTCAACCTGTGGAACTCTTTGCCGGAGGATGTTGTGAAGGGTAGGACTATAACAGGGTTTAAAAAAAGAACCAGCCCAGTTCATGGAGGATAGGTCCATCAATGGCGATTAGCCAGGATGGGCAGGGATGGTGTCCCTAGCCTCTGTTTGCCAGAAGCTGGGAATGGGCAGCAGGAGATGCATCACTTGATTACCTGTTCTGTTCATTCCCTCTGGGGCACCTGGCATTGGCCACTGTCAGAAGACAGGATACTCAGCTAGATGGACCTTTGGTCTGACCCAGTCTGGCCATTCCTATGTTCCAAGGCAGCAATTGTCACTTGGTGATACCGTACCAGAGATGGGCTCATGGTGCTGATCAGGTCAGCTGTAGGCTAGTCCCTCATGTACCAGCTACAACAGCAGCTGCTAATGATCCATGCAACGCACCCGTGTCCAATCCATACCAGTAGCTCTTAGGAGCTGCTGGGGGACTCCCTGACCACAATAGGTCAGCTGTGGCTGGGGCCATCTCTGTGTGAAGACGGTGATGTCCCTAGTCCCACATGCTGAGTTCTCCTTGGAGAGGACTAAGGAATACTGGTGAGCGAAGGCCATGGCAGTGTGTGTTGGCTTTCTACCAGAGGCTGATCACATCTCTTGGCCTCTGGGGTAACTGTCAGGCTTCAGAGAACCTGAGAAATGGAGTGTCCTAATACACTCCTCATGGCTGCCTCGAGTGCAGCTGGCAAGACGTCACCCCTCTGCAGAGCTAGCTCTGATCTCGAGGCCTGTTTCATGCTCTAGAATCCTTCCCAAACTTGGACTAGCCAATGTTCTCCTTGGCAGCCCTGCAGCCTCCCCTCCCTCCCCTCCTCAAACCTGGCACTGCTTGGCGGTGCCCCTTGAAACCTGACTCGGTTACCAACCTACTCTGCCGCTCCAGGCAACTGAGGGGATAAGGCAACCCAACTCTCTCTCTGTCTAGTTGCAACAGTGAATGAGTACGCGTGCAAGGGGCTGGATAAACTGGAGGAGAAGCTGCCAATTCTTCAACAGCCAACTGAAAAGGTGAGCACCTCTGCTTGGAGAACTAGGGATGTGAAACAAGGGGTCTACACTCCCTGGACAGCAGCTGGGGAATAAGGGGTGGGGGGCCAGGAAAAGACTTGACTTCTCCTCCCTGGATCTAACAGCTTCTTTGGGCAGGCCAGTTGGCTGGGTAGCTGAGCTAGCCAATAACCGGCAAAACTCATCCCAGAGAGAGGTGGAGATGAAAACCTAGTGACTGATACTGCTGTAGGCTCCAGGCTCTTATCTGGGTGAATGGTGCCTATTTATAAGGGGAAGGCAAAGTAGTCCTAGGATTAACCAGTGCCGCCTCTTCTCTGCTGGCTTAATACTAACCTTTGCCACTGAATGCTTCCCTCAATCCTAGGTTGTGGCTGACACCAAGGAGCTGGTGTCTTCCACCGTGACCGGTGCTAGAGATGCCGTCTCCAACACGGTCAATGGAGCGAAGGATGCCGTGACCGGGGTGGTGGACATGGCCAAAGGAGCTGTCCAGGGTAGCATGGAGATGACCAAATCAGTGGTGACCAGCAGCGTGAACACAGTCATGGGGTCCAGAATGGGCCAGATGGTGGTGACTGGCGTGGATGCCATGCTGGGGAAATCGGAAGAGCTGGTGGATCACTACCTCCCCATGACGGATCAAGAACTAGGTCAGTGCACGCTGAATACAGCTGGCTGAAAACTTTTTCAGCCTAATGGCTTGACCAAAAATGCAGTTTGGGTCAACCCCAAACTAGCTGTGAATGTAACCTGAGTAATTTTTGCCAGTCACAAAATAGCTGGAGGATGTATTTGTGGTCCCCTGCCTACCAGGCTAAGGGGTAGCACTCATTTGGTACATGGGAATCCCAAGTTCAAATCACCACTCAAATTTTCTTTAGGCCAAACCAAATCTGAAATTTTTGGTGACTCAACAGACACTTCAGTTGTTCAGAACTGCCATGAACCCAGCAAAAATCAGTAACTTACCAGCTCTAACTATCAGAAAATCACAACCCCAGCTGACTCTGTACTCCTAGGATTGCCACATGAGTCCCTCCGCTAGGAGTAGGTGGCCTTAATTCTTAGCTGGCTCTGTGGCTGCAGCAGTGAGATGCCAATAGGGTGCCCTAAGCAAAGGTGGCTGTTGGCCTTGTGCTGGTCTAGGTGGGGCCCATTTTGGCAGCCTCCCCTCCAACACAGCCACTCTTACTGGGGGAGAGAGCTAGTAAATGGGCCTGCCTCTTGTGCAGGCCACTAGCCCAGCATGACTTGGTGGGAACAAGGCCATTATCCTCGCTGTAACCAAAGCAAAGGTCAGACTCTCTGCCCCTGGCATGGAATGATGAACATAGGCCTGGGGGAGGGTTTGTCATGGCTCTTGTGATCAAACTACTGTGCTCTCATACCTGAGAATCTACTACACTCCTTCCAGGGTTGCTGAGCCCTCAACTCCTTTCCCTGTCCCCTGACAATCTGCAGGCGCTCAGCATAACATCCTATTGGTAGCACCCCCACCAAGCCAGCCAGGGATGGGTAGAAAACTGGAGCCCTGACATTATGCCTTTTGGAACTGTATTGGTTTGGGGCCTGGCTAGAGCCAGGCGAGACTTCCTGGGTCTGCTGCCCAAAGCAAGTGCAGTTCTAGACCTTGCTCAGTGACTCCAGATCAAATCTCTCTGCTCACAAGCAATGCCTCCCTTTATCCGAACTGCCGGCCCTGCAGCCTCCACCTGGGATCAGAACTCCAGCGGGGATCGTTCTGGTTCATGCGTCACTCAGACTGTCTGCGTTGGGACTTAACGATTCTGATGCCTGGCTTGGGAGAGAATCTAGTTCCTTGCCACAGGGCTGGATGGGCTTTGAAGCATGAACCAGTGGAATGGGGAACACTTGTCTCCAGATCCACGTGCTGAGTAAGATGGGGGTTGCTTCTCCAAGTGGAACTGCACTGGAAGGCTGTGACGTCTTCATAGCAGGCATCTAAACTCCGGTGGAAAGCCGATCCGAGGGCAGTAGCAAATGCAGCTTTTAGTGCCATGCCCGGTCAGATAGCTAAAAAGCTATTGAGTGTTGTGCCCGTTGGCACTAACTGTGCCCAACTGGTGCCAGAGTTAGGCCCAGCTTGGACCTGAGTGGCAGAACTGCTGTCAAGGAGTCATTTGAAGAGACTTTACTGTGCAACTCCAGGCTTGTGCGCCCAGGGAAACGCAGGGAGCCTGGGGTTGGCAGGAGGTAGGGATTGTCAAGGATGCTGGTGCTGTGAAAGGAGCCCTTCTCCTTCCATTGTGTTTTGGCCACAAGCTAGTATGGCCAGCAGGTAATGCCCTGCTGCAGGGATGGGAGCTTCTGCTCAGGCGCTCTCCCTCCTGCACAGCGAACAGTCGGGCACCGCTGAATTGCCCCTCTTCAAGGTGACTTGCAAAGAGGGTGGGAGTAGGGGTGTTGCTTGTAAACCGTCTGCAAGAGCAGCACCGTCGGCTTCAACTCTGACCGTCTGTCACCCATGCCTAGGGTGGCTTCTGTGTCCCGGCCACTAGAACAGGATAGACCTGAGCCTGCAACAACCTTTGGCCTAGCAGACCTCTGGGTCTTGCAGCTTTGGGCAGTAGAGGCACAGCCTTTAGATCCTGGGGTCCCAGGTCCAGTCCCTGTGACTCACCTGGGGTGTCGCATGACCCAAAGAACCGAACATTGGGTCCTGTCTGCCTCTGCTGGAGGTCTTGAGTGTGGCCTGAGCTTTAACCTCTTAACTGGAAAGGCTGATTCTCAGCTGTTTGGGAAGAGATGGGTTAATCTGCAGGGCCTGAGGACCATGGGTGAACACCGCTCACCCATTCATTACTGGCAATGATCTCTGTCCTACCTAACAGGTGGAGGAGACCCTTCTTGGCTGCTTTCGGGTGTCAGTACCACAGAGGTTCCTGATCCCTGCAGCCAACTGATCAGTATTGGCCCAGAGCTTCCCTGTGGCACAGTCCCGCTCTGCACTGTCTGCTGCTTGGTAGCACTGCAGAGGTGAAAGGGAGAGCATTTACTGTAGCCACCCAGAAGGGTGGGGTGGGAGGGTGGCCTCAGACTCCTCTCTCACATGGACCCCACTAACAGTCAAACCCAGGGCTGGTGACCGTGGGTCTCCTGCAAGTCCCATTTAACTCTCAGAGCTGGAGAGGATGCTGGCCTGAGTCGGTCAGTGACTGGAGGAGTATCCCCCTTTGCTGCTGAAGGCAGAGCAGACGCGGGGCAGAAATCTCCTGCTCTGCTGACGGGACTTTCCCCAGCAGGCTGTTTGACCCGTCTTCTCTTGTTCTCTCCAGCTAAACTGGCCACGTCTGTGGAAGGCTTCGAAATGGCGTCCGTGGAGCAGCAGAAGCAGCAGCAGAGTTACTTCGTGCGCCTGGGGTCCCTGTCCACCAAGCTCCGCCACCGAGCCTACCAGCACTCCCTGGGCAAGCTGAGGCATGCCCGGCAGAGCACCCAGGAGGCTCTGTCCCAGCTCCACCAAACCATAGAACTGGTAGGAATGCAGATCTCCCCCCTGCTCCCCATGCCACCTCCCAGGTCACTTTGTTCTGGCGCTTAAGGCAAATCCTAAAGGGTTCGTACTTCTCTCTGGTCAGACATCTTGATTCACAATCCATGGCCCATGCACAGGTGACCGAGGACTATCCTCGGCTGGTGTCGGTCAGCACAGTGCTGCTGACTTCCGGCAAGCTAGTGACCTCTTCCAGCTGAGGATCTGGCCGGGGGACTCCTCCCTTGCTGCTGACCACAAGTATCTTGACTTCTGGTTCTCTGTTCCCTCTGTCCCTTGCCAGATTGAACATGTCAAGCAGGGTGTGGACCAGAAGCTCCATGACGGCCAGGAGAAACTACACCAGATGTGGCTGGAGTGGAGCAGGAGGCAATCGGAGGGGAAAGAGGACTCCGACACTGCACAGCCAGAGGTATCTTGCCATGGAGGGTGGTGGGGGAGGTGTCCTAGGCTACTGCAAAGTGACCTCTTAGGCGGGGTGAGTGTCACACATCCTGGGAAGCAGCTTCCCTTAATGGGTGTACTTGCTTCCCTGGCAGGTGGAATCTCGGACTCTGGTCATGTTCCGTGGCATCACGCAACAGCTGCAAACCACCTGCCTGAACCTGATGCCCAATGTCCAAGGCCTCCCCACCAGCATCCAGGACAAGGTGCAGCAGCTCCGTCACAACGTCGAAGAGCTCCACACGTCCTTCTCCGCTGCCCATTCCTTCCAAGATCTGTCCAGCGCTGTCCTGACCCAGAGCCGGGAGAGGGTGGCCAAGGCCCGGGAGTCTATGGACGAGCTGCTGGACTACGTGGTGCAGAATGCTCCCCTGCCTTGGCTTGTGGGACCTTTTGCTCCCAGGCTGGTAGAGCTACCAGAAATTCCAGCGGCTGGAAAGGATGGGGAGGAGGAAGCTGCTGGCTGCACCGCCCAGCAAGGAGAAGATGAGAAGATGGACAGCACAGCTCAGCAAGCCTCTGTGCCAAAGGAGGACCCTTAGACTGCTCCTTAGACGGCTCTGTATACCTGCAGTTGGCTTCTTGTGAGGGAAAGAACTTGTATGCAATTCACTTGTGTGGACATGGGGGCTTGTGTGTCACCTGCATCTGGGGAGGGGTGGCAGGGTGTTAATGTAGATAAGCTGGCTGTGCATGGAACTCCCTGTTGGCCTCACTTCTGAGACTCTGCTCTCTTCCTTGCCAATCTTTTGTGCCTTCTCTAGCTCCTCTGGGTGGCTCCTTCCACAGGTGAACTCCAGCCCATGGCAGAAGCATCGCCTCAAAGCAAAGCCAGGGTGTCTCAATGGGAACTCTATCTGGAGGCTGTAAAGTGCCCTTAACTAGGGGCTTGCTCAGAGCAGGGCAGGGAGAGGACACCAACCTTCATGGCAATAGCACTGAACTCCAGCAGCTAATGGACCCATAAGATTTCAGTTGTTCAGGCTCTTGACTACATAACAGCCCCTGAGCTCTGCAAACGTGGGGGAGTGCAAAGCCTGGATTAGCTGTAGGGTTTGTTGCAGAACCTGACCCTCTTAGGGCCCATTCCCTGGGCAGCTGTATCCTTAAATGCAATCAAAAGGGATCATTAGATTTTTTTAATTATTTCCCCCTGTTCTAAAGCGCTGTAAAGCCATTTGAACCCTGACTGCCTGTGAAATGACAGTTGTAGCCAATAAAGCAGGAATGACTCTGCCATTGCAAAGAAGGGGTAATTGGTGCTGCACCATCCCAGAACTGATCTTCCAAGGGGCTTGATTGTAACTGAAAATCAATAGAAAGAAATCTCAGGCTAACTTTCCCTCCTGTAAGTGCCACTAACGGTTTGTATCTTGTAGAATAACTGTTGGTTTTTTTTCACAATAAAATGTATTGGCATTCACCTGGTGCTCTGGTGTCTCTGTAAGTACCTTCCCTCTCCTCTTCTCACCATCATTCACTAGAGAGGAGGTGACCACCACCATCCCTGCCCCACACACCATCCCTACAATGGGTTTAAAATCTCCTGCCTTAAACCCAACTCCTACCTTTTCGGAGTCCAACCCATGGACAAGGGTTGGTGATGCTGGACTCCTCCTACCCACCAGGAGAGGAGTCTAAGCCGTTCCCAAGGAAATAGCGCTCTTCACTCAAATCCTATTGGTAATTTTGCCTTCTAGTGGGAGCTTAGGAATGCTGGGCAGAGCCAAGGAGCCAGAGCCCAAGACCCCGTGGTGCTAGGCTAGATGGTCCTTGTCCAAAGAACTGCAGGCCTCTTGAGCAATCCCATTACAAACCTCCAAACTACACAACGGCCACAAAGAGCAGTTGTGCCCTCCTGCCAGTACCTAAACTGCTCTTATCTGCCTCCATAGCCTCACTCTTTCTCCTAAAGGCCAGAAACGTGTCACTTTCTGTTGAGTGTGTAGTGGCCTCCTTAACACTGCATCTGGCCCAGGTCTCACCTTAATGCTGCATTCAGGACATCTATAGCCAATGCTGATGTTCAAGTAACTCTGTGCCCTTCTCTCTCTCTCCTTGGGCAGAGGTACCAGAATGTGGCCACCTTCAGCCCCCCAAATTCCATCCTGGCTTTCAAGCCCTCTCCTAAGGTTTGCTAGAAGTCCCTTACTGTAGTCTCTGGCCAGCACTAAACTTCTGTCTTGAACTCGCCTCGTGGGATTAGGTAGCACAAGCCTGTGGAGGATCGGAATGCCTACTGTGTAAAACTGCTAGCAATGGCGCAGTGATCTTCACGGAGGCTATGGCTCTTCCTTTTTGGGGTCAAACTCAGAGTAGGGTTTTTAATTTACTGTTCTGGGGGCAGGTTGGATAGAAGTATCTGCGGAGTTGCTGTCTCCAAAGACATTTCCCCTGTAAAGGCTGTGAGGCATTATCTAGACTGGAGTCACCCGTTCACCTCCATCTTTCACCTCCTCTAGTTACTCTGTAATACTTGTGTGTTGCTGCTTCGATACCCCCAGCTATCTTTCTTCTCCTGTGCTGTGGCTTTCTGCAGTAGCCCCCTAATGCAAGCTGGAACCAGAGGTGATGTGACAGACCTTCTTCACAGCCCCGGTTCATGGCCAGATACAGCCGTCATCTCCTCCTCTAGCATGGCAGGGATCACCCCTCCTTAGGACAGTGGGTGCAGCTGGAGTCTGCAGGCTCTGGCCTGTAGAAAGTTGTAAGGAGCAGGTTGTCTTTCCCATCCTCAAACACCGAGACTCCCTAAACTGTTCTCATGCTCTGGCAGAACCCCCCCCAACTTGACTCAGATGCTGTTGCCCCCTCACCTAGGGGCAGGTGACTGAGTGGACTGGACCCCCCCACACACACACAAGTTACTGGTACTCGGGTTGTATTCAGGCTTCTGTCCTATGTTGTGACTTCAGGGGAACCATTTTGCACCTCTGAGGCTCGGCTTCCCTAGCTAATATGGAGATACTCTTTCAGTTGTGCCCAGCCTGAGCTCTCCGTGACCTGAGCAACCCCACCCTTGCTGGGGGCTGGCTTCTCCAAGCCAGGGGTGGCTTCAATGCTCTCCACATTGTTTCCATGGTTCAAAGGCAGAGGGAGCCACATGCTAAGAGTTGGTGGGTTTTTTTGCTTCTCTGTGGCAGCAACTCCAAACCTTTCCTGCTTGGCCTTTGAAGCAGCTTTGTCGGGTTTTTTATTCTCACCACTACACATTGCCAGGCAGCTCCATCTGTGCTAAATGTGCAATCTGGATTTAAACTGGCCTGAGCAAACCCCCCTTGGATGCAGGGGGAAGCAGGCAGGTCTGTCACTCAAATGATCAAAGAAAAACCATGTTTAATGGCAGGGCACACCCCAGCCACCCAAGACTTTCCCCTTGCCCATCCCATGCTTCCTAAGGCTTTCGCTTCCATCCCCAACTGATACCATGTACCCCACTGGCATCAGACTTGTACTCTGATACAAACGCTTAACTGTGACCCTCGTCTGTCAGCGTCGACACAGCTGGCTGTCACATTCTATCTGCTGAGACGTTCTCCAGCTCTAACCCCACCGAGAGCTTGGGTAAGGTTTTTGCATTAGAGTGGAGAGGACGTGACCGACTCTATCCCACAGCTAGTTATGAGGCAGCGGAAGAAGAGTGATGGGGGTTCCTGGGGGCTATTTCTTGCTCTATGTTCGAGGTAGGCTAGCCACTGAAAGGCAGCGTGCAGGGGCGAAAATGGGGGTTTGTCACCTTAGAGACCCAGGTTCTGGGCCGGCAGACACCTTGCTGGCATGGATCTATGCTGTACCCCCAGTTTTGGGACAGTCACTTAGAGGAACCCCTGTTAGTGTGCCAGACCCCTAAGGGGGGTGTCTCTCTTCCCCCTAGTTGGGCTGTGGCTGTCCCTCCGTCTAGTCCAGATGAGAGCCCCCACTCCTTCCAGCAGCCAATGCTTGTCCCCCCACCTAACACCTGCCCATCCTTTGGTCTCGAGCTGGGGGATGTTGCGGAGAGGTGGGGAAATCTATCTCCCTCTGGGGCGTCGGCTGCTAGGTGTCAATGCCCTGGGGCTTGGATTTGCCGCTGTCTTTTGAGATGGGGTCCGCCTCAGCCAATCCTTTTTTAATGACCCATACAAGCTCAGACAGCCAGGCGATGCTCTTACCTTCGTCTCTTAGCCTGCCCCCAAAAGTAAACTGTCCCTTTCTGCCCACCGGGTAACAATGCAGCATATAGGGGAAACTGAGGCACACACTGGCATCATAAAAATATTACAGAAAATTCCCACTTCATCACACTTGCATAAGCTAAAAAGTGTGTGTGGGGGGGCAGCTCTTCCCTGACTGTTTTCTAGGTTAGGTTCATGGCCTTTGTCACATTTCAGGGCAACTGCGCCCATATTCCCCCTCCGTAGTCTAGCAAGGGCACCCACTTCTGGGCTCCCAGCCGTCACCGCTCTTGGGCGGAGACCCACATCTCTCTCTTCCTCCCAACCAGGTTTTTTTTTCCAGGCTGCACAGTTCCCTACCTCCACCGTGAGTGCCCCAGCAAGCCAGACTGCCTGAGCAGGTCTGTTCCTGTGCTTTGCTTTCTCCTCCGAGGCTACCACCAGGGTGATCGCCCACAGATCAGGGCTACCCCCAGCCCTTGCTAAGCAAGCACATGTGTTCTTCTGGTGAAACGTTCCAGAGAAAACCTCTTAAACATAATAAAAGAACCTCCACACCCGTTCCCAAAGATCACCCAGCCCCTCCAGCTTCATCAGCACGTTAAAATGCAGCAGGCTCAGTTTGGGGCACGTATTTTCCGTTATGTCTGGGGATGTTATGAAATGCTGCATAGACAAACCTCTTGGTGTCTGATATTCCAGGAATCAGCAGGCACGTGGTGGCCAAGCGACAGGGCCCAGCCTGTTGCACATTTCTTGCAAAATGAGGCCAAAGAAAAAGGAAGACAAGCCAGCAGAAAACATTGCGAAGAGGGGTGATTTAAAAATGTTATTGTTCTCTCTGGAATCATACGAACCTAGGGCTTTTCATCAGTAGATCTCAAAGCGCTTGACAAAGGCACTCAGCATCGTTATCCCTGTTTTACAGATGGGGAAACCGAGGCACAGAGCAGGGACGGGACTTGCCTAAGGTCACCTAAGCAGCAGAGTTAGGATGAGAACTCAAGTCCCAGTCGGGTGCTGTAGCCACCGGGCCATATGCTGCCTCTGGACTGCTTCTTTGTTCATGGAAGCACCATGAAGCACTGATGATAGTGTTCAGAGTGCAGCTGTGCTTTTGGGGATTTGTTTTTTTTGCCATGTCCATGAGAGGTTTACAAAAGAAAAGTTTAAAGCGCCTGTAAAACCCGAGCTCGGTAACTCAGCTGCCGCTGCACCGCAACATACAAAGTCCCATTACTCCTGCCTCAAGCGCTAACGGTGAATGATCTTCTACCACCCAGACAGCGACTGGTTAACCAACCCAAATACTGCGAGTTACGGCCCTTCAGATCAGTTTCTGCTCCAAACACAGCCCCCACCCCACTGGCGCTTGACGGCATGATAGGATCGCTGCCCAAAGCAGCCTTCCAGTGACTCGGGATTGAAAGCGGCCACGGAAAGGGGAAGATCCTTTCAGGCCCTAAAAGCAAGGGTCTTATCTCCTGAACTAGGTGTGGTTTTAGCCGTGGGGCGAGGGGATTGTTCAAAGAAAACAACAGCATCAACGCGTGCTGATTTGGGCTGAGTGTTCGGAGCTGCACGGGCACCACTTTAGTACTGGGGAACTAACCATTCTTTAGCTTGCACTGAATTTATCTCCACTCCAAGTTCGCTGGAGTTCCCAGCGCTGCAGTGCGGTCGCTGCCCCTGGCAAGGATTGCATGCTCATTCGAGGGCTCTGTGGCTAGACGCCGGTTGGATTCCTCTTTAGAGTTACAGCCTAGTGAAGGTGCTGCAGCCTGCATCATTTTTACAAGCGGCGTCTCCACAACTGCGGTTCCCATTTCTATTGACTGCTGTCATTTTCACTAGCTAGACTATCCAATTAGACCCAGATCGGCAGAGGTACTTCGGCACCTAGCTCCCATTGATTTCAATACCGCAGTACCTATGAAGCTCTGGACTTCGCTGTCCTAAACTGCTGTATAGTGTTGCTGCGAGCTGTTAAGCAGCTGCTGTGTTCCACCTCAGAGGTGGCTGCCTTGCATTAGTGGTCGAGGTGATCCTGGAGTGATCCTTTGTAAAGCACCTTAGGGCGGAAGGTGCTGTAGACATGCAACGTGTTTTACTTTCATTCTCCTAGTGGAAAATACTCCACGTTCTGCTGATGCCGTAGCAGAGGAGGGAAGACTTCAAGGAAGAGGCTATCTGGCTTTCCTAGGCCTGTTGGACTGTGAACTAGGCCTGTGTGGCACTGAACTTTACCCAGCCCTTTATCTGCCCCATCACGTGGTGAATGCATTGGGGTGTGCAACTTTTTCTAAACTTTCTCCGTCTGTTCCATTACATCAGCCTCAGTCCCAGTTTGTGATACGAATGTAGGCTGAGGAAGTGCAGGGAATTTCACAGAAGTGTAGGGCTGGAAGGGACCTCGAGAAGTCGTCTAGTCCAGCCCCCTGCACTGAAGCGGGACCAAGTAAACCAAGACCAGCCCTGACAGGGGGTTTGTCCAACCTGTTCTTTAAAACCCCCACACCCTGCCTTGGAATCCTATTCCAGTGTAGGTAGAAAGTTTTTCCTAACATCTAACCCAAATCTCCCTTGCTGCAGATTAAGCCCCATTACTTCCTGTCCTGAACATGAACATGGACAACAACTGATCTCCATCCTCTTTATACCAGCCCTTATCAAATGTGCAGACTGTTATCAGTCCCCCTTCAGTCTTCTTTTCTCAAGCCAGGGGCAGTGGCTGAGTGGTTAAAGCCCCTGGCTCCCCTCCTGCAGGTTGCGGATTTGAGTCTGGCTTGATCTCCCCACCGCTAGTTCACCCGGCTGCAAAATGGGTGCCTGATCCATTGGGTTAGGGCAGGTGGGCAAAGGCGGTTGGCTGTGACCTCTCCTGTGTCCCACTGGCTGCAAGACTGGCATCAGCCCAATGAGCCATTGGCTCAGGGGAGCTTTGATTTTCTGAGCCTAGTCCCCTGTGTGCTGCTTTGGAGAGAAGCTAAACGTAATGCACTCCCCAGGGGCAGGGAAGGAGAGCAACAGGCAGCTAAATCAGGAAGTGGAGCAGCAGGGCTTGCTGTGACTTGCCCTTTGGCACCTAATTTAGTATCTCCCTTCCCTGGGAGCTCAGCACACCCGTGTCCATAGGAGCCAGTCTAGTCCCCACCAGCAGGGAAGTGACTGATCAGATTCACATTGGCCGGTTTCCCCCAAGAGAATGGGGATGCGCCTTCCTGACATCACAGCTCAGGACAACAGGGGTCAAGGCTCAGTGCAGCTTTCCAAACCCAGACCTGATGCTGCCGCCTAACCGGTGGAGTGGCAATTATAACAACAAGCCCCTTCCTCTGATAGCACTTTTCATCCGCAGATCTCCAACCAGGGCGGGCAGTAGCATTAGTCCCATTTCACAGATGGGGAAATTGAGGCACCGAGCAGGGACCTGACTTGCCCCAGGTCACCCGGCAGGCCCGTGGCACAGCCAGGAAGGTCTCCTGAGTTCCAGCCCAGTGCCCTCTCCACTGGGCCATAAGAGAGATTATTTACAGGCAGAGTTGCTGGAAGGATGCCCGGCAGGGGTGGCTTTGTCTAAATAGCCATCTGGCAACAGAGAACTGGCTTGGCTCAGCTCACTCGTTAAACGGATTTCGAGTCACTCCGCCGCCAGACGCAGCCGGAGTCACTGGGATAGGCATTAACAGCAGCTCCGCCACGCTGCATGCAACCTGTTGCTCTAAATGCCTGCAGCTGGGTCAGCCCAGCCTCAGGCCCACCCTCCCTGCAGTCTGGAGGGGTCCCCAGTGACCCCCTCAGCACAGAGCCCTGCCTGGCACGTGGCAGCTGAGCCAGAGACCCTCCGAAGCTGCCAGGCTCTGGAGCCAAGCCAAACTGGGGCCTCGCTGCCGGCTGCAGCTGGCGGACGTCGCATTGCGCTGCGTGACCGTCAGCAACGCCGGCACCCATCAGCCCCCCTGCTCTGAGCTCTCTGCTAACCAGCCTGCCTCTCCCCAGGGCCGTGGGCTCAAACGGTCCTGAACCAAAAAGCGCCGGCGGGGGGGCCCGTGACAGGGATCCATGCAGCCGAGCGCGGAACTGGGGCGCTCGCAGAGGTGGTGCTGTTGTATGAATGGAAACTACAGTAGGGATCAGCCCGCACCAAACAGCCCCCCCCCC
>NW_020664545.1:8113948-8161274 GCF_002925995.2 Terrapene triunguis
CCAGCCAAGGAGTCAGAGGTGCCCCATTCGATAAGCTCCGTGTGGGTCTGCAGCACCCACCACTGCTGCCAGACGGAGAGGAGAGCAAAGCCCCATCCCAGCCCCCTGGTGCCGCCCTGCCCAAGCCTCGAAGCAGGGGTACTGGACAGGCCACTCCCCCTCCAGCACTACCAGGGTCCCCTTGGGCAGCGTTCCTCAACCTTTTCCATACCAGGAACCGGCTTGCTGCCTTTCCAAACCGGGTCAGGGCGATCTCAGGGACCAGCGCTGGCCCACAGACCGGTCACTGAGAAACACTGGCCTAGGGAGCCATCAAAGCGCTAGGCTCTAGTGGTTAGAACAGGGAACCCAAAGATTCAGGCCTTCTCCCTTGTTTTCCACCCTCTGACCTCGAGGCAAGTCACACCCCCCTCTCTGCCTCAGTTTCCCCCCCCCATGTAATATGATCATGGCAACTCTGGCCTATCTCCCAGGAGGGTTAATTTGTATTTGTAAAGCACTGTGAGATGAAAGACTCTAGACACACTGATTATTACTATAGAGACAAGGTGGGACCCACAAGGGTACCAGGGCACATACAATTGTTTCTAGAGCTATTTAGCAGCACCGGGAGGTCTGCGGGGTGGGGAACAGGCCTCTGTATTGTCTACTCCTTCTATGACAGCACCGGAGCTCCCATAAATCCTAGATAGCCATCACCCTCTAAAACAGACCAGCCGCAGAAGCTGTAATGACACGCTCACTTTCTACACCAAAGACCAAGGTCTGATCCTTCTTCTTTCCTCCCCCCAGCAACCAAGGAGGGCGGGACTTAAGTCTCCAAACCTGGGCTTGAGTGGACTCACATGTGACCGAGGAGGATCCATCTCCAATGCAACTTGCTCGTGATCCCCACCCACATGCCAGGCCAGCCCTCCTCAATCAGGGTGGGTGGGTCTGGTTGCCTCCCTGAGCTACCCCTCCTGTGCTGGGCGGGTCTCAGCGCTGGTATATAAAGGCTGGGCAGGGCTCAGGGTTTATGCAGCATCTAGTCTGGAGTTGTGGAAGAGACAGGTAAGGGCTTGCCATGTTCTTAGCCTTTCTATGGGGGTGGCTTTCCAAGTTATAATTAAATGCAATTTGAGTGTGTCAACCTCTAAGCTTGTTTGCTCCCTGATAAGAGCTTGGCAAATGGACTCTGACTGCTTTAGCTCTCTTCTTTTCTTGTCATGCCAGGCAAACTGCCTGGCAAGTCAGTGATGCTAAGGGACTGACTTGCTGGGTTGTGTAGCTGATGGCCTAGCACAGAGGAGACTTATTTTAAGTGCTAGTTTTTCTCTTCTCTTCTTCCCCCCCCCCTCCCTTTTCCTTAGGGTAAAGGTTGAGTCTCATAACTAACTAAAATGCTAAGTCTCAGCTGTAGGCTTAGATAAACTCCTTCACCCCGTAACAGGCATGTCCTGCCAGGAGGGTTCAAATCAACCTACTCTGAATGGCAGAGAAACTGCTGCCCCATGGTCGTGTGAACTCCCAACATACTCAATAGTTAGTGGGGGTTTTGTGTTAGGGCTCTGGGGTTTCAGCTTTGAGACGTTCAGCTTTTAGCCCTCCCAAGTCCTGGCTAGAGGAGGGGAAAAACCTGAATATGAATCCCAAAGGAGTCTCTTTGCCTGCTGTTTGGAGCCAATTGTGTCTCGTGATGGCTGAGTCTGACTCATGGCTTGTTGGAGTGCTTGGAGGCTGGTAATGCTACTACCATGACTGTCCTTGTGGCTTCCTTCCCCCAGTGGCTGCGTTCAGCTCCTTCAGGGATCTGTCTCCAGCTCTGCTCTGGAGATGGGAGTGGGGCATAACCAGCTGTTGTGAGCACTGTTCCAACCCCAATCAAATGGCTGTGAGGTGTGGTGGGGCTGGCTTCCCCCCCCCCCCCGCTCCCCTTATGGGGAACTGTGGGTTATGGTGTGAGCTGAGCATTCCTCTAATGCTCCTCCACTGACTACCCCTGGTGCTGCTCTGAGCAGTGACCCTGACTCCAGTTAGGGGCTGGCAACTGAAAGTGGTGACACAATCCTAGCAAAGCAGGAGGTGTCGAAACCGCACTGAGCTGTCTGGGGCGAAGGCCGCTGTTACTTATAGCAGCAGGGGCCTTGGCAGCAGCTCGTTTTGCAATCCAGACTGGAAGGTCTGGGGCGGGTAAGTGAAATCGTGCCCGTGCTGCCTCCAGGCCCAGGGGATCTGCAGTGATGTTACTCAATGCATTGTGCTGCTGAACCTCCCAGGGGCCAACACAATGGCGTGAGCTCTCCCTGCTGACCTCTGAGCCCTCTTTATGGCCCTAGAATTTACTCAAGCCTTATCTTCCTCGCTGGCAGATTAATGAGTGAGTTTCTATATCCCTTCTAATCAGTTTCACCAGATTCCACCATGGCTTCTAATGACCCCAGTGCTGCTGCTTCCCCAAAGGATGAGGAGCAGGAGGTAGGTACATGCGTGGGCTGTAGGGTCTCTTTGTGGTGGGCTACTGGCCTCTGCTAGGAAACTGGTGCTGGGCCCCTTCGCCTAGAAGTCAGTGGTGACCACAATAAGCCGGCTAAGGAGGGATAGCTCAGTGGCTTGAGCATTGGCCTGCTAAACTCAGGGTTGTGAGCTCAATCCTTGAGGGGGCCATTTAGGGATCTGGGGCAAAAATCTGTCTGGGGACTGGCCCTGCTTTGACCAGGGGGTTGGACTAGATGACCTCCTGAGGTCCCTTCCAACCCTGATATTCTATATGTTCTCTGAATAGTATTGCACTGGTATAACTTTGGGTGTAAACATAAACCACTGTAGCTAAACTAGCATGAAGCTGTATGTGGCTACTCCCTTGGTCTAAGTGCCTTCATCTAATAGAAATTATTCTTTATTGGCTTAATGTAAATCAAAGTAACCCTCTCTCTGCATGTGCCCACACAACAGGTTGCATTGGCTTAACTATAGAGTCACTTCAGTTTTATTGGTGCCACTTTCTCCTGTTGATCTCCGGCTTGTCTGCTTCCCACTCAGGCAGCACTCCCCACTCCTGGGTTTCTGGAGCTGGGAGGGGTACGATGCGGCCAGATCTACACTAGACATTTACTTTGCTATAACTGTCGCTCAAGGGGGTGGGGGAAAAATCCACAGCCCTGAGCCATGCAGTTCTACCCACCCCCATGTGTGGATAGCACTGTCTAGCTTCTCCTGTTGACCTGGCTACTGCCTCTGCTGGAGGTGGACAGCAGAAGCGGTTGTCACCATATTGGTGTCTTTACTGCAGTGAGCAACTGTGCCACTGCAGTAATTAAGTGTAGATCTGCTCTAGTGAAGACTTTTTTCTTCCCTTTCTGGGCTTGTTCTTTACTAGGCCTGGTCTCACAAATGGCAGATGCTGGATCTGCCTAATCATGCATTAGAGGGGGGAAACACTTGGCAAGCTGGAAGTGGTGAGAGTAAATGACCCTCTGAGAATGGCTCCCTCTAGGCCAGATCAGCTGACAGACCCCAGCTACCAATGGCCGGGTCCATGACCCTGCTTGGAAGGGGAGACTGCCTGGTAGCCCTCACCCTGTCTACTCTGCTGCCTTCTCTCCCCTAGAACATAGCAAACCGGGTGGCCAACCTGCCCTTGGTCAGCTCTGCCTACGACATGGTCTCCACGGCCTACACCTCCACCAAAGAGAGCTACCCATATGTCAAATCCGTCTGTGACGTGGCAGAGAAAGGCATGAAGACCATGGCTGCGGCTGCAGTTAGTGGTGCCCAGCCAATCCTGTCCAAACTCGAGCCGCAGAGTGAGTAACTGGGGAGGGGATGCATGGGGAGGGGGGTGGCATGGCCCAAGTGAAGGGCACCATGCTCTGCCCTCCTTCCCAGGGTGCCAAGCAAAGAGCCTCATGCCCTGCCAGAGAGAGGAGTCAGGCTGGCCACATCAGAAGCCATTGGCTGGCTAAGGAACCTCTCCTGCTTTCCTAGAGGAACATAACCCACTCCCCAGGCCACTGAAAGCTCCACCTGGAGGGTTTATGGAGGTGGAAGTGGCCACAGAACCCTTGGGTGAAAGCGTGTCAGCTTCGGGGGAGCATAGCATGGAGCAACCTTGTGCTGCCTAAGCTCGGAGCTGTGCAGACGGGTAGGATTCCCGCATCTGCCAGTTCTCCACAGCAGCGGCCTCCAAGTATAATAATGGCGCTGGTCCAGTTCTCAACCCATTCCAAGCTGTTGCAAATCCGCTCACTCTTGTGCCTACTGAGCAAAGTCTTTCCTCTGACTTCTGCCGCCCCTTCAGAGTCCTCGTGCACCAGGTTCTCTAGCTTCATCAACTCGAGCTGTCCCAGAACTTGCTGTAACGGCAGGGGCTCGTCACGTGAGACACTAAACTGGTTTTCTTAACAGTTTCCACAGCAAACGAGTACGCATGCAGGGGGCTGGACAAGCTGGAGGAGAAGCTGCCAATCCTTCAACAGCCAACAGACCAGGTAACAACCTCTTTGCCTTTACAAAGGCTTCGAAGCAAGGGGAGCAGTGACTTCGGCTCAAGCGGGAGAGTTTAGCCATGAGCACTAAAACCTAACAAAGAGCAGAGCTACATGGGGGCAGGAAAAACGTGGCGTGATCTGCTGACTAGTGCCTGCTGCCCCAACTCAGGGTGGGGCAGAAGTCATCCATTTGCTCATGGGATGATCATGGCCGGTCTGAACTACTGCCCCTGCTGTTACACGATGCAGAGATCCTGACCCCCCCCCTAGTGCAAACCTTACGGCAGTCCTGCTGTGCTGATGGAACACGGGCCACTTGCTCTGATGTAGCGCTGCACAATGCGAATGTGTCTAATCTAGATGGGCCCTTAAGGAAGATTTTTAAAACTTGGGATGGGGGTAGAGAAACCTAGTGTCCTTCCCCTTGCACAGTGGGGAGGGAAGCAAACCCCCCACCCCCCCCCCCCCCCCTGCAATATTGCAATATTCTAACACTGGCTTGAGACCTTATCTGATCTGACCTCTCTCTAGATAATCTCCAATACCAAAGACCTGGTGACTGCCACGGTGACTGGTGCCAAAGATGCCATGAGCAACACCATGACCGGGATGGTGGACATGACCAAAGGGGCTGTCCAGGGGAGCGTGGAGCTGACCAGATCAGCAGTGACCAGTGGTGTGAACACAGTCATGGGCTCAGCAGTGGGCCAGATGGTGGTGAGCGGCATGGGTGCTGTGCTGGGCAAGTCAGAAGAGCTGGTGGATCACTACCTTCCTATGACCGATGAGGAACTAGGTAAGAAGGCGGCAGCAGCAGCTGCTCTTTGCCTGCGCACTATGGAAGGAGGTAGCATCAGGTGGGGAGGGGGTGAGAAGGGACCAGCTGGGTCTGTCTGGCTAATGCCAGCTGCAGTTGGGTTCATGGCTTCAGTTGAAGCATCCAGCCTACAAGGTTGGGCTTAATTTCCTGATCAGGCGCCTTGAGGTCCCCACAGTTAAGCCCTAGGAGAAACTCCTGCAGTCTCCATAATAGCATGAACAACCTCTGTACTTGGGGCACCTTGCTAGCTTCCCTGGAAGATGCTGTTTGCTGTGAGGTGGGAAGCATAGCTTGGGGGGGGGGGGGGGGGGGGAGAACTCCTCCCTCAATACCTGTAAGCCTCAGGGGAGACCTGTTCTGTACAGGGTACTCTGAGCATGGAGAACCACTAGGAGAGCAATTTGTGGCCAAGAAACCATCTAAGCAGGTGGCTAAACCAATCTCTGCCTCTGAGGCTTGTAGGTTCTAATAGAATCGGGGGGGAGGAAGGGGGAGATGAGTGAATTACTGGATCTCTTGGCATCTCCTGTTACCTGGTGACCACCTGAACAATGCAAGGTTCCAATCTCTCCTATGTAGAGGTGTCACTCAAATGGGGAACCTTGCCCCAGCTCTAAGGGCTAGAGCACTAGAGTAGGATTGGGCTGGTCGGTCTATTCCTGACTCTGCCCTTGGCCTCCCAGGTGCCCGTCAGCAAACCTCTTCATGGCAGAGCCTCTCCCCAGTCTGTGAAACAAGGATACTTGCTGCCTGTAATCCAAGTGCATTGTCTTCCTGTGACGGTCCCAGGGTTCAATCTAGCCTGTTGAGAACAGTGGTGTCCCCTGAATTCTAGCCTGTGGTGCCTTTTACCCTTCCAAACGGTCACTCCTGGTCTGCTCATGCTGCCTTCAGCATGTAAATTCACCCCAGCTCCCCACGGGAGTGCACTCGCAGCCCCTCGTGAACTACAAACAGGGCAACACCTGCAAGTTCTTAGCCCAGCCTTGTTCCCCAGACATGTGCAGCTCCATATCTTCCTGGACTGTGTGAGCTCCTTGCTCATTGGTCATGCCAACACTGGGAAATGTTGCACCATCCTTGTTCCCAAAAAGTTTTCCCCCACCCATTCAAATCCAAACACCATAAGATTCTGGGCTCAGCCTCCCCTGCCACCAGACCTCCAGTTGCAGGGGGTTTTGGGGGGAGCTTTTTGCTTTATGCCCCAGGCAGGTTCCAGGGTGGCTGAGGCAGCGGTATTTGCTATTTGGGTCCTGGGTTCATCAGGAAGCTCCCTGGAGTGCAGGGAGATTATGGATTAACCCAGGAAGCTGAGTAGCAAATACCACTGCCTCAGCCACCCCAGAACCCACATGCAGCCTAATGAAAAGCTGCTTTTCCCCCCATGGTGGCTGCATGGCTGTGGCTGGCCTGGGGCTCCTCCAGCGCGATGAGCCCCCTTCAGCTGGCCATGGGGGAGGGGCAGGGGATCTCAGGGCATCCAATTGCAGGGGATGGGGCAGAGCTGGGGGGGCTAGCCTCCCCTAAGGGGGGCTCTACCCACTGTCCATGGTCAAGATGAAACAATACAATAGATTTTTTTTTTTTTTAAGTGACCAGGCACAAAAGTCAGAATTGGTTACAAGAGAAATAAAAACTTTTTTTGGGGGGGGGGGGCCTCCAGCTAACACCTTCCAGCCTGGGCCCCCTCCCCTTAGTTCAATGTCACCAGCAAGTCCCTGCAGGTCATGAGCAGAGATGGGAGGTGAAGCACTGCTCCGGAGGTCACTGTCTAGTATACCTTTCTCCCCTCTGAGGATTTGCACCCCACGGGATGCAAAGTCTCCTGGGTATGTGAGGCTCAAACAGTGACAGGATATAAATGTCTCATGCACCCCTTCTCCCCTGTTGGAGAAAGCAGTGTGTGTGTGTGTGTGGGGGGGGGGGGGGGGTGTTTTAAACCCCTTGCTGGTGTCCACCTCTGAGAAACTGGTGCATGGGCACTGCCTGGAGTTACAACTGTTCAGGGACAATCCTACAGTAGAAACTACACAGCTCAACAGGCTGCTGCTATTCCACAGATTGAGGTTTTCAAATGAGGCCTCAGGAGTGCTTCACTTTTATACAGTTGATATATTTTGTCTGAACATAGAGATGAAGTGGCACAGCAGCTTAGTACACTAAGCAGGTTACCAAGGTAGAGGCATTATTGCCAACTCTAGAGGAGGTGCAGGCATATCCCATACCTCCCTTGCCATCTCCTCTGCCTGGCACCACTAACCCTCCGCTCTCTGCTTCCAGCTAAACTGGCCACCTCTGTGGAAGGCTTCGACATGGCGTCCGTGGAGCAGCAGAAGCAGCAGCAGAGTTACTTCGTGCGCCTGGGGTCCCTGTCCACCAAGCTCCGCCACCGAGCCTACCAGCACTCCCTGGGCAAGCTGAGGCATGCCCGGCAGAGCACCCAAGAGGCTCTGTCCCAGCTCCACCAAACCATAGAACTGGTAGGAACACAGCTGTGGGCCATGCACACACACCCCTGTACTCCTCTGAAGCGCCTCCGGTCACTCCCATGCAATGGCTTGTGCCAAGCCAGGTTAAGTGGCCAACATGGCAAGGTCCCTTCCTGGTGCTGATCCCAGATGTCTCTTCCCTTCCAGATGGAGCACGCCAAGCAGGGCGTTGATCAGAAGATCCGTGATGGCCAGGAGAAGCTGCACCAGATGTGGTTGGAGTGGAGCCAGAGGCAGCCAAGTCAGAGTAAGGAGATGGGCTCTGTGCAGCCAGAGGTAGGTCACAAGAGGGTGACTCCAGTCTACTTGGTGTGGGGGAAGCCTGGTGTCCAGACTGACTTCTGACTTGACCCCTGTTTGTTTGCAGCAGGTAGAGGAGCAGGCGCTGGCCATGTCCCGCAGCCTCACCCAGCAACTGCAGACCACCTGCCTGACTCTGGTGTCCAGCCTGCAAGGCCTCCCTACTGACCTCCAGGACAAGGTGCAACTGGTTCGTCACCATGTTGAAGAACTACGTACTTCGTTCTCCGCTGCCGGCTCCTTCCATGACTTGACTGGCAGCGTCTTGGCCCAGAGCCGTGAACGAGTGACCAAGGCCCGCAAGCTGGTGGATGAGCTGATGGATCATGTGGTGCATAATGTCCCCCTTTCTTGGCTAGTGGGACCCTTTGCCCCATCAGGCAAGCAGCAGGAGGAAATGGAGATGGAGTCGTGTCCTGCAGATTGAGGACTTAAAGGGGCTCTCCTAAGCATAGAGCTTCATGGGGGGTTTGGGTAACTCATGCCACTTGTCACTTCCTGTCACATATCTAGCCTGGCTCCATATCTAGATAGCAGCACTTGGTGTTTGGATACAAGTGCCTCAGTCCTGGCATCCATCTTGCCTCGCTTAGGTTTGTTCTATCCCACTAAACACTTGGAGGAGGAACTTATCCTGCATCTCACAGGTGTGGCTGTCTCCCAAACCTGCCTGTGGGCTGGGTCAGAGGCTTACCAGCAAAACTGATTCCCTCTGACTAGTCAGGTGACCCCCCCCCCCCCCCCCCACGGGGACCTAAGGCCCAGCTTTCAAGCGGGGGGGCCTAGTTTGCCATCTCTAGGCAACCGCCTGAGTCTGCAGAGCATTTGATTGCCCAGCACCTCTGAAGCCTAGACCACTTCTATTTAGCAACCAGCTTCAACCCTGACCTTGTCTTCTAGACTTCATTCAGGTGGTGGCAGTAGGCAGTCGAGCACATGTTGCGTTCTCAATCTGTCTTAGTGGCCTGCAAGTTCTCCAGCAGCACAGTAAAGAGCTAAATAAGATGGCAGCTCCCATGTCAAGGATTTCTGACCCAACTGGTCATTTCCTATGAAATGTTTATTAACTGCCGATCCCAAGCAAATGTGGCTTAGTCCAGTTAAAGGTTCTACAAGCTGCTCCAGACTTAAGCAACTGCTTTCTCTCCAAGTGCCACCACAACAAACCACTGACCAAGTCAAGCTGACTAGTTTGGGTTCTCTCCACTCAACCAAGGAAACTTTTTGTTAAGAGATCAGTGCTGTTAAGAGGGTGCCCAGGCCTGCTGCTCTTTCTGAACTAGAATAATGGCTCACATAGGATTCCCTTCCTGCCTAATACTAAAGGCCCTGACTCCTGTAGCGGGTAAGAACATGTTGCTCACAATAAAAGCTGTACTTGCATTGAAACAAAGGCCTCTGCTTGTTTTGTTCTGAGTGAGATGCTCAGGCATGAAGGTCAATGATGATTCTCCCTCCTGGGCATGTCCAGCATTCTTGGAGAAGCTGTCCTGTGTTGCTGGTGCACATGAGGGCCTTCCTCTGCAGGGTGTGGATTCTCCCCTCCTACCAACAATCCCCTCCCCAGCTTCTTGAGACTAGTTTACCCTCATTAGCTCCAGCCATTGGCTTCCTCAAGATCAGTGGTTCTGAGATGAACTAGGTCTTGGGGAGTTGCTGCCACTGCTCCTCATGAGCCCTCTAACTAGCCCCTCCTAGCTTTAGCCATGGAGGTAACACCCTGAGGCCAGTCTTGAAATGACTGTAATCTGCAGTCAGCACTAGTCCCTCTGGCATGTGTTCCCCATGCCCCAGAGATCTCTGATTAGGGTAATGCTGTTTAACTTTACACTACCTTCCCCTTCCAGTAGCAGGCCTTGCAGCAAACTCTGGGAGGGCATTTGGGCCACATCTAGTGACCTGAAATTTAACCTTCTGTCCTTCCTACTGCACTTCCATGACTTGTTCCATCTCGGGAGCAGTCTAGCTGGGGTACAGATGGTAGTGTAAATCCTAGGCCTCGCTTAGTCCCTCAAGTGGTCTATGTGCCACTGCAGTCCCATATCTTTATTGAACTTGAGGCACTTACATCTCTCGGGTTTAACAGAACCACCCATTTGACTAGAGCTGGGCACATGACTGCTTTGGGACAAGACCTCCAGAGAAGGAGGACATGCCCCCAGAGGGGTGGCTGCTGATGTAGCAAAGACTGCCATGGCATTAGCAGGCATAGGACCAGACTGCTGGCCAGCTGTAGCTTGCTGAGGTCTGTCACTTGGCATAGCTTTTGGCATTGTTGGCAACCAACAGTCTAGCCACAGATTGATTCAATGGGCATTACAAGTAACAACTAGTGTAAACGCTGGAGCTTGGAGGATTAAAATAAGATTCCTGATAGCCCCCACACATGGCTCATCTTCCTCTCACTAGCCTGACTACACCACCTCTGGGGCAAAAACAGCCTGCACCTAAAAAGTATCCAGCAGGTGTGGCCAAACTAAGGTTACACAGGCAACCAAGTTCTCTCTACAGTTGAAACTGTAATGTACGTGGTCTGTGATAGCTTACAGCAGTGCCTCACTTCAGGTTGCATTTAAGAGTTCAAGCTCTTGTCCTCTAGTGGAGGCTATCTCTACCCCTAAACTTTCCATACAATGTGAGTATAGCCTGAATTTTTTCTTTTGAAGGTTTTCAAAGTCAGTTTGAGGTAGTTAATCAAAGACACAGGGAGTCTCAATCTCCCAGACCCCCTTATTAGCCTTAAGAACTACCTGGACAACATCAAAGGTGCCAGCAGGGAGTTTGATCTCCATTATGTCATTTTGGTTGAGTTCTGTTTTCTCCCTTTTTGTTCAGTACTAGAGCATTCCAGCCCGCTTAGCTGAGCGTGACCACAGTTTACACTATCTAGGCTCTTCTACAAAGCAGTGGTTGGTTGGAGAGCAGAAGTCCTGTCCGACATAGTCTAGTTAGCCTGAGCCTCTGAACAACTCCACCCATAAAGCTCAGGATTTTCACTGCACCAGCTGTTGCTGTGTTGAAGAGCAGAATGTGGCTACACCAGTTTCAGAATGACCAAGATTACCCCTGTAGTAATAGGTGCTGGTCTGTGGCACTGGCTTATCAAAGAGCAGGAGTCCTGAAGGTTCTCAGGGATGCCCACCACCCCCTTGGACAAAGTCGCTCGTGCGTGGATGCTTAAAGGATGCTCCTAAGCAGTCTTAGCGGAGTGAAAGCGCAGTCTACCACCACCGCGGCACCACCTCTTTAGTATTTGTACTGCAGTAATCTCTGGAGTCCTAGTCCACAACTGAGGGGCCTGCTCCTCTAGATGCTATCCAAACAAAAGCTGTTCAGCTGGGCATCTGGCTGTTTTCACGAAGAGCCGCCTCCTGCAAGAAAGCAGCCCTGGCTGGGTTGAAGATACTGTCCTAAGAACTGGGAAAGGAATACCCCAAATCACTAGGATGGGTGAGTGAAGATCACCGCACACAGCATCGCTACTGCGAAAGCAAGGAAGAGAGGTGTTAAGGCAACTAATGGAACATACCTTTGTGTTCCTCCAGCTGCTCTTCAACACCTCACAACCTTATTGCTGCAAGTAGGAGGGGCGTGGGGTGTAGCTGTGGCCTGGTTTAACAGAGGGAGGGAGATCTCATTTTTTGGAAGCTAGAATTAGGGTTGTAAATCAATCATCAGGTTGAAACCAGAACGTTTGTGCTAAATAAGAGAAGCAAATGGGTCAGCAGGCTAAGACGACACAATGTCTGAGCCCGCTAAGATAGGAGGGAGAACACGCAGTGACCTATTTACTGTGAATGAGATTAAAATAAAAAGGAAGTTAGGAATGTGGCGAGGAGCTAAAGAGGAAGTCAAACCATGGACAGCCTGTGCTGGGCAGGGATTGCTTCCTCCAACGTAACCCAGCCAAAACCCGTGTGACGCAATGTATCATAAATGCGATGAGCTGTACAGAAAGGGAGAAGGTTTTGATGCAACTCGGGAGTGGTGATGGACCCTGCAGCCATGTTGGAGTCTGATCAACAACTGTAGGCCAAAGATACCTGAGTTCTTGGGAAGCCAAGTGGGAAGAGATCGCAGAGGGAATCCCAACATGGGTGGGGAGCAGCTTTTCACTCAGCGTCTCCTGGTGGAGCTGTCTCACTTCGCACAAATGAGAGTTCAGAGCGCAAGGCTGACTCTTCTAGTGGGGCATATGGGATAGCAAGGTTCAAGGCCCTGCTCTGCCCAGTCTGGAGCAAGGACTGGAAGCTGGGTCTCCTCGCCCCCAGCTGAGAGCTCCAGCCACTGGGCGACTGTTGTTCTGGGGGCAGAGGGGGGGAGCAGTTCTTGTATCTATTTATTGTCAGAAAAATTTCAGTGGTGATGTGCACTGGAATGAAAGTGAATTTCAACACCGCTCCCCCATGTTTTCAGGCAATGGAACGGTTGTTTGCGTCATTCTAGCTTCCTGGAGGAGACGGATGCTCCAGGGGCTTAGTAGCAGGAGGTGCATCGACCCTCGGTCTGCCCAAAGCAGGAGCGTGCTGACCTCTGCGTTCTGGGGAGGGGAGCAAAGGCACTACCTGTGGCTTCCTCCCCTTCCCTGAAAAGGCCAGGAGAGGCTGTCGCAGTGACACAATGTCATTGTGATGAGTCATGACATGTCACAATGACTCAACAGCATGATGCAAGCAGCTGCCTTGGAGCTGGGTGGATTCCTACCAGGGTCCGGCTACCTGCTGGACAGTGGTCCCCACTGGGCTCGGGGCTGGAACAGGCCTTTCCAGCCCCTGGCCAGATGAGCAGAGACCATGGCTGAGGGTGAGTAGAAATGATTTTTCGAAGGCAAAGTTAACACTCGGTCAAGCTGATTACAAAGAGTCTGGCATGAACAGGTCTCCTGGGTGACTTCTGCTGCCGAATCTCCATCGACTTCCCCCCTTCTCGTCGCTCTAGGGAGCGAGTTAATGTCCTTGGCACTAAAACTTCCTTCCCCTAACGATTTGCCTTCTCAGCTCCAGCTGGTCTCCCGCACCTGCTGTCCTAAGGAGACGCTGAGCAGACGCAGCCTCTTCTCACTCTTTCATGCACGTGTTCAATAGAATTTTCTGCCATAAATTAACATTCACCAATGAGCAGTAGGAGTGAGCAAGAGCGGACAGCCAGGAAGCTGTGTTTTCCCTGGGCTGCTTGACCACGGGGAGGAGCAGTGGGCAAGACCCAGGCAAAGGCCCGGCTAGGAGCCCTCTGCAGCGCCAACTTCTTTAGCACCTTCCAGCTGACAGAGTTCAAAGCCCCAAGGGGCCACCTGCTCATCTCATCTGACCTCCTGTAGATCACAGGCCATCAACCCCGCCCAGCGCCCTAAACTCTACAGCCACAAAGCATTACAGCCCTAGACTAGGATGTGCCACAGGCAGAGAACAGGCGAGACCGAGGTGCCCTTATTCTGGCACATAACCCACATGCTGCAGAGGAAGGTGAAAACCCTCCAAGGCACCTGCCAATCTGACCAGGGGAAAAACTCCTTCCTGACCCCTCAGATGGCCATCAGTTAGACCTGCGCCTGAGCAAGCACCAGCCACCCAAGCACCTGAGAGGGGGAATGCTCCGTGCCACCTCAGAGCTCTGGCCCACCCCATCCAGTGTCCCATCTCCAGCCACGGCCATCCCTGATGCTTCAGAGGAAGGAGAATACATTGTGTGCGAGTGTGGGTGTGGGGAATCCCTTCCTGAGCCCTGCTGGTGGTCAGCTGAAACCCTGAAGCATGAGCAATGGCCTCACAGAGCCCTCTTCCCTTTTGAAGTAGAAGCCCCATTGTGGAGAAACTGAGGCACAGGGAGGTGGCGTGACTGGCCCACGGTTACACAGCGAGTTAGCAGCAAGTCTGGGCACAGGGTACAGCCCGTTCTCGGTCTCACGCTTTAACCACCACAGAAACGTAGGGACCTGGAGAGCTCATCAAATCCAGCCCCCTGCGCTGAGGCAGGACCAAGTCAACCTAGACCAGCCCTGACAGGGGTTTGTCCAACCTGCTCTTAAACACCTCCAGTGATGGGGCTTCCACCACCTCCCTTGAACACCTAGTCCAGAGCGTAACTATTCTGAGAGCTAGAAAGTTTTTTCCTAATTCTTCCTGGCTGCAGATTAAGCCCAGTGCTTCTTGTCCTGCCTTCAGCGAACATAGAGAGCAATTGTTCACTGTCCTCTTTGCAACAGCCCTGAACAGATTTGAAGACTGTTTTCAGGTCCCCCCAGGCCCTCAGTCTTCTTTTCTCACGACTAAATGTGCCCAGTGGTTTTTAATCTTTCCTCACAGGTCAAGTTTTCTAAACCTTTGATCATTTTTGTTGCTCTCCTCTGGACTCTCTCCAATGTGTCCACATCTTTCCTAAAGTGGGGCACCCAGAACCAGCTGCAGCCTCACCAGTGCCAAGTAGAACAGGACACTTACCTCCCTTCTCTTACATACAACTTTTGTCAATGCACCCCAGAATGATAGTAGCCCCTTTTGCAACTGCATCGCATGGTTGATTCATATTCAATGTGTGATCCACTGTAACCCCCAGCTCCCTTTCAGCCATACGACCACCTAGCCAGCCATTCCCCGTTTTGTAGCTGTGCATTTGATTTTTTTCCTTCCTAATTAAAGTACATTGCACTGGTCTTCACTGCTGAATTCAGACCAATTCTCTAATTTGTCACGGTCATTTTGAATTCTAAACCTGCCTCCACGGTGCTAGCAACCCCTCCCCACTTGGTGTCATCGGCAAATGTTACTTACAAGCACACGCTCCGCTCCGTTGTCCAAGTCATTAATGGAGATATTGAATAGGACCAGACCCAGGACTGACCCCTGGGTGACACCACTAGATACATCCTCCCAGTTTGACAGCAAACCATTGATAGCTACTCGGCGTTTGGTCTTTCAACCAGTTATGCAACCATCGTACCGTAATTTCATTAGACCACAGTTCCCTAGTTTATGAGAATGTCACTTGGACTGTGTCAAAAGCCCTACTGAAATCAAGCTATATCATGTCTACACCCCCTCCACCCTCAGCCCCCTGGCCAGTATCCCTGTCAAAGGAAGAAATGAGGTTGGTTTGGCATGATTTATTCTTGACAAATCCACGCTGGTTCTTCCTGCTAACCCTCTTATCCTCCAGGTACTGACTGATCGATTGTTCAATCATTTGTTCCAGTATCTTCCCAGGGATCGAACCATTCTGCCTCCTTTCATTAATGGGTGTTGGCAAAATGAACCCAGCCTTCCAGGAAACCTGCCACCCAAAGGAAGCACCCCATCCACATCTGGGGTAACCGCCCCCTCCAGCCTGTGACACCCATGGCTTCCCCTGGGGAAACTCCCCTCCAACCTTGGTAGCTTCTTGCTTCCTTGGTCTGCCAAGCAGAGCGTCGCCTTTAAACCTCCACGGAGAGGCTGGCTGACCTGCGCTGCTGAGAAACCGCTGTGGTGTTCACCGAGCCAAGGGAATTCTCCCTGGATGGGGACTGGTGCTGCGGCCTGTGGGGAAGCTTGTCTGGCCTCGGAGCTCCAAGCAGTGGGGTGTAGCTTCCCCGCAGCTCAGCTGGGGTGAAGGCTGCGCTCAGGCAAAGGCAAAGAGAAGCGACAGGGACACGCGGTGCATATGGGGCCTGATTCTGGTGTGGGTCAGGATCTGATAGTGAAGCGACTAGGGCTCCCTTGGTGTAGCTCCAGTCTAAGTGAGAGGAGACTCACCATTCGCTTCCTACGACTGCAGCTTTTTCGAGGCCCCTGCCTCTGTCGCTCCCCCATCCAGCCCATATGCCAGCCCTCAGCAGTCAGCACAGAGTCTCACTCCGATCTCGGCGCTGCCCACCCTGTGGGGCCGGGCGGTGGTTAGGTGCCAGTCGAGCAGGGACTGCTTTGTACAGAGTAGCGAACGGGGAGTTGCTCTGAGAGTTAGGACACTGGATCAAGCTCCATTGCCAGCCTGTCTGGAGAGCTCTTGATTTCTGCCATACTCCGAGCAGCACCAAACTGGGGATGGGGCAGCAGCCTCGGCTACCTCTGTGTTTTGCTATGGACGGTTTACGGATGAGAGCTGATCTATTTGCACTGGAAGATGGCTGAGTAACCCTGCTTGAACCAGTCAGATGCTGATTGGGTCCTGCTTGCTACCCAAACACACATGGAAGTGGATGTACGTGCAGACCCGTGAGATTCTCCCCTGCCCCATTCTCCCTAAAGCCCCCCACCTGCCCCAAGGCCTGACCCATGGCTCAGTCACCTTTCCTCGAATGGTGCTGAAACTTCCCTTGTCCCGTTGACACCCGCAGCCGAACTATCGTCCGCTGAGGTTTTCCCAGCGCTGGTCTCTCTGGAGGGCAGGGAAGTGAGGGATTTAGGCTCAGACAATTCTCTAGCCAACACGGTTCCTTGACGCCGTTGTAAACATTGCCCAGTACACGCAGCGCGGGGAGGGCGACACTTAGGTTTGGTTGATATTAGAAGTCAGGCCGACTTGGCTACATTGGTGTGAAAAACCCACAGCCCTGACTGGCCCGGCTGCGCCGAGCTGCCCGCCAGTGCAGACGTAGCTGTGCTGATGAAAGAACACATCCATCCCCATAGCTAACGTCATGCGGGGAGGTGGCGTTCCCACGCTTATGGAAAAACCCCTGCCGGGGCAGAGGCCGTATTTACATGCTGGTGTTACGCCAGTATAGCAACGCTGCCGGAGTCTTCATCGTGTAGACACGGCCTTAACCTAGCCTTTCCCCCCCACAGTTCTCATTGCGCACCACCTGTTCATCCCTAGTGGAGACTGTTACGCACAAAAGGAAGGTTGGTCTCGTGGTTAAGTGTGACTCAAGAGACCTGGGTTCTATTCCTGCCTCCGCCACAGACGGTGCCCAACCTTGGGCAAGTCGTTAATTCTCTGCCTGCCTCAGTTTGCTCATCTGTAAAGTGGGGATGATGATACTCCTGCTTTCTCCCCCTCCTTCACCTGTCTGGTCTCTTTAGACCGTAAACCCTCTGGGGGCAGGGACTGTCTCTCACTGTGGATATACAGCCCCTAGCGCAACAAGACGCTGTTCTGCTTTCTAGCTAGTCTGGGCAACTTTTTCCCCTGACCTACCTTATCTTCCCCATTCCATCCCATCAGCAAGTCCGGATGTCACGTTGCCAGCCGGTGAAAATGGACTGAAGGCAGCTTCCTCCGACACTGGACTGCAGATGGCTTCATCAGACAACAGGGAACAGCAGGTAGGCCTATCCTGGACAGCCTGCCTGTGCCACATTGAGCCTGTGCATGGAGATCAATGGGGCGGGGGGGAAATATAGGGGTGAGATCCCTTGTACCTAAAGAAACACTCTGCGCCCACAGTTCTAGTGCTAGCTGTCTGCCCCTGGGACCTGGGGCCTGAGAGACAAGGCCCCGGGCTCTTTGTCTTGGAAAGCAGATTACACCAACGCATGGCCCACCCAGGGGCGGCAGATTTGTATAATTTTTGCTGATGCCCAGAACAGTTCCGGGTTCAAGTCCTGCCCCCACCCCCACAAACACCTGCCTAATGCTCTGGGAGGAAGTTTGGGTGCAGGAAGGGGTTTGGGGTGCAGGCTGTGGGAGGGAGTTTGGGTGCAGGCTCTGGGCTGGGGCAGGGGTGAAGGAGTGGGGGCGGGCTCTGGGAGGGAGTTTGTGTGAAGGAGGGAGTTTGGATGTGGGCTCTGGGCTGGGGCAGGGGGTGGGGGGGAGAAGTCGGGCAGGGGGCGGGCTCTGGGAGGGAGTTTGGGTGCGGGCTCTGGGCTGGGACAGGGGTGGAGGAGTGGGGGTGGGGGGTGGGCTCTGGGAGGGAGTTTGGGTATGGGGTGTGGGCTCTGGGCTGGGGCAGGGGTGAAGGAGTGGGGGCGGGAGGCGGGCTTGGGAGGGAGTTTGTGTGCGGGCTCTAGGCTAGGGCAGGGGGTGGGGGGGAGAAGTGGGGGTGGGCCCTGGGAGGGAGTTTGGGTATGGGCTCTGGGCTGGGGTGGAGGAGTGGGGGCAGGGGGCAGGCTCTGGGCTAGGGCAGGGGGTTGGAGTGTGGGAGAGGGTGAGGGGGGCAGTGCTTACCTTGGGTGGCTCCCGAAAGTGACCTGCACACCCCTCTGGCAGCGGCTCCTAGGCGGAGGGGCCAGAAGGTCTTTTCACGCCACTGCCCACAGGCACTGCCCCCGCAGCTCCCATTGGCCGCAGTCCCCGGCCAATGGGAGCTGTGGAGTCAGCGCTCGGGGCGCGGGCAGCACGTGGAGACTCCCCCCGGGCCGTAGGGCCATTCCAGCCGCTTCCGGGAGTGGCGTGGAGCAAGGCCGGGCAGGAAGCTGTCTTAGCCCTGCTGCGCTGCTGGCGGTGACGGCTGGGGCCCGCCGGGCCCTTTTAAATCGCCCGGGGCAGCAGGCGGGGCTGGGAGACGCTCCGGGGCAGGTGCGCGGGGGTGGCAGGCGGAGCCGGGGGAGAGACGCATTGGTGGAGCCGGGCCCACGGGACATGAATATTCCTGGAGCACGGACACCACAGGCCCATATAACCTGCCGCCCCTGGGCCCACCGTGGGGATGGGCAGCGGCCCAAGGCACCCCGCCCGTGTACAGAAGGGAGAGCCCATTCACACCCCTAGACACAGTGCAGCGGGAAGGGCCTTTCGCTCTCTCCCTGCAGTGCCGCAGGGGCAGAAAGCCCAGAGCCGTTCCCCCGGGGTTGGAATGGGAGCTGGTGCAAGCCGATCCTTTTTCCTTAACCCCCGTGGCTATTTTCCTGGGTTTAGTTTGCAGTGAACAGGGTGGTCAGCATGCCCTTGGTCGCCTCCGTTTACGAGCTGGCCCCTGATGACTCCATGCAAGACAGCTGCCCCACCACCGAACCCACCTGCAAGCGGGCCGAGAAAGAAGCGGCGCTCGGGGCCGCTGCAGCCGTCTCTCCTGCCCAGCTGGCTGCAGCTGACTGGGGACCTCAGAGTGAGTCGTGGGTCGGCGGCCGGAGCTTGGGGAGTAGGCGGGGAACCCGAGGGTGAAGCTGGCGATTACAGCCGCTGGGAGACGCCGGATTGGTTTTGATCCTTTCCCTCAAGCATTCTTGCACCGGGAGCTCCCAGGAATCGGGGCCGTTGCTGGTCTTCATGTAGAAGGCCAGTCTCTGGCTAGTCCGGCCGTGCAGCTGTTCTTAGCACGCTGGCTCGAGGACAGCCAGCGTGGGGATGTCTCCCCGAGCTGGACCGGGTCTGATGGGGGCGCTCTCCGTTCGCCTGTCACACTCTGTCATGGATAGGGGCTCAGCGCCAGTCCCTGGGGAACAGCTGTTGGGGGAGAGGAAATTCCACAGCTTGCAGGATATTCACATTCCCTTTGGGAGCTTCCCGAGAGATCACAGGCTGGGGAGCTGGAGGCAGGGCTGGAACTCAGCCTGTCTTGCCCCAGGAAGTCAAGCACCAGTTCACGTCGCCTCTCTGGGCCTCAGAGAAGGGGAAATGGAAAGGGGACAGTGACACTGGCCCATCTGCAGGGGACACACGCTGAGCCGGGGGGGTGAAAACCTCAGGGCAAGTGCTCCATGTGGATTGATCGTCATTTAAAGCACAGACGGTGCCGCATGCTCCATCTTCGCAGACACGGCCGCCCCGCAGCCTAGGCCCGATCCCTCGGCGTCTGCCCAGTGCTCCACAACGGCTCATTAACCACCCCGCTGTCTGTCCCAACAGCTGGGCCAGCCAAGGAGACCAGGAGCAAGGGGCTGGCTAAAGGGAAGCTGCCAGCCCCTCCGCAGCCACCCAAGCAGGTAACCATCTCTGCCTCCGCAGCCTTCTTGGGAAGGGCATCTCCCACCGAGAGACGAACCCAGCCCAGGCGCGGGGAACCTTGCGGGCGACCCGCCGTTGGAACGGCCAGTCGCTGAGTGCCATGGCAATGCTAGAACACTGACTGCTGTGAAGAGCGGCTCACTAGCTGCCTGTCTGGTATTTACGTGGCCTCCTTTTCCCTAGTCTCTGAGCACTTCACACTCTTTATCCAACCCCCGCCCCGAGGCAGGGCTGTTACCCCATTGTACAGATGGGGAACGGAGGCACGGGCAGGCTAAGTGACTTGCCCGAGGTCACGCAGGGAGTCAGTGGCAGAGCAGGGAATTCAACCCACAGGTGCCCTAACCATTGGACCATCCTTCCTCGTAGGCCCAGGATCTGCTTGGAAGGAAGCTTACACTGGTCAGTCGGGGGATCTCAGACATGGAGGCAGCAGCGGGAGCCCCCCTTGCCTAGGCAGGAGGGTTGTTAGTGTCCTGGTGTGAAGGCCTCCCCAGGATTAGCTGGGGGAACTTGCCCTTCTGACCCAGTGTCCTCTCCCTCCTCTGAGTCACCGCCAGGTCTCTCTCCCTGACCCCAGCTACTCCTGCTTCCAGGTGGTGACAGACACAACAGAGCCGGTCTCTTACAAAGAGACAGAGGCCACGCCGGCGCAAGCAAAGGGCGCGGGAACCAGCAGTGACCCCAAGGCGGCCCGGGCCAACAATCCGAGCCATCCCCACTTCGGGGGTAGCACCCGAACAGCCATGACCAACAGCCTACGCAGCCTCATGAGCTCTAGAGTGGGTCAGCTCTTCCTCCGCAGCGTGGACAGAGCGCTGGACAAGTCGGAAGAGCTGATGAATCGGTATCTGCCCCTGACGGAGAAGGAGCTAGGTGAGAAGCTGCCCGAAGCACCGCTCTTCTCGGGGGTGCTATAAAAGGGCTGAGTCCCCCAGATCTTAGCACACACACCCCAATGTCCCCCTCACCTGCACTAGGTGTCACCCCTTGTACTTATCACTCCTGCAGCAGGCGGTCTCTGGACCTGCTTCCCCAAGGAACTCATTAAACAAGTTTCCTATTTACCTCCTGGGAAGTTGTATAGGCCCAGATCCTCCAAGGTACAGTATTTGGGCTCCAAACTTCCATTGAGATCAATGGCACTGAGGGACAGAAATACCTGTGAGGCTCCAGACCATAGTTCCCGCCTCCTCCTTAATGTGGTGTCCACCTCTCTCTCTCTCCAGCTGCACTCACAATGGAGGGGCTGGACGCCTCCGCAGCAGAACACCGCAAGAAGGGCTGCTTTGTGCGGCTGGGGTCCCTGTCCACCAGTCTGCGGAACCGGGCCTTCATGCTGATCCTGAACAAGCTGAGACAGACCAGGCAGAATACTCACGAGAACCTCTCTCAGCTCCACCAGACTATCGACCTGGTAAGAACACCCCCGGCCCTCTCCTCGGCCTGCAAACTGTGCCGCCTGGGAGCCGCGTGGCCTCGGACTCCGCCGGATCGCTGTTATCGCCCCTCCCCGTCCAGCCTCCCTCTCTGCTCTTGGTCAGCTCACGGTGTCCAGCCTGACTCCACGGTGCTTTCTCCACCCTGCAGATTGAACACATCCAGCAAGAGAAGAAGCTTCCGAGCAGCAAGGAGAAACTGCACGGGATGTGGGAACAGTGGAGCCAGAAGCAGGAAGTGGGCCTCCAGACCAAGCCAGGGGGCAGCACGGACAGCGGCACCCCAGCCAGCAGCAGCACGGATCACAACTCCCAAGCCAGCCGCAGCAAGGACAGCGGCTCCAGGCAGCTCCAGGTATCTTCACTAGAAACAGGGTCTAAGCCAGCGACGGCGGCGTCCAGGCAAACCTCACGTCACTAACTCTTCCTTTGCTGTCTCACGGCAGGTGGAGTCCAAGACCTTGGAGATGTCCCGTAGCCTGACGCAGCAGCTGCAAGCTACGTACCTGAACCTCTTGTCCAATGTCAGAGGCCTTCCCGCACATCTCCAGGAAAAGATGCAGCAAGTGCATCAGAACATGGCGGAGCTGCACGGGTACTTCTCCTCCGCCAACTCCTTCCAGGATTTGTCCGGCAACGTCCTAAACCAGAGCCGGGAGAAGGTGGCCAACGCTTGGGAGGCCTTGGATGAAGTGATGGATTTTTTGTTGCAGAACCCTCCTGTAACGTGGCTTGTGGAATCCTTGGTTTCCCTTGAAGGGGAGCTGCTGGAGACAGAGGAGAAGCCGGATATATTGAAAGTCCTGAAACACTACGAGCCGCAGGACTGCAAAGATGACTAGCTAGTCAGCTTCCACCGTCAGACCAACCAAACCCTTTGAGCAGACAGAGACCTAACCCTAAACCTCTACTAGGAGCTTTGGTTTTACTCTAGCCCTCGTGGGATGCACCCTAAATGTGACAACCCCCCCCCCCAAGTTAAATAGCAATATCCAATAAACGGATGGCTTTGTCTTCCACGCAGCCCAGATCTCTTCCAAGCCAAGACAGCTGGCACTAGTTAGCTGGCTTCCTGTTCGTTGCAATTAACGAAACACCTAACTAATTCTCTCTTCAGTGCCCTTACCTTACATGTTTGTCCTTGGCACAGTTCTATTCCTAAATGGTAACGCTCCTGGGATGAGTTACGGTAGGTTATTTCACCGAAGAAGGTGGGAGGGTAAGTAGTTGGCTCTCAGGTAGAGGAGAAGCTCTGCCTTTTATGAGCGAGCACCCTAGTCTTACCATTAAACTTGACTTCAAATGTGGATGTGCTGCGATCTCAGCCACCGCTGGCCTGGAACCCAGGAACTCCCCACCACCGGTTTGGGACAGGAAGCGATGAATACCATAACTAAGCAAGATCACGGAGAGCATTTATTTTTAGAAGGTTCTGGAATTTGGCCAGGACAGCAAGATTAACTACCTCTTTTCTCTGTGTCCGGGGGCCATGAGCTCTCAGAGGAACAATGTCCTCGCTAAAAGACAGCCCCACCCACGTACATTTTGACGTCAACCTGGGGCATTGACACGGTCATGACTTCCAGAGAAGAGCGTCACCCACTGAATTAGCAACAGCCGCACTTCCTCCAGCCCAGGGGTGTCCAGGGGAGGGGGCCCATTCACATTCCCTTCTAGCTCGCTCCTGCTTAGCTCTGAGAGCTCTGCCAGTGGGTGGTTGATTTCCCACAACGTCAAGGAGATTCATCAGGCTAAGGATGGACCAAAGCTCGGATGGCCTAATCACCCTGAAATACACACACAAAAACGAGGGGTCTCGGATTCCCCTCACCTGTCTCCTTGGGGCTGGGGAGCTTCCCCAACCAGCTAGACAGGGCAAGCAGCAGCCCCCACTCTCATTTTCCCTGTGCCCACCACAGTCTCCTGCCCAAAGTCCCTCCCCCTTTGCTCTGTTATCCCCCATGTTCCCTCCCCCACACCCTCTTAGTCTGCTTCGTGCCCCCAATTTCCTCTAATTGCTGTTTCCTGCCTAGCTCCACACCTGCGGCCTCCCTGCTGCCCGCAGGGCCAGTCTCTGCATCCACCTTTCCTCTGCCAGAGCCTCGCACCGCGATGAAGGCGCCATCTTGCCTGAGGGCGGCCTGACTTCCCCCCTGTTGACATTACGGGAAGACGGTAGCCACCGTTACCGGGGGTCAGCCTCACTTTTGCCTACCAAGGTTAAGTGGCTATAGAGGCTGTCGTGCTGGCTTCAGACCTATTGACATGAAGGCGCGATGGTGGCCATTTTGGCTAAGGGCAAAATTTCAGCAGGAGGCCGAAACCAAGGCGAACCCTTTAAAAGCCACCCAAACATCAGGAGGGCTGGCAACATTTCTACCCTCCCCCCGCATTCCAGCTGAGTTCCCAGCCCCCAGCCAATTTCATTTCAGCTACCCACCTCCAACAGATGCCCTTCATCTTACACCCCGCTCCCCCCATCACAGCCCTTCAGACAAATCCCCCACCTCCCTCACACCCCACACTGTCCCTAGCACATAGCCCCCCATCATCAAAGTAACTGAGCACCTCACAATCCCCCCCCAAACCCGTCGGGCAGGGCAGTGCTGTTACCCCCACGGTGGAGATGGGGAACCGGAGCGGCGAGAGGCTAAGCCAGTCTCAGCAGGAGCCTGGGGCAGATCAGGGACTTGGACCCCTGGTCTCTCAGGACTGAGGCTGGCACTCTAACCACTGGGCCAGCCTTCCTCCCTAGACGGGGGGAGACGGCTTTGCAGCTGTTTGTAAGGAGGGGAAGGCCGAGGGAGCGACGCGGTGTGGATCAATGGAGTCTCACCAGCCCCAGGAAATGCAGTGGAGGATCACTAAGGTGATCACTAGGCCTAAGGGCTGCTCTAACTACAGCAGGCCCGGGCAGGCCCCTTCTAGCTCCTAGAATACAGGGTGTACCAAGATGGCTTGATATCACCTTTAACCCCCACCCCGAGCATAGGAGCTGAGTAACTACAAATCACACCCTAGTGGTGAAACTCACCCCCATGTAGCTCACCAGTGAATTTGGGCCATTCTTTGCAAAACACGATTGCTGAGGTCTAGTGCTCTGCCATATGCCCCCAACCCTTACACAGTAACTCGTCGGCTCCCCCACCTAAGGGGCAGGGCCGGTGCAAGGAAGTTTCGTGCCCTAGGTGAAACTTCCACCTTGTGCACCCCCCCCCAGCCCTGCGGCAGCTCCCCAATACCCTCCCGCTCCCCCGCAGCAGCTCCCCCCCTGCCCTGAGGCTCCCCCCCCGGGGAGCCGTGTGGCAGCTCCCCACCTCAGCTCACCTCTGCTCTGCCTCCTCCCCGAGCACGCCGCCCCTGCTCTAATTCTCCTCCCCTCCCAGGTTTGCGGCGCCAAACAGCTGATTGGCGCTGCAAGCCTGGGAGGCGGGAGAAGTGGAGCGGCGACCATGCGCTCGGGGAGGGGGTGTAGAAACGCTGTAAAAAAAATTGGGGGCACCGCTTTTTGGCGCCCCCAAATCTTGGCGCCCTAGGCAACCGCCTAGTTCGCCTTAATGGTAGCACCGGCCCTGCAAAGGGGAGAGAATTGGCAAAGCAGGACTCCAGCCATGGTACACCGCACAGTGCACGGACACGCTTGTGGTGAGTATGTGCAGCGCTGACACAGGGGGCCAGGTTAGCACATTCACGAGCGATACACTAACTGCAGCGGCGTCACACCGACGTCACATGCGTCAGGCCAGCACATCCTTTAGCCCTGCTCCACACTGACACTACCTGGTTGCAATGGGCCCTGAGGAAAGACGAGGGCAGTAAGTCTTAGAACTAGGCATCCCTCTGATTAACAATCTCAAGCCTTGCAAGACAAAGTGGTGGTGTGGGCGAGGGACCAGCCTGAGACTCAGAAGGGCTGGGTTCAATTCCTGGCTTGACCACAGATTTTCTGTGCCCTTGGCCACATCACTTAACTTCTCCGGGCCTCTCCCCCTTGTAAAGGGGAGATGATGCTTTTCTGCCCTTCGTCTTGTCTGTTTCTAGACTGAGCAGACAGCACTGTCTCTAAGGCCATGGCTACACTACGAGGAGAAAAGCCACGCAGCGTAGCTGCTGTTTGTCAGTAGAAGAGAGCTCTCCTGCCGACAAAAAATGTTCACCCCCCACGAGCAGCAGCGGTTTTGTCGACAGCAGAGTGCTCCTGCCGACAAAGTACTGTTCACACCGGCGCTTTTAATTGGTCAAACTTTTGTCGTTTGGAGGGGTGGGTGTGTTTTTTTTAAACACCCCGGAACAACCAAAGTTTTGCCGACAAAGTGCCAGTGTAGACAAAGCCTTGGTCTGTGCAGCACCCAGCATGATAGGGCCCTGGCTCTTTGGTAGAGCCTGTAGGGACACCCATAATACAAACCACCAAGCCGTGCTCCCTACATACTGGGTTTGAGACGAACGCACTCTGCAAACCGTGGCCCGTAAATAACGCCCCGACGCTGGCTGCAGGCAGCGTTTAAATGTAGTGGGTAAAAAGAGTCACGCTGGTTTATTTCGATTCTGTTTCTAAAAGTTTACCGTGCAGCGCACCAGCGAGGAATATAAAACCGGAGTTAAGCTGCAGCTTCTGGAGGTTGGGGGGGTTGATTTGGAACAAGCTACCTTAGTGGCCTGTTAAGTGCCGCCTTGTTCTGCAATTCATCTGCCTGCAGTGCAAAGGAGACATAGTCAGAACACTCATCTTCCTTTTCAGATGGACAAGTCTTTATTTTACATATACAAAAGCTTAAGATCCTTCCGAAACACATCAAAACCTAAAGATTTTTCCTATTCCTGCTGACTGAGATGAAGCCCTCAGGCTGTCGTTATTTATAAGCAACGGTCTTTTTCAAGTGGATTTTAAATAAAAGCAGCCAGTGGCAGCCCTCAAAGAAGCATGACAATGCAATGCTCCATTCTCACACTTCAGTTCGCTGGTGGAATGATACAGCCTCTGGCTTTAAGTGTTCTGGGGGCTGCAGGAGATGTCGTCCCCACATGATTCTGGGGCTTCAGAGCAGTAGGGACCTGGGAGGGCTAATGGGCTGGAGATTTCTAGTTAAAAGGTCGTGATAAACATGCCCTGCAAAGTGCGGTTACACCACGGTAGTCACTGGAAATAAAGCAGGATCTGTATTCAGTGCTGGCATACCACGTTTCCAAGCCAGAGCTCTGCTGGCTTTTCACCCACACCAAGTTTTGGCCCTGAAGAACCAGCACAGCTATGGGACCATGCGCTGGAGTCAACTGGGTCATGCAGAATAGCTGCAATCCAACGGCAGAATCTCCAGGTCTGGGGAGGACAGAAAGAATCCAGGTGATTGTCATATCCCCGCTGGAGCGGGCAGGACCACCCCATCGCCTCTGGCTTGTAAAACGGGCCAGGCTGGAGCTGGTGCTGCAGGGCGACGAAACGTGGGAGCCCTTGGGTGTTATTTTTACAGTCACATTCCCGAGTCTAACCGCACTTCAAAAAGGAAACACAAAGGACGTCCCTTCTCACCCTAGAGTTACAGCCATCATCAGGGGCTCAAGAAAATAGACGAATAAATGATATTTTTTCATTAAAAAACCCTTTATATTCAGTTCATGTTGGTTTAAATCACAAGAATTTAGGTGGGGGGAAAAAAACAAGGAGACAAATACAAATATACGGCACAGCCTCCCCAGAAGTTCTTTCCTTTCACAGGAGCAGGAGGGGCAGGGGAACAAGACCTAGGCATCATCTACGGTGCGACTTAGTGAAGTAACTCTGAAACATGGGGGCAAGGCAGAGCCAGTCTCCTTCACTGCCTTCAGTGCAGAGACCCTGCGAGTGTTTCTCCTCCGGGCGAGATCCACGGCCTCAGCTGTCCTCCTCCTCGTCCACGGAGTCCGACTCCAGGCGGACCCGCTCCCTGTCCGTACTGGGCCTTTTGATCTCGGGATAGTCTTGCGCGCTGCCAGGGAGAGCAGAGGAAAGTCACCGAGTTGCCTCAGTTCCAAGCTAGGAAGCGACTGTCACTCACGGGGAGCGAAGCAAGGAGGCAGGTGCTTGGGGTTACTGGATCCGCCTTCCCTCCTCATTCATACCCCTCTACGTATCCCTTCCCTGCCCAGCCACACGCCTCCAGCCATCCACTCTCCCTGCTCCCCATTTCCCACCCCTCTATCCATGCCTCCCTTCCCACCCATCCACACCCCTCCTCATGGTATCCAAGCAACACCCCCCTCCCAACCGGACAGTTATAGGACACCCCAGTGAGTACACTGCCCCTCCTCCCAGTCACACTGACGTTCCTAGCCCCAGGCATGGTGCCCCCAAGCCCACAGACCCGAGAAGAGAGCAATCGTCCCCAGGCAGGTGCCTCTCTGCTAACATGCACTTGCCCACAAGGATGGCTGGAGGAAGTCATGCCACGCGGGTTGGCAGGGTTTATACTCAGTTGCTGGGGGCTGAGGGGCTGCAGAAACACCTGATCACATACAGAGGGGGAACCACCCTGCAGAAGCCTAGAAATAGACTTGCTGGCCTAACAGGGATTCCTCGTCTGACTCCTTCGGTGCTAGAAAACCCAGAGACTTTGGCCTTGACGCTCTTTGTAGAAGGCTTCTGCTCTGGAGGAGCTCCGTGCCCAGTGGCAGGCAGCAACGCATCACCGCGTCCCGCAGCCTCCTTGGCCCCACGGATCTGCGGCCTCCCACCCCTCAGAAGATGAACCAGGTAGGACCCTGGTCCCCTACCACCGAGTGTCCCCAAGCCAGAAGCGGGTGCTCACTCGTGTGTGTCTTCCGGGGATGCCTCTCGCTCTCCGTCGCCAGATCCCTGGGCTTGGTCTCGCTCCTTCTCCTCCACGCTCTCCCCTTTCTGGGACATGGATTCGCCGTTTACGGGGGCTGACAGATCTACAGTGGGGGAGAGGACAGGAGGAGATGGGCGCACACGTTCGCATGCTTGGCTCCCTGTTGGAAGCAATGGCAGCTGTTGCTTTCTCTTTCCCGCTCTCTTCGGTACTTACCTGGCCCCTGTCATGGGAGGATCTGAGCGCCTTGCAGTCTTTTATGAATTTAGGGAGCTGTGAGGCAGGGATGAGCTATTATCCCATTGTACGGAGGGAGACGGGGCTAAATGACTTGCCCAAGGTCACGGGGGAAGTCTGAGGCAGAGCAAGGAAATGAGTCGCAGGCTGCTAATCTAATCATTAGGCCATCCTGCCTCCTGAGTCTCTCTCTCTCTCTCGGGATCTAGCCAAGATGGCAGCTCCACAGCCCTGGAGACTAAAATTCTCCAGTTGTCCGCAGCACAGCGGCAGCAGGGAAAAGCTCCCCGCTCAGCGCCATCCCACCAATGCTCTGGATACATCACTGCTAAGAGGGGAAGAGATCGGTCTGGCCCTGGACCCTCTGCTGAGCCCGCTGCCCCAGTTATGGGGGGGGATTCTGGAACATGGCCAAGGGCCACCACAACGGGGCACCCACAGCCACCAGACGATGCTTGGCTTGTCAGCTCTTCAGCGCAGGGAATTGCTTGCTTTGTGCCTATACGGGTGAGCAGCCCAATGGGTCCCTGGTCTCGGATGGGGTCTCTACAGGCACCAACAGTTTTTGGTCGCTATCCACCTGGGGAAGATTTAAAGCGGCCACCTAAAGGTGAAGCTACCCCCATTTGCTCCACACTGGTTTGAATCTCGCATTTAATTTGTGCATTAGGCATGAGTCCGGGGCCACTGGGCTCTGACAGTCGGGCTGTAATTAGCAAGAAGGGCACTTCCCTTAGGTTTACATGCAGATCTTGGAGGTAGACTATGCTCCCGCTCTCCTGGCCATTTGGGTGTTCTTACCCCCACAGCCCTGAACCGAATGGTGGCATCACGGGTGTCTGGGGAGTAACCTGCAGCAGTGGGGCGCTGGAGGCAAAGAATTAACACGCCCCTTCTTCAGGCAGGCCTCTTGCAAATACCTGCATCGCTACAGCTGCTAGGACAGGCGTCTCCAGCATTTCCATGCTGTGCCGAGCTTCGTCAGAGAGCGACCCTCCATGAGCCTGCCCGTCTCCCACCCCCACCCCAACGAGCCCACGAGGGAGGATCCTGCCGCCCTCTGTGCCCTCCAAGGAGAGCCGCTGCAGTAGGAAATCCCTTGGGTAGACAGTGACCCTGCTTCACAAGTGATAAACTCAGGGTCCAGTCTCTCCCGGGACAGGCGGGCTGAGTCACTGGAGCATCTTTTGCTTTCAGTCTGTGTGTTTGACTCAGAGCAGTCATCCCAAAAGAAGAGCCCCCACCCTCATCCTGGGTTTGCTGTGTGCCCAGGCAGGTTGGGACCCTCCCAGCAGCGCGAATTATAGTTACCAGCATTCGTCTCCTCCTCCTCTTTCTCGTTCGGGGCCTCCCCTCCCGACAGCTTCTCCTGGCCCTTCTCCATGTCCCCCTTGTCTTTCTCCATCCCAGTTTTGTTGGCTTTCTGGTTCACCTCGATCTTCGGCCCCAGGACGCGCGACTTCAGGCGGGTGTAAACCTCGGCAGCCTTCTCCATCACGTCCTTGTTAGCTTTGTAGCGACGGATCTGTCACATACACACAGTGAGGCGGGGCTGGCCACAGACGGGCCCCCTGTCCCAGAGAAAGGCGCTCTCATCCCCACACACGCCTCCCTTATCCCACCTCCATCGTACCTTTTTCAGTGTAGCCACCACATCAGTGTGTTTCTGGAGGATGTGAGAGGTGACCTGCAGGGTTCCCAGCTCTTCCAGCGCATTCAGGCACCTCTTGATATCCTGCAGGTAGAGAGAGATCAGAGATTTATCTCCACCAGGCAGAGGAGGTGGCAGGGACTCAAGGAGCGCTCAGTGAAGTTACTTAGTGGATTATTCCATCCCCTCTCAGGCTTCATGCAGCAGGGCAACCCCAGGATCTCTCCCTCTCCTTGGAGAGGCTGGGGAGCAGAGACACCGATAAAGAGGCTGAAGAACCTCTTAGACTTAGATCCAAAGTCTATGGCACTTGCCACACAGACTCATCTTTGTCCCTCTCCCGAGACCCTGATCTTTCTCCTTAACGAGGCAACCGAGCCTCACCAGGAGCTGACGCCCACTAGGCAACCCATCCCCACCTTCAGCTGTGCCGCTACTGCCTCCCCCCCCAAAATCCGGCATTGATCCACATCAGGTAGGCACTGTAGCGAAGCTGCCTATCAGCAGAGAGCACAGCTGGGTAGCAGCTGGGAGCTAAGCCGGGGAATTCTCAGAGATAGGTAAGGAGAGCCCAGGGAGAAATAAAAATCACCTTTGGCACCATCTAGTGGCAAAGCTGAGTATTGCTCCTTTAAAACAGTGCGGAATCAAATGTATCACTTAGGACTGTAGGAGTTCGACATGGAAGAGACCAATCTGATCAATGAGTCCATCCCCAGGCAGCAGATATCTCAGACAATAATAGGACACTACGGTTAATAGGCAGCATGAAGAACATGCTAACAGATCTTGGAACTGGCTCAGATGGAGGTTATTCGGAGGAAGAGGAGGACCAGGGAACCCCCCACAGATGTCAACATTTAAGGCTGGGCACCCCCGAATAGCATGAAAGCCAGAGAGTACTCCACAAAGCTAAGAGTGGAGGCAGATTCTGAGGGCCTCAAGCCTACAAGCTCATTCAGCAATCCACTGACTATTAAAAGCTGACAGATGCCCAAAGACAACAGCGTCTGGTCCTGCTCAGACTCGCATCCTGTGTGGTCACAGAGGCCTGTGGAGTGGACCTACAGTGCTCCACCAGGGGCGGAGGGTTCTAATCAGGGAAAGTTTAACACTCACTTTGCACAGGCGTCAATGACACAAAGAGCCGGGAGGAACAGACCCCAGTCGCTGATAGTCCGGGGACACCCAAGCAGGAGGGACCACTCTGGATGAAGGACTAGACTTTAATCCCCTCCCCAGCCCTCTCCCACCGGCTGGTACTCACCGGATTATCAACTTTCAGGGCAAACTTGATCTCGCTGTGAAGTTTCTGAAGCTTCTCTTCAATTGTGGGCTCTAAGATCATGTAAAATAAAGAGGCCAAGGCATTAGCCCCTCTTGGTTGGCTTTAACTCGTCTCTACACTGCTGGACACCAGCAGGACACTGAGCGTTTGAAAGCACAGAGAATGTGCGCAGGGCATCCGGGGCCTTCAGCTCTGATTCGATACGACCCCTGGCCTCCTGGGAACAGGCAGTATGCAGAGTCTCCCCAGAAGCAGGAAGGGTTGGGAATGGGCTAACATCAGAGTCATCGTCGCTTGGTTATCCTGAGCTGGGCACGTTGCTTGAACTCCAAAGACGCCTCCTACAGCCAGCCAGGAGGGCCCCCAGCAGCTCTGCACTGAAGAGCCAAATCAGAGCAACACACTGGACCTCTTTTGGGGAGACGCTCTCCGCACCCCATGCCCCAGGTCAGGCTAACTGAGCAGGAGAGTCCTTCCCCCTCCCCAGAAGTAACCTGCTCTCACCCTTCTTCTTCTCCATCCTCCTCTCTGGGATCGCGTCAGACTTTCTCCGGCCTCGTTCCACTCTTAAGGGTCTGCAGCGGATTAAGGAAACAAGTGTAAGAAGCTGCTCATTGGCACCTCTGCAAGTTAGAAATACCCCGGTTAGGAGTTGCACCCACTGCCCTGGCTTGCACTTCTCACTGGCGAGGGCAGGGGGACGCCCAGCCTTCCTGGCAGAGTTTTACCCATCTGGTTTACATGGCAGCACACATGGCCCTGGTACCACCTGCTTAGGGCTTGGCTTACTCCAGGTGCATTAAATAAGGGGGAAAGGCTGCACCAGCTCTCCGGGCAGAAATAATGCTGCTGCTGGGCACTTTCAGCCTTGGCTCTTAAAGCACTTCACCAAGGCGGGCGAGAGTCTTTATCCTCGTTTTACAAACAGGAACCCTGAGGCACAGGAGGGACTAAGGCCCACGTTCTCAGACATGTCCCAGTGTTTGAAGCCCAGCCGGTGACATCTTGGGCTTGATTTGCCGAAGGGCTGAGTGCCCTTAGCTTGTGGAAGTCAGTGGGAGCTGGGGGTACTCTGAACCTCTGGAGAATCGGGCTCCAGGGATCGAAAGCTTACAGGCCACTTCTGAGGTGTCCCAAAGTGATTTGCCCAAGTCACACAGCAGGTGAGTGGCAGAGGCAGGGGTAGAACCCAGGGTCTTGATTCCCACTCCCATGCCTTATATGCTGGACCTGAGTCACTCCTGTTTCAGGCCTGGAAATTACGGGCCCCCCCTCTCCTGGGGAACAGGCTCCTAAAGGCTCTATCAGCGGTTCCTGACTCCTTGCAGCCCCCTCTCCCTGGGAGCGGAGAAGGGACAGACCCAGTAATGACAGCAGGCCTCAGGAGATGTTCCCTTGCTTAGAGAGGCCTGTGACCATGTCACTCCCCTACATGGTACCGGCCCTGCAGGCTGCTTGGACCATCCAGCTGAGGCAGACTCGGTTAAAGGCACATGACGTTAGAGATAGATCAGAGGTGCCTTAAAGATTTGCTCCAGCACCACCTCCCTTCCCTTCTTAACGCGGGAGGGGAGAAGAACCTCGCCACCTCCCTGGAAAGCAGATACTTAGCGCAGCTCTGCCATGGGCTCCAGGAGGGGGACCTTCCCCCCCACCCATCAGGGGGAGTGGTCAGCCAGGAGGCACAAGAAGAGACTCTCCCCCCCACACCCAGCCCCACAGCAACTGCACATCCAGGGGGAAGGGGCCAACCACAAGGAGGAATCGAGAGAGCGGCAGAAAGATGCTGACTTGTTGCGAGGTTTCTCCTCCGATCGGCCCCTCTTCTCCTTTAGATTCGGTTTCCTTGACAACTCTGAGGGCTGCTGCTTCTTCAGCGGCTTCTTTACCTTCAACAAGAGAACAATGCAGATGCTGAGAGCTGCCGCAGGAGGGGAGAGGATGGTGGTGTCCTATTCCAGCCCCTCTGGCGTGCGGTCTGTGTTGTGGGGATGCCAAGAGCTGGTGCCCGTTGGCGTGTGCAGCGCCTAGCACAATTATATGAAAGTCTCTGCCCCAAAGAGCTGACAAGTGAAGTAATTAGGTTGGCTTAGGGTCGCCCGGCCTTCTGCAGCAACACCTAGAACCGGGCTCTGACCAATCGGAACCCTGTCCCCCTGCTAAGAATACAGCCACGTGCTGCTCTGGTAACCAGAGGTATGGTTTCAATCACAGTACTTATACAGGCTCCATTGGCATGGTATCCAAGCACCGCTCTTTGCACACATATACTGTAGTGCCTTTTACCAGAGGATCTCACAGCTCTTTGCTGATATTAGACATCACAGCTCCCCTGAGATACTCATTTTCCAGCTGGGGAAATTGAGGCATGGATGTGTGATGTGACTTTCCCCAAGGCTACTCAGTGAGTCAGTGGCAGAGCTGGGAACCACAAAATCCCCAGCTCCAGCCATGAGACAACACTGATTTTACAGCTTCTCTCTCTGGCAGTGGAGAGGAGAAAGGAGATTTGCTCATTTCAGACTCTCCTATCCCCCCTGGAGAGCTCAGAAAACTGGCTTAGGCAGACGGGTTATGGAGATTTCCACCTCGAGCTCAGCAGTTCATATCTAGGCTGGGGCAGCAGTGACCAGAAGTTTAGTGACCCATACGGCGGCTGTCTTGTGTGAAATGAGTTTGATAGGTCTCTGTCCCCTCCCAGCAACCAATGGTCCATGTCACATACACCCCCACACCCCTACAACTAACTAGTCTCAGCACAGAGACAAATGGGCTGTGCAGACTGTGATCCCCTTTTACCCCAAGGTTGGAGACGAGGCACTCTGGTGGGGTGGAGGGGTAACATATGCATTGCTGGCCACGGTCAAGGGACAGCACTTCAGTCTCCAGGGCCATCAAGCTGGTACCAGAGGAGGTCACTGCTGTCTTAAGGGGAGAGGCTTCTCTCCAGGACCTTGCCTGGCACTTTAACTGAAGTCATAGATGCAAGAGCATCCACCCTAGGCAGGCATGAAATGCCATGACAAGGCCACTGGCAGCTCAGGGCAGCCCTCCTGCCCTCACGCGCCAAACGGGCAGAATTCGTGCAGAAATTCCATCTGAGTGCTAGTGTAACTGCTGCTACAAAGCCCTGCTCCATTTCCTGCCATGCCTGGGCCCCGCGCTGGCTATACTCAGGAACTGCTCTGGCCGGTCCAAATACAGCAAAGGAATCACATTCAGAGCGTTTTCCAATCCAATTTCCTGAAGCCCTCCACAAACTGATGCGCAGACATCACTTCAACCAACGAAATGCAGCCAGCTCTGGGGTGGAACGTGAAAGCTGTTACGCAGCTTCCAGCAATGCTACACAACAGGCTAGGACAGGAAGTGAAGAAGTATCCAGCACCCAGTTGAACCTCCCAACAAAGTTTAGGGAGGCAGAACATATGTGCCCTCGTTAGAATGGAGCCAGGATTCAGGGCTGACCTAACAGCTCCCCCCACGAAGGGTGCCGTGGGATCCTCCCAGACAGCAAGCAGCTAGAGCCTGGTTCAACAGCTCACCTGCGAGCCTCTGCGGAGGAGTTCGTTAACAAAACTAAATCCAGGTGGCTCCGTCCCGCCCACCTCTCGCAACTCTGGTAGCTGCTCATCCATGCTGACTGGAGCAGCCGTGCCAGCCCTCAGCTAACCTGGGCGAGACACCAGCAGGGGGCACGTCTGGGACATTCAGCACGACAGGTTCCTCCTAGGTCTGGCCTGAGAGTTTCCTGAGCAGTGCAGGAACGACTTCACACAGGCAGCAGCAGGGTGAGCTTCCCTGACTCCAACCCTTCCCCACGCCCCTCCATCTGGGAGAGAACCATCTCAGGGGTGAGAGGGGCACTCCGCCTCCTCGGCTTCTCTGAGACCAACAAAGGTTTAGTGCCAATCACAGGAGGGGTTCAGCGGTGCCCCCAAACTCACTTCCCACGGGATCACTGGCTGCGAATGGGCGGCCTGGAGGCCCGGATCCCCCCGGTCCCACGTGCTCACCTCTTTCTCCAGCTCCAAGTCAGAGTCCGATGACAACTGGTCCTTGCCTCGGATCTTCTTGCCTTTCTTGGCCACCTCGTCATCCATGCTGCTGTCACTGTCTGAGTGCGCCTCCTCCCCCTTCTCCGCCTTCTCCTTCTTCTTTTCCTTCTCCTCTTTCTCCTGCTCCCGTAGCCTGCGGATCTCTTCCTCCTGCTCCCTCTTCCTCTTCTCCTCCAGCTCCCGGCGGCGCTCCTCGTCACGCCTCTTCCATTCGCTGATGCGATCCACGTCGCTGTCGCTGTCACTGTCGGGGACAGAGGGAAATGGATCACGGGGAACAGGAAACCCGCTGTGGAGACGGGGCCCGTGCACCCTCCAGCCCTGCTCTGAGCCCTGCTTCCACAGAATCCTGTAGGTGCCGCGGAGCTCTGTGCCTCCCGTACACTGGGGAGAAGCACCAGCCTTGCTCCCTGGTACATGAACTTTTTGCAGCGTCAGATTTTCAGTAGACCGTGGAGCATGGGCCACTGGACATGCCCTTGCCCTGCAGAGGTCTGAGGCCACCAAGCAGCTGCAGAGTTACCATCACTCACTGCCCTCACCTGCGCCCGGGACGGGCCCCTTTTCTGAATGAAAGGGGAGCTGGCAAGAGAGGCCAGCCTGACAGCCCTGGAGACTGAAGGCCTCTGGTTATCCCCAGCGGTGCACGCTTCCCGCTCAGCGCCCCGCCAGTGCCTCAGCCCCGATCTGGAGAGAGCTCTGCATTAGTTCCGTCTCCAGGTCCTATGCAATCCCTGGTCCCTCTGCCCAGGCTGCCAGTGGGAGCCCAATTAGCGCCAGCTGCAGGAGTGGGATTCCTGTCCCACAGAATTGCGAACCAGCCGAGATCCACACTTCCAGCCTCAGTTTGGGCTGCAATTGGTACGTATGGGTCAAATCCCTCTGGACCCTGCGTTCTCCTCCCTACGCTCCACACCCTTCTGGATAACTAAGCCTGTCTGGAGTCTTGTCAGGTCCGGCCCCTTCACATCCCCCTCGCCGGTAGGCCAGGTCTACACTGGAAGCATTGGCTGGTTTGCAATGTCGGTTAGGGGTGGGATTTCCTAAAGTCCTGGTGTAGCTGCACTTAGACTTCGGCCGCGATAGCTTATTTTGCTTGGGGAACCAGTACAAGCTACACCAGCAAAAGCTCTCCCTCGCGGTATAGGCCGAGTCTGCACTAAGAAGCTTTGCCAGTGTAGCGATGCTCCTAGAGTTATCCCAGGAAACTCTTTCTAGCCCACAGCCAGAAGGGCTGCACAGAGCGGAGACTGTCTGGCAGCGATTGCCACGCAGCTCACATGAGGCATCCCCCTGGTGGCAACCAAAGCTACTGCCCCTCCTTGCTAGCTATCTAGGCACTGACATGGGCCCCATTATTATTAAACATTTATACCGTAGCAGCTCCTCGAGGCCCTGACGTGCAGGGTGCTGGACAAATGTTTTGTACCTGACAGTCCCTGCACTAAAGAGCCCAGGCGAGAGCTCTCCCTCTCCGTGGTGCCCAAGCGCCTCCCATTTATTCATGCACTTGTCCTCGGAACACCCCCGGGACCGAGGTTTGTCATTTTATCCCCGTTTTCACAGATGGGGAAACTGAGCCAGAGAGAGACCAGGCGACTAGGGAAGTCTGTGGCAGAGTCAAGAATCGTACTCACTGGCCAAACTCTGCTCATCGAGTCAGGACTCCCCTGTGCCAACACGAAAGATCCCCCACCCCAGCTGACAACTGAGACCGGACACCAGTGAGATGCCCTGGCTACCTCCTGGGAGAAGCCGATCCCACACAGACCCTGGGCTCAGCGACCCAAGCCCCGGGCCGCACTCCTCTGCTTCTGCGCCAAAGGAGATTAAAGCGTCTGAATACCAGAGCAGGCATCCCAGCCAGTCCCTGGTGCCCCTCGCCAGGGCCTCGGCTCTCACCTGTCGCTGCTGGAGCTAGTCGGAGCTCTCTCAGGCTTTGGTTTCCTGCCGCGAGGCTTTGGGGGCGGCTTCTCAGCTACAAGACACAAGGGATCAGGCGTTCAGCACCGCAGGACAGTCTCCTTCCCACTCCCTCTGACAGCCAGACGCAGCGTGCGTGAAGGAAGGGTAACCCAGTCCACGGGGGCCTGGGTTTCAGTCCATCTATTGGGGCAGGGATTAATGAAGGCTCCCACACAAAGGTGGGTTGCAGAACCCACCCAGCCCAGGTCCCTTCCAGAACTGCCTGGGAAGAGCTGGAAGAAGCCTGGATATCTCCCCTTCAGCCCTACCTGGCTTCCTGCCCCGCGGAACCTTCTTCACAGACACGTCCGAGTCGGAGTCCGAGTCAGAGTCCGACTTAGTCACGTCCACTGTCTCGTTTTCCTCCTCCGAATCCACCTTGGAGTCCGAGTCGGACCCCGAATCCACCTTCTGTGAGCAAAGGAGAGAACGTTGAGGGGGATCCGTGCGCGGGTCAGAGAGGAGGGGAGCTGAACTGCCTTCCCATGGGAACCATAAGTGGGACGAAAGGGGGAAATCTACCTCCAACTCCCTTAGGTAATGGATCAGTGTCTAAGGGAAGGCTAGGGGGGATGCCCTGGCAAATCCGCACACACACAGTTCTGTTATCAGCACACATCACATAGTGAAATGGTCGGTTTAGTCACCGAGGCCTTTGTTATGCAAGAGGTCAGACTAGATGATCACAAGGCCAGAAGACCCCACTAAAATCTATGACTATCCCTTCTTGCTGCTCACCCAACTCATCAAATCCACGTGCAGGAAGCCTGTTGTTCCCGCTCACCCCTCCTAATCCTCCTGCCTCCGCTCCCCTCTTCATTCATTCCTGTGGGCAACATGGAATCCGAAATTTAGTCTCTTCCATTCCTCTCAGCTACCCTGTGTGTTTGGAATTCCTTTCCACCTCCGTTCAGGTAGAAGGGGTCTGTCTGACTGGCTAGCCACAATCTGTGCTGGACGCCGACTGGCAAAGCCAAGGGGCTAACCCGCAGGGAGAATGGACTAGCAATGGGGCAGAGCTGCTCACTTCAAGGGCCTCTTACCTTTTTCTTCCTTCCGCCTGCAGACACCCTCCTGGGAGCTCTGGTCACTGACTTCTTCTCTGGAGTAAAGTCCTGGGAAGGGATGGACATATTTGAATTAGGAAAGGCCTCACTTTGGCTGTGGGAGCATCACCCCACCACTCTCAGCAGTAACCCCCATGCCCAGACAGTGAGAAGTGAGGGCACCTTCTGGATATACCCTTGGGTGGCATCAGGGGGGTAAAGAATGGCTCCAGGTCAGCCCTTCCAACTCAAACTCCTTCCCCTCCTCATTATCCAACAGCCCTTGACTTTGATCTCCGCAGACCACAGGTGCTGCCCCAAAGCACAGGGGCTTGTCAACCCAAGAACAAACAAGCTGTCCAGTCTTAATTGGGACAAGGATGTCCCAGCAAAGACGCGTTGGGCACCTTAGAAAGAGCAGAGACCCAGAAAGACATGACTTTTCACAAAGCTGGAGAACAGTGGGAGAAAGACTGGCACACAGGTGCCCAGCCAGTCAGCGCCAAGTGGCATGAAGGCAGGCCTTGAAGACTAGGCTGGCGTTCCACACACCATGCCAACCTGTGCTGCCTGCTGTCACCACCCAGAGATGCCCAAGCCCTGGGCTGGACTCAGCGCTCATGGAAGGAATTGGCGACTGCACTAAGCCAGCAGGGGAGGCAAAGAGAAACATCAGGGGGGCAGCGCCACCAGGCAGGAGCCGCTGCACTGGGTGCTATTGTCAGAGCAAAGGGGCGTGTCTTCTCGTCAATGCCCTGTGAAAGGGGAAGCCAGGCATGTAACGGCACTAGGCACATGGTATGCGTGCTGTAACGTGGCGTGCCACTGCCCCTCCGGAGCAGCAATGAGACAGGCTCGGAGGGCTGGGATTACATCGCTAGTGACTGAAGGTCTACAGAGCATATGCGCTCTACTACTACTAACCATTTATGGAGACACTGCTTGAGCACAAGTGGTAGAGTGTATGTGTATATGTCTATAGCAGACTATTCCAAATTCTATCCCCCATGCTTCATGCGGCCCATTTAGCTGACAAGTTGTGTCCTGCACGGTGAGGACATAAGAGAGGGCATAAGCAGAGTGCGCCTCGTCCTATATTCTCGCCAGGATCCGGTTAGTTAAGCAGAACCTGCCCACCCCATCCAAACCACTGCAGCACGGAGGAACCTGTAAACCACTTGCTCACCTGGTCACTATTTTTCTCTGACTCAGAAGAACTTTCCGAGTTCTCCTCTTCCGAGGGAGACGCACTGCCCTGGTCGAGGTCGCTGGAGGATTTCCGGGGTCGTTTAGCCACTGGCATCTGAAATCAGAGAAACATCAACGTAACAGCTGCCGCAAGCTGGTATATTCCTCACTGCTGCCCTCTCTGCCCACAAGATCAAACGAAACCTAATGGAGCAGGGCTTTAACCACCACTCTCCTTACTATTTTCTATAATAAACTCAGAACAACAGCCAGCATGCAGCCTACAGGTACACAGAACTTATGCCTGATCCCATGCACTGTCTACACACTGTGACAGAGTCTTCTGATCGATACCAGTGCGTGTGTGCGTAAACAGAGCTGGTTACGTCAGACCTCGTGTCTTGGCTACCTCTGAACTTGGGATTCTCTCTAATTTCCCTCTAGAGTATCAACAGGAGAACTTGTTTTCACGTCCTTCCTAAAAACACCCTGCTGTGCGGTGCGGCTGCCCCAAGATAAATGCAGCGACCTCTGGGGTGGATCACAGCAGCTAAGTAGTGGGTGATGTGACTGGCCCATATACAATTTCTAAAGTGCTTCGTGAGTCATGTGCAAACCCGTTATATAAATGTAATTGTCCTCCTATTCCTAGCCAGGCGATTTCCCCTCCTCCCTCCCCCCTCCCCGATCGCAATGGGGCAAACTTACTTTCATAGCTAGCGCTTTTCGTTTCAGCCCACTGTGGTCACTCCCCTTGTCGGACTCCTCATCGCTGTCTAGCTTCTCCATGGCCGCTGCAGCAACAGCGGCAACTGCCACAGCAGCCGATTCGTCTTCCTCCTCTCCTCCATCACTTCCTGCCACCGGGTCGTTCTCGGGAACCTCGCTGTCTGAGGAGCTCGCTGGCTGAAGGGGCAAAGAAATGGAAAGGTTAGGGGTTACTGCTCAATAGCAGGTCTCACAATACACGTCAGCACAGCAAGGAAGCAGGGAATAAGAGAGCTAAGCACGATGGAGAGGATTGAGCCTCACATTGCCACATGAACAGCTGCCCTCAGAGTTCTGTCCTAACTCCCCTGCTGACAGCAAGCTAGAACCCGCACTTAAGGGGGAGAGCCGTGATAAGGGACAGGGTCATGTTGACCTTTTAATGAAACTGCTTCTACAGCAGTGGCTCTCAACCTTTCCAGAGTACTGTCCCCCTTTCAGGAGTCTGATTTGTCTTGCGTACCCCCAAATTTCACCTCACTTCAAAACGACTTGCTGACAAAATCAGACCCAAAAATACACAAGCGGCACTGCCACTATTACTGAACAATGGCTGACTTTCCCACTGTTACTGTATAATTATAAAAGAAATCCATTGGAATCCAAATATTGTACTTACATTTCAGTGTGTAGTATATCGAGAAATACACCTCTACCTCGTTATAATGCGACCCGATATAACACGAATTCGGATATAACATGGTAAAGCAGTGCTCCGTGGGGGTGGGGTGGGGGGCTGCACACTCCGGCGGATCAAAGCAAGTTCAATATAATGCGGTTTCACCTATAATGCAGTAAGATTTTTTGGCTCCCGAGGACAGCATTATATCGAGGTAGAGGTGTATAAACAAATCATCGTCTATGAAAATTTAGTTTGTACGGACTTCGCTAGTGCTTTTTATGTAGCCTGTTGTAAAACGAGGCAAGTCTCTAGGTGAGTTGATGGACCCCCTGGAAGACCTCTGAGTACCCCTAAGGGTACACGTCCCCCTGGTTGAGAACCACTGTTCTATAGCCCCTTTAAGCGCCCCTTGGCCAAACCCCGTAAAATCCCCTCCATAACCCTTTTGTACGCCATCCCCATCTAGATCATTGACGAACAAAGACAACTCCCCGCTGGATCCCCTTCCATCTCTGGGGTCAACTCGTGCTGCACTCTGCCCTCATGATCCCACCTTCACCATGCTGTGCTGAAGGTATTGCTATCATATGGCCCCTCTGACAACCCTACTTGACTCCTCCTCACTGGTGAGCCAAACTCCAGCTTTCCTTTTCTCCACAAGGTACTGAAGAAGGTGACCTGCTCTCACCACCTTGAAAGTAACATTCTCGACCGGTTCCACTCTAGCTTTCGATCCCTTCATAAGTGAGTGACTCCTCTTAGGGGGGCTGATGAGCCTTTGAGCACAGATCCTTCTGCCCAAGATACTTTATCCCAGGGCAGCTGCAGATACTTTCCCATTTGAAAGTTTCCCATGAGGGGCTGGATTTCACCAGCCCTCTGCTCTCCTAGTTTGAATCCCGCCGCCCTGCCTGCCCCTTTAACCATCCGCAGTGAAGACTTCACAACTTCCTGTCATCCCATTATTATACACCTCTACCCCGATCTAACGCGACCCGATATAACATGAATTTGGATATAACGCGGTAAAGCAGTGCTCGGCGGGGCAGGGCTGCACACTCCCGCGGATCAAAGGAAGTTCGATGTAACGCGGTTTCACCTACAACGCGGTAAGATTTTTTGACTCCCAAGGACAGGGTTATATCGGGGTAGAGGTGTACCTCAAAAGGCCCCACCTAGGGATCTCATGCCTCACTTCAAGCGTGCACATCATATCTATGGCGATGATGACCAAGCTCTCCGTTTTCCTTCACTCAATCTCCCATTTCTGTCACGACTGCCACGTCCAGTTTCCTACTACCGGAATCCTTCCCTCTGGGTAAGGAGCCGTCTTTGCCCTACGTCCTTGATGCTCCCAGCGTTCTCCTTAACTTTGCTCCCAAGACCAAAAATCTTGAAGTCACTCTTGACTCCAAATTTTTCTTTCCACCTTTACAATCCCGAAGTTCATCTTTTCCTCAAGCCCATTACTGCTGAAATCCTTACCTTTGCCTTAATTAATTGCTGCCTTGACTACTGCAGGCCTCGCTTTAATGGCGTCTTAAAACCCTGCTCTGGGAACTTCAGGAAGGTCCAGAACAGCCTCTAGCTCCAGACACCAGGACTTTGTCACCCCAGCTTCTCTTACATTCAATGATTTCCCACTCATCTCTGTAGCCAATGTTAAGTTGCTCTCAAAACTCTCCACGGAATCATCTCACTCTATATCTATGCCCTTGTATCCAGCCATCTCTTGTGCCTGTTCACTGCAATCTATGGCCTCTCTCTCGAACTCTGCCACAGTTTGGGTGGGGGGTTGTTGCTCATTTCGGTCTGAAACGGTCTTCCTCTAAGCCAGGGGTAGGCAACCTATGGCACGTGTGCCGAAGGCGGCACGTGAGCTGATTTTCAGTGGCACTCGCGCTGCCTGGGTCCTGGCCACCGATCCGGGGGGGCTCTGCATTTTAATTTAATTTTAAATGAAGCTTCTTAAACATTTTAAAAACCTTATTTACTTTACAAACAACAATAGTTTAGTTATATATTATAGACTTATAGAAAGAGACCTTCTAAAAACGTTAAAATGTATGACTGGCCCGCGAAACCTTAAATCAGAGTGAATAAATGAAGACTCGGCACACCGCTTCTGAAAGGGTGCCGACCCCATCTCCTCTATATCTCACCTTAAAGCCTTACTTTGTCTCTTCAGACCAAGTATATATGAAGCAGCTCTGGATACCTTTAGGAAGATCACTATGTAATAAATTGTATCATTCAATAATGATTATATATAGTGTCCCTCACACACTGAAACACTGGACTGTAAACAGCTTTCTCGGAGTCTGATCCAAAGCTCATAGAAGTCAATGGGAACCATGCTAGTGACTTCAGTGGCCTTTGGTTCAGGTGCTCTGACGCCAATGAAGAGACTGACATCATCTGACAGCCTGAGCACATGACTGCAAGCCAGGAACTCTGCAGTTCTAATTCTTGCTCAGACACAGATTTCCTCTGTGGCTTTGGACAAGTCACTTCAACGCTGTGCCTCAGATTAGGCATCCGTAAAGCAGGTGTGAGGAGGGGTAGAAAGGAGATTTTTGACATGGAAGCTTTCCAGTGCCACAGGGACAGGCAGTGGGAAAAGGAGGAAAGGTTATTTGAAGGCACAAAGCACAGATGTGCGCAGAGCCCCTAGTCACGGCTGACCACACATAAGTTGTGCTCTCACACTCACCGGAGGAGCACTGTAACTGGCATGGGGGTTGTTCTGGATTTCCCACAATCCCTCATTGAAGCCTTTTCGCTTGTTTGGCTTCCCGTATTTGTCCTTGTACTTGTCATAAGGGAACAGGTCCTTAGGTCCCAAGAAGGCTCTGGGGGGGGGAACAAAGCAGAGGTCAGTCCCAAGCTGCCGGGAAGTGGACAACGGCAAGGAAATCACGTGGACAGTGGGGCTTACGTCTCGTGCGTCCCAAAGAAGAAGATGGGGTACTTGTTCGGCGGGGGTTTCACGGCGCCGTCTGCTATGTCATCAATCTGAAACGAAGCACAAAGCAGGAGGTGGTCAGAGATGGCAGATTAGGGTGCAGCTGATACAAAGCCGAGGTTGGCTGTTTCACACACGCACTGCAATAACACACGGAGGAAGGGAGCCTTCTGCACACTGAATTCTCAGGTAATTTTTATGGCCAAGCAGCTGTTGGCAAGTAACAGCAGGGAACCAACTCCAGCTGCGATGTTGCAAGAGCTCTATCCTAAGCCTTGGTTCAATCTCTTTAGGGCTGGGAATGCTGCACAGGTTACAGGCTCTGCACACAGAGGTGGAGGGGGGACACAGGTGCCTGGCTTGGGCTACCAGTAAGAGCACATGGAAGGACTCCCAAGAGAATCCCATCCAGCCCTACTTAGAAGGAGGGAGATTGCTCCAGCAGGGGGCCCTGAACGGTCCTTCCTGGCTGGAGACAGGCTATAGGAAAAACCCAGGCTGCTGGGAGGCAATCAGGCCTGAGGCGATTGGCCCTTAACGCACAGGAAACCCTGCCTTCCCGCATGTCCCACTGGCTCCAGTCAGTCACTTGCACATGGCATAGCCAGGGGCCCAGCTTCTAGGCAGGAGCCCAGGAATGTTACTGGATCTGTGATTACAGAAAAGTGGGAGCGTACATGCAAGTGGGTGACCTCGCACATTGGGGAACTCTTCACAGGAAAGGGCCCCCCAGGGGAGGGAGAGAGATAAATCAGAGCAGACTGGGACTCCAGCAATGTCAGCATCCTCCAAGTTCTACTGGAGCCCCATATTCTATCACTAGCAAAGTACACACAGTGCACACGCGAATTAGGAAAGATACACTAGAAGATCCTGTGGTACATTGTAGGTCATGCATTTTCTTCCCAGCTCCAACATCCACAATCTTCCTCGGGTATCCACCACATCCCAATCCCATGCATTTGCAGCCTGTTGCGTCTTGCCACTACACCCCCGTCACACTGTGGTGACCCTGCCCCGCCCTCAGCTTCCAATCATCTTTACTTTTCAGGACCACTACCCAAGGCATTCTCATCCACATGGTGTTCCCCACACACAATGACTCTTCCTGATCATCAACACCCAAAATACCCCCATCCCCTCCAGAAACCATCACTTGACTCCATCTCCACCAGGTACCATCACCCTGTGTGTCTCATCCATACCCCTTCCTAGCACTGTTGCCACACAATGCTGTCACCCTACAACCTCATCACACTGCATACCATCACCTGATACTCAAGAACAGACCAGTAACTCCCACCTGCCCATGACCACCCCCACCTCCAGTGATCCAGCACCCCCCCCGGATCCCGTGTCTCTAAGAACCTCCCCTTCCTGCTGCAGACCAGGGGCAGTCAATAGGCAGACTGCAGGCCAAATCCAGACCACCAGACGCTTTTGAACAGACCCCGAAATCTTTTTATTTACTTATTATCATCATAAGTCCATTAATGGCTATTAGCCAGGATGGGTAAGGAATGGTGTCCCTAGACTCTGTTTGTCAGAGAGTGGAGATGGATGGCAGGAGAGAGATCACTTGATCATTGCCTGGATTCACTCCCTCTGGGGCACCTGGCATTGGCCACTGTCGATAGACAGGACACTGGGCTAGATGGACCTTTGGTCTGACCCGGTACGGCCGTTCTTATGTTCTTATCATTATTGATGCGGGTTTTTTTATTATTTTCCCTGGAGTCTGGACCTTGACCAAGAAATTTGGACCTTGACAAAAAATAACTGACTACCCCTGAGACTGTCATCCTTGATCCCCACTCCATACCCACTTACCCCAATCTATCCCTTTCCTCACCCCATCTCTTCACAACCCCCTGCACCCCACAATCCATCACCTTGCCCTTCTGCAACCATCTTCCCCAACACCCACCCCTGCATCTTTCCTTATACCCCCACCTCCCCTTAACACCCACCTCTGCATCCCATGATCCATTACCCCCTGCACCCCATCTCCCCAGTACCCACCCCTGCACCCCACAATCCAACACCTTGCCTCCTGGCGCCCCATCTCAATGACCACACCATAATCGCCTCTCTGTCGCTCCTCCTCTGCACCCCAAGACACATTGCCCCGTTACCCCTGAACCCCATCACCTCTACCTCCGCGTGCCCTGCTCCCCACAATCCCCACCCCGCACTCCATCACCTGCACCCCACTCCCCAGTGCAGAGTAGGCCCAGACCACAGGCTGGACTAGGGGTCCCCCCCCAAGAATCTCCCCATTGAGAGCTAAAGGTCTTCCTTAGGGAAGGGAATGGGGTCCCCTAGGGGTGGGGGGGGCTCATGAGAGGCACTTAGGGCTCCCCCCGTGGCTGGGGTTAGGGGGTCCCGCCGGGGCGGGGGCTCCCCCTCGGGGCTGGGGCTAGGGGGGCTCCCCTCGGGGCTGGGGCTTCCCTCGGGGCTGGGGGCTAGGGGGTCCCCCCCGGGGCTGGGGGTCTCACCCGGGCCGGCCAGTGCGGGTACCCCTTCATCTTGGCGAAGACCAGGTCTCCGGGCTTGAAGCTGTGCGGCATGGCGGGTCCGAGCCGAGCCGAGCCGGGCCGGGCCGGGCCGGGGCTCCGGGGGGGGGAGGGGCGACAGGCCGCAGCAGAGGCCTAGGCCGCTGGCACCGCCAGGGAAACGGGGGGTGGGGGGGGGCGGCAGGAGACTGGCCCGCGGCCCGCAGGATGTCCCGCCCCGCCGCTCCGCAATCCCGCAGTGCACTGGCTCCCGGGCCTGCCACTCACTGTCCCCTCCAATCGGGGCTCGGGGTGGGGCCTGGGAAGTAACGGGATTGGGCCGCTGCCTGGGCACGCGGGGCGGATTGGGGGGGGGTAGTGGAGGGGTGTGACCCGGGGGATGTGTGTGGGGAGGGGCCGAGGGGAGTGTAGGTGCGCGGGGTGAGGGGTCTGGGGCTCTGCGGGGGAGTATGGAAGCGAGGCGGGATGGGGGGGGGGAGCCACGGGGGGAGAATGGGGGCAGGGAGGGGAGTATAGTGGACATGGAAGGGATCTAAGAGGAGTGATGGGGCAATAGAGAACGGGGGGGGGTGTGTATGGTGGACTAACGGGCATGGGTTATAGAAGGGAATTCTGGGGTGAGGAGGGGACTATGGGGTATTGAATAGAGAGGAAGAGGTGATTACAGGGGCTATAAAGTGAAGGAGTATGGAGGCATGAGGGGTGTAGATGGGTTAAGGAGGCAGGGTATAGATGGGGTAAGGGGTATGGAGACAGGAGTATAGATGGGGTAAGGGGTATAGATGAGGTAAGGGGTATAGATGGGGTATGGAGGCATGAGGGGTATAGATGGGGTAAGGGATATAGATGAGGTATGGAGGCATGAGGGGTATAGATGGGGTAAGGGGTATGGAGGCA
>NW_020664545.1:8161284-8165570 GCF_002925995.2 Terrapene triunguis
GTATAGATGGGGTAAGGGGTATGGAGGCATGAGGGGTATAGATGGGGCAAGGGGTATGGAGGCGTGAGGGGTATAGATGGGGCAAGGGGTATGGAGGGGTGAGGGGTATAAATGGGATAAGGGGTATGGAGGGGTGAGGGGTATAGATGGGATAAGGGATATGGAGGGGTGAGGGGTATAGATGGGGTAAGGGGTATAGGTTGACAGGAATAAAGAGGGTGGTGTATATAGGTGTATTGGGGAAGGAGGGAGAGGATAGAATAGAGGGATGGGCTATATCAGGGGTTCTCACACTGGGGGTTGGGACCCCTCAGGGGGTTGTGAGGTTATTACATGGGGGGTTGCGAGCTGTCAGCCTCCACCTCAAACCCCGCTTTGCCGCCAGCATTTATAATAGTGTTACATATAAAAAAGTGCTTTTAATTTATAAGGGGGGGTCTCACTCGGAGGCTTGCTGTGTGAAAGGGGTCACCAGTACAAAAGTTTGAGGACCACTAGGCTATAGGGAAAAGGAATACTATGATAGTTTGGAGGGTTTTACAGTGCAGGGCTGAGCTATCTCGGGAGATGAGAGAGATTAGAAGAGAGATGACCTAGCATATGTATTTGTCATTGTTGTATCACTTTAATGCCCCTTCTTACTGCTTTGCTCCATTTTATTCCCTCCACTTCCTTGTCTTGTTTTCGGCTCAGCTGAGCATTACCTTCCCTAGGCTTTCCGGTCTGCTCTGAAGCACTGATTCTGTTGGGAGGCTGATCCGCTCTGTGATGAGCACGGTGTAAGAACCCATACAGACAGATCACTGTATTCTGGGGCATTTCCCAGGCTGGTTGCCAGGGGATAATAATATGTAGCTCTTCTTACAGGATAAGGGGGTTGTACAGGTGACGATGGGGCAGAGTTAGAATGGCATCCTTCACGTTTGCTGATAGTGTTTGACATTAATTGCACAAAGACCCTCAAAATTAAACACAATAATAATTAGGAGGTCCCTTCTGGCCTGAAAATTATTAATTTATAATTAAAGACTCCTATATATATCCAGAAATCTGCAGCAGTGGGAGAAAGGACCTTCCGATTCCCGTCACCAGAGGTGCTATGGAACTGAATTGTTTTCTTTGTCCTGTTTAAATGATAAGCCTCTAGACCAGGGGTTGGCAACCTTTCAGAAGCGGTGTGCTGCGTCTTCCTTTATTCACTCTAATTTAAGGTTTCGCGTGCCAGTAATACATTTTAACGTTTTTAGAAGGTCTCTTTCTATAAGTCTATAATATATAACTAAACGATTGTTGTATGTAAAGTAAATAAAGTTTTTAAAATGTTTAAGAAGCTTCATTTAAAATTAAATTAAAATGCAGAGCCTCACGGACCGGGGCCAGGACCCGGGCAGTGTGAGTGCCACTGAAAATCAGCTCGCGTGCCACCTTCGGCACACGTGCCATAGGTTGCCAACCCCTGCTCTAGACTAGGGGCAAGGACTGTGTCTTCCCTGGTCTTGTTATGGTGCTGAGTGCAACACACTGGCTTGTGTGTTCAGACCCTTATGCTACACCCACTGAAGTCCATTGAAACCCACCGACAACTTCAATAGGTGCAAGATTAAGCCCACAGACCCCGATTCAGGAAAGCATCTCTTCAGGGCCTGAATGATGAAAGTGCTGAGTTGACCCCTCTTGACAAGTGTAGTGTCTGTATGCATCTGGCCACATTTCATTACACTGACAATGCTCAATAAATACAGTAATACGAATAACAATAGTTAATACTTAAAGAGACAGCTGGAGAAACAAAACATAGGCTCTACAAGTGTGACAACATTGTCGACAAGCAGTTACAAAACTTAATTATAGAAATATAATCACACTGCTAAAAAAAATCAGTTAAAACCGTTTGGATTTGAACATTCCTCTGTAATGTCTGCAGCCCAAATGCAACAGCATTGGGCTAGTACGTGAGAACCAGAAAGTGAAACAGAGTAATGTATTTTCCAAGCCCAAGCAGAGTAAAGTGCAAAAAGCATTTGTAAACTAGAGTTTTAATATTAATTAGGCCAGATTCTGGCTCTCGGGACTTGTCTTCATATACAGCACTACAGAGGTGCCAGTGCAACCACGCCACTGTAGCACTGTAGTGAAGATGGGCCAACAGGAGAGCTTCTTCCGGCCGCATAGTTATTCCACCTCCCAGAGAGGTGGTAGCCATGTCTGCAGAAGAAGCTCTCCTGCCAACATAGCATTGTCTACATGGGGGGTTAGGCTTGTTCATATCCCCAAGCAATGTAATTATACTGATCTAGGTCTGTAATGTAGATCTGTTCTTAGTGACAACACGGCTTTCAAAAGGAAGTTGCAACAAGTGAATTTGTCTTTTCTGGTTTTAATAACCCCAGGTAACAGGGTTAAAATGCTGGTAAGGGAATTTCCTTCTTCAATATATGGGGCCAGATTCTGCACAGTTATACTGATGTAAACCCAGAGTAACTCGGCTGAAGCCAGTGAAGTTTATACTACTGTAATCAAGAGTAGAATCTAGTCCCATATATTTTATACTTGATTGTATCCCTTTAATTCCAAAGTACAATAGAACATATCTTTTTAAATCTGTCCTTCATTGCATAATGCCAAGAAAGGAACAGATAGCACTGAACGGAATTGGGCATGGTCTACACACAAAGGTGCACTGGTTTATTTAAAGGTATATTTTGAAATCTATTAGAACATAAGAATGGCCATACTGGGTCAGACCAAAGGTCCATCTAGCCCAGTATCCTGTCTACTGACAGTGGCCAATGCCAGGTGCCCCAGAGGGAGTGAACCTAACAGGTAATGATCAAGTGATCTCTTTCCTGCCATCCATCTCCACCCTCTGACAAACAGAGGCTAGGGACACCATTCTTTACCCATCCTGGCTAATAGCCATTGATGGACTTAACCTCCACGAATTTATCCAGTTCCCTTTTAAATGCTGTTATAGTCCTAGCCTTCACAACCTCCTCAGGCAAGGAATTCCACAAGTTGACTGTGCGCTGTGTGAAGAAGAACTTCCTTTTATTTGTTTTAAACCTGCTGCCTATTAATTTCATTTGGTGACCCCTATTTAGTTAAACCAGTGCAAAAATTTTAAACCTACTGCTTTAGCTAATGTTGATTCCAAATCGATTTAAGCTAAATTGATACAGGTCAAGATTAAGTGGCTTCAAGAGAATCCACACAGGAGTTTGCACTAATTTAAGTAAATTGATGTTAAAACTCATTTTAGTTAAACTGGTGTAATTGCTATGTGAAACTCTTAGAAACAGCAAGCCGAATTCAGCAACCATATGAAAGCAGTTGAAAGTTGACATGAGGTGTCAACAAAAAGAAGCATGCGTGTGTATCACTTAGGCCATGTCTAAACTAGCAGTTATGTCGGCAAAACTTTTGTGGCTCAGGGGTGTGAAAAAAATAGTCCTGAGGGCTAGTCTACACTTACCGGTTAGTTCGACGGCTGCGGATCGAAGTTCTGAGTTCGATTTATCGCGTCTGGTCTGGACGCGATAAATCGAACCAGGAAGTGATCCCCGTCGACTGCGGTACTCCAGCTCAGCGAGAGGAGTACCGCGAAGTCGACGGGGAGCCTGCCTGCCGCGTGTGGACCGCGTCTGAACCGCGGTAAGGTCGAAGTAAGGTATGTCGAATTCAGCTACGTTATTCACGTAGCTGAATTTGCGTACCTTACTTCGATTTGCGGGGTAAGTGTAGACCAGCCCTCAGGGTGAGTGACATACGTTTTGCTGGCATACGCGCTCATGTGCACAGCGCTATGTTGGTGGGAGACAGAGCGACCGCTGCTCATTGAGCTGGTTTTATGATGTTGAGGTGAGAGCTCTCTCCCATCTACATGAGCTCTCTGACAGCGGCGCGGCTGTATTGGTACAGCCATGCCGCTGTAAGCTTGTAGGTGTAGACATGGTCTTAGTGACAACTTGTCTAAACTAGCTGGATGTCCCAGTGAGGAGCATAGATTTACACAATGAAAATATCCACACCCTTTATTTAAAAAATATTTACATAGCAATTCTCCCCCTGGGGAGAGGATGAGTGAAAGAAAGAATAACATATGACAGATGTTAATCATGTTGCTTAATGCATGACTGGAAGGCATTCAAATACTGACATGATGATGGGGAATTATGAACCTATGTAGAGTAGAATAGAATAGAATAGCATCTAAAAGCAAGGGGGGGGGAGTGTGTGTGGGGGGGAAAGGGACGTGGTGATGTGTGGGGGAAGGGACAGGGAGTTGG
>NW_020664545.1:8170570-8206822 GCF_002925995.2 Terrapene triunguis
GCGGGGGGAGGAAGGACTGGAGATGGCTGGGGGAGGAATAGGGGGGTAGCGGGGGGAGGAAGGACTGGAGATGGCTGGGGGGAGGAATAGGGGGGTGGCGGGGGGAGGAAGGACTGGAGATGGCTGGGGGGAGGAATGGGGGGGTGGCGGGGGGAGGAAGGACTGGGGGCAGCTGGGGGGGCAGTTAGTGTGGTGCGAGTTGGTCAGGGTGATGCATTGAAAGCCAAATGCTATTGGTGTAGCCAGTCCTGGACTCTGTCTCCTCCTGGGGTCCGTGATGCTACTCAGCTCCTGGAGAACAGACCCGCTGTCACTAATCAATTCCTGTGTGAGAAGCGATGGAGCTCCCTGTTTCTGGTGCAGCAAGAGCTGCCACGGTTCCCTTTTGCTCTACTCCTCCAAAAGGCGCCAAGCTCTGGGAATAGTATTAGAGCCCCAGAGCTGGGTGCTGCAGGCCAGACCACATGTAGGTTTGGGGGGGGGGGGGGGACTCTCGCAGTGGGATGCAGGACACACTACCAGAGGAGCAACTTTTATCTTCCTTGTGGGACTTTTGGCTTTAGAATCTAAAAGACAATTCTAACAGGTGGGGAAAAAAATTACTATAGCTCAAAAAAAAATTTACTATAGCTCAAAAGAAGGGCTTTTGTTTACCTGACTCACATGTGTCTGAGTCAGAGCTGCTGACTCTTCTGACACAAACAGGCTCTTATTCCTGTTAGCCCGGCAGGAGCTTGTACAGCAAAGAAAGAACTGACTGGACCCAGTGCGGCTTCAGGGAACACATTTGCTCAAGTCCTGACCACAGTATTGCTATTCTTGGTGCTGATTTTCAGATCCCAAGTTAATTTGCGGCAGTGATGCTGATGATAGAAAAATCATTTGACTTGTAAAGGAGCAGGATTGATCTAGAGGGAGTTGAGACAAGTACAGAACCTCACCATGTTATGGTTAGTCACTTTCCTGCATATCCTTATACTTCAGCTGTTTATGAAATATGCCAGCTGGGTGCATGTGGAATAACCATACTGGGAAATAAAATCACCCTGGTCAGATGAGGCAAGTATCCGCTCGCAGACCAGTGTGTGGTGAATAGACCATTGACAGTCTTGCAAGGTCTAGTATCTTGAGAACAACCAAAGACAAAAGTGATCGCTTTATATCACATAAATGCTGGGAATCCCAAATTCCAGTGGTTCGGGAGACAGGGTCTGGTACAATTGCCTTGGAATACAAGCCCTTTGCCTGCAGAAAGCAAGGGTACAATCAGAATGAAGCAATGTGTAGGCTTATTGTCCCAAGATCTATCTGGGCTGCAAACAGTATGGATGGACTAGTTGACATATCTTCAGGATCAGTAAATGTTTTGAAGCAGGTTTAAAACATTAGGCCAATACACAGATCAGTGATGGTGAAAATGCCACTAGACTGGAATCTAACTTCTCAGTGACCTGACCTAGTCAGTGCTGCACTATGTATTGTTCTTGCTATTCTGTCATTTATTTAGTTTCCATGTGACTTTCACATGCTTGATCTCAGCCCTGCTGCACTGTTCGTTCTCTCTCTCTCTCACACACACACACACACACACACACCCCCTAGAGTCCCCAGTTCCATCCTGAAGGAACCTTACTAATACATTAGTTTAATAACAGAACCTTTCAATAACAATATTTCTTAAAGATTGCAAGGAATTTCTAGTTGTAAGATCATAGATTAAATCCAGTTTCCCGTGGCCTTCAGGGAGAACTAGTCCAGTATTATTTACTGCTGAAAACTTGGGCCATGTAGGCTTGACAAACTGCCCCATAGCAGCTGAGTTGCAATGCTACCTAGCAAGGGGATCGGGATCGGGTTCCTTTGTGACCTTATACAGCTGTTATGTCACTGTTGAACATCTGCAGTTGCTTCCAGTTCAAGCCTGTTCATGGAGCTGCCCAGAGTAGTGCTGTTTGGGATTAAACACGGGTGAGGGTGGAAGTTTAGCAGAGCAGCAGAAAGTGTTAAATTCTATTTCCTGCTAGCATCAAACATTCTCCATTTCTAATGGTATCCATGCTTTGTAGTGGGTGCAGTCTTCAGGGCTTTCCTGCATTGCATATTGTGTACAAGCCTTTGATACACAGCAACCCTCTCCCCATGTTTTTTTGGGGGGGAGGGAGGAGTATCTCGGAAAAATGGGTCCATCTTCTTTAAAGGGGAAGGTGCCTTTTTGCTGCCTTATAAAGGCCTGAATCTTTTTTTTAAATCCTGCTTGTCTTCTGTCTTCCTTGGTTTTGATGAAGGATGTCTTAGATGACTCTGACATGTTTATGAATACTTATTAAAGCAACTAGCGTTTGAATGCTTGACAAAGAGCTCTTCTCTCAAGTGTCTGGGTGAAATAGGGGTTAATAATTTAAGTCTGAAAAAAATCTCATTTTCTAGCAATTGGGTTCCTTTCATAGCATCCAATGGCATCCTTCTAGGTGTCCATAGTCTTCAGGGTAAACAAGACCCGAAATTCTAATGTAAAAGTCTTTTTAAACCTCACCACCATCACCTTGAGGAGCTTCTTTTCTATGTAACAAAAGCATAGTACCCCTTCCCCTCTTTCACCTCTCTGCAGATCACCTTTAACAAAAGGCTTAGGGCTTGTCTATATAAGAACAGCCATACTGGGTCAGACCAATGGTCCAACTAGCCCAGTATCCTGTCTTCCGACAGTGGCCAGTGCCAGGTGCCCCAGAGGGAATGAACAGAACAGGTAATCATCAACCATCCCGTCTCCCATTGCTAGCTTTTGGCAAACAGAGGCTAGGGACACCATCCCTGTCCATCCTGGCTAATAGCCATTGATGGACCTATCCTCGGTGAACTTATCTAGTTCTTTTTTGAACCCTGTTATAGTGTTGGCCTTCACAACATCCTCTAGCAAGGAGTTCCTCAGGTTGACTTTGCGTTGTGTGAAGAAATACTTCCTTTTGTTTGTTTTAAACCTGCTGCCTATTAATTTCATTTGGTGACCCCTGGTTCTTGTGTTATGAGAAGGAGTAAATAACACTTCCTTATTTACTTCCTCCACACCGGTCATGATTTTATAAATCTCCATCATATCCCCCCCCTTAGTCATCTCTTTTCCAAGCTGAAAAGTCCCAGTCTTATTAATCTCTCCTCATACGGTAGCCGTTCCATACCCCAATCATTTTTGTTGCCCTTTTCTGAACCTTTTCCAATTCCAATATATCTTTTTTGAGATGGGGCAACCACATCTGCACACAGCATTCAAGATGTGGGTGTACCATGGATTTATATACAGGCAATATGATATTTTCTGTCTTATCTATCCCTTTCTTAATGACTCCCAACATTCTGTTTGCTTTTTTGACTGTCGCTGCACACTGAGTGGATGTTTTCAGAGCACTATCCACAGTGACTCAAGATCTCTTTCTTGAACATTACGGTGGGACAGCTGCACTGCTATAGTGCTTCAGTGTAGACACTAATTACACCGATGGAAGGTTCTCCCTTTGCTGTAGTTAATCCACCTCCCCAAGAAGCAGTAGCGAGGTTGATGGAAGAATTCTTCCACTGACTTAGCACGCTGTATACCGTGGGTAAGGTTAGCGGAGCTGCATCTCTCAGGAGTGTGGGTTTTTCACATCCCGGAGAGAGAAAGCTGTGCTGATGTAAATTCCCAGTGTAGACTAGCCCCCGGTGTACTTAAAGGACACCATCAGAGTTAACCTACCATTTCAAAGCCTGATTTTCAGAGGCACTGAGCACCTGCAGCTCCCCTTCAGTTGGAGTTGTAGGTGCTTATGACTCTGAAATTCAGATCCCAGATCTTTAAGTTGCATTAAATGTGAAGTATTAACCTTAAGGAAGATTTGCTTGAACTTAAACTGTCTCCTGTTGTGTCTGCAACCCAAATACAGTAAGCCAATGCTACAGCATGATAGCCAGAATATGAAACTGATCAGTCTGGCTTTTATTGATCAAATAGAAGCAGTTTCACTACGTAAACATCAGCTGGAAAAAATAAACTGGATTTTTATAAACCTTCCAATTTTAATAATCTGTAGTTTGAGGGCCTAAGGTAAGGGGAAATATACAAATCCCAACGTGCTCCTTTAACTGAGGCGAACATAACTATAATCTCACCCTGATCACTGGTTTATCTGCGTTCAGCCGACCTCTTCTAGGGTGCTGGCTCTCCTGCTAGGGCTGTTCATTAATTTGTGCCTTTCTTTTATCCACCAGGGAAAGGGCCCCCAAAGAAAAGCCAAAAGCGGCCACCCCGAAGTCTCGCCAAGGGCCCACAGATGAGGCCCAGATGGCAGCAGCTGCAGCCTTGGCCCGGCTGGAGCAGAAGCCCAAGCCTTGGCTCCCTTCATCCCAAGATGCCATCAAGAGTCAGGGTAAGAACAGCCAATACCCATTTCTTGCCCAGGTGCATGACAGGCATATTTGTCAGTCCACAAAGTGCCCATTTACAGGGAGTATTTTCACCAGTCTATTTATTGGCCCTGCAAAGCCTACACTCATCTCAATGGCATTTCTGTCTGTCAGACTGGGGGGTTGAGGAGCCCATCTCCCGTAATTTCACACCCCCACGGCCAGTTTTGCACGACTAGCTAGGTTCACTTTTGGAAGTGGGGGTTGCATTCTTCGGAAGCATCGTGTTCTGACCCACTGCCAGAGGCAAGGTACCGAACGAGATGAACCAACTGCCTGATTCAGGATTGTAACTCCAAACTGCTGCTTCCCTGCCCCAATTCTGTATAGTTCGTCGGGTTGTGCCACGTCTGACGCTGTAACCTGGATTTGTGTCTCGTAGTGAAAAAGGAGCTTATGGCTGAAGCAGCAGCAAGTGAGAGAGGACACTCCACGGATCACACGGTATGAGGAGATGCTGCTATTCCAGGGCATGTGATCTCTGGGCAATTGAGAATCCCTGAGTTAGGAGATGCTCAAGCTTCCTAGGGAAGGGGATACCAGCCCCTGTGCTGTGGGACTGTGGATTTCAGTCTGACTTTTGAAATGAGGAGAGAAATAGCTGCTTATGGTTCGGAGAGCTTAAAAATCCTTTAGTTCGTACTATGGCATCTCTTCTGAAATCTGCCGATTTGGTGGGGAGTGAGCAAGACAAACTCGGATTTAAGAACCGTTGCTGTGGAGTCAGAGTAGTGATTTTGCACTTGATGCAGGAGACCTCGCATTTTTAGACCCACTTTTTACACCTTTCTTTTTAAAAACTCCTTGTCCGAAACTTCTCTGGGCTGAGCCTGCGAGTTTCTCTGTGTGTAGGAGCGTTAGGCCCTAGGCCAAATTTGCACACCCATAATGAGTAGTACCTCAGCAGGACTACGCCTGGATTACGGTGCTGCCTTGGTGTGAGCAAGGATATTGGAATCTGGCTCTCTGTTGTGGTATTGCACTCAAAGCCACATGATGAAAATAAAAGTCGTAGCTCCTACAGTTGAGTCTTTTTAACATAGCTAGAGACGAGGGGTGTAACAAGCGCTGACAGCTCCTGAACTCCAATGCTGGGAATCACTCCTCCGACTGACTTCGTGGGTGCCAAGCATTTACCCTTTTAGTTACGAGTGCTTTGCACACCTCAGGTGACTTGAGTGGTAGCGTTCCATTCCTCTGCTCTTACGTGGAGGGGTTGTTACTGGTATCTCTTCAGAATGCCTTCGGGGAGCTTCTTGGAAGGTACCTTCCATTATATTAGAAGGGATCTTATTCAAGCTTTGGGTAGCATGGCTCAGTGCCGCTGAATAACCCAGCCAGTCCATGAGGCGTGCTGAGATATTCAGAGGGGAGATGCCAGTCTCAGATGTTCCCTGAGTTGCACTAGCAAGAAAGCTGTGCATGAGGGAGATGGGCGTCAAACATTCTCCCCCTTTGAGCCAACGTTTGATTTCAGCTCTTTCTTCAGGGTTCTGTGTCTGCGGTTGAGGAAGAAACAGCCGGACTGTCAGTGTCAGGGATCTATTTCATTTGCCCACTAACTGGGGCCACCGTAAGGAAAGACCAGAAGGAAGCACACATAAAAGAGGCCATCCTCTTGGTAAGTGAGGTCCTCAGCCGACCAGACTTTTCACCATTTCCTGCCTTCCATCTTACTAAATCCTCGGCATGGTCCCCAAGTGCAGTGTAACCCATTGGAAATGCCCTCTGGGGGGACTCTCAGGCATCCCTGGGCTTGGTACTTTATGCAGAATAACATGCTCTCTCCTCTACCACCAACACGCACAATTACAGCCCTCTGCTGTCTCCACTTTCTCCCCCAAAGCTTCCGTCTCTTCCAGGACTGTAAATCCAGATGTGGATAGTTGTTGACAAATGCCTGCCCTGACTCCTTCCTCTGAGTTTGGTAGGAGCACTAGTCTCCAGAGCTCTGTTCAATCTGCCCCCCCTGGTTCTGAAATTGGCTTTGACAGTCAGCTGACTCTTCTGTGACTTCTCCCTCAGCATTTCTCTAGAGACCCAGTGGCTGCCTCGATCATGGAGATTCAGACCTTCAACAGGGACCGAGAGAAAGTGAAACTTGGTGTTGAGACCATTGCCAAGTAAGTGGTCTGAATGCCTTGTGCAGTGCCCAGCTCACAGATGCATGAAATTTGTCACTTCTCCAGACGAGAAGGCGCAGGTGAAAGCAATTGCCCCTTTCCCAGCAGGAAAAGGGGGTTTTCTTGTGCTCTGGGTGATGCCCAAAGGAAAACTGACAGTGAAGATTTGGAAATATTTCCTAATGGTGACGTCTGTTAGACTGTACAAAGTGTGCAGTCCAGGAAACAAAACTTGTGAGTGGGGAAATTAACTAGATCATAAAGGTGGTCCCTGCACTCCTAGAACTAGGTACCCTCTGGGTGAAATGTGAGGCCCTCTGATGCCAGGTGAGCCTCCGAAGAGTGAGGCTTTGGCTGCAAAGCAGACTGTAGAGGGGGGGACACCAATTGCAACTTGTTTCAAACTGGCAGCGGCATAGCAGTGTGTACGAAGAGCGGTCTGGATGCTGGAATGCAAATGAATCCAGTAGTCTCCAGCCATCTTGTCATAGTCACAGGGCTTTTGTGTTTCTTAGTTGTGCCCAATGGGGATTCCTAAAGACGTCTATCTGGAGAAAGGTGGTCGAGGCAATTAGTGCAATGCATGTGACCCAGTAGTGGGGTATCTTGCAGGAGTGTTCCGAAATAGATTTCTCTTGGTATAAAGAAGCCTGGGAAGGATGGAAGTGCTAGTGGAGAGGAGACACTTGGAGATTTCTTTGGACCCAAGTAACGTGTTTTCAAACTTTGATCTTGGCACCAAATGGGACCCAAGATTCACCAGTGATCTGAGCATCCATGCCTGTTGTGAATGAAGTGTGTGATGATCCTATCTTCTGCAGATATCTGGATAATATCCACCTCCATCCAGAGGAGGAGAAGTACCGGAAAATCAAACTGCAGAATAAAGTGTTTCAGGTGAGGTTCAGATGCTGGCAGTTGCCATATGGAGGAATTCCCACTCCGTAGCAGATTACATCTAACCCTCTCCTTATTTTCTAGGAAAGGATAAACTGTCTAGAAGGGACACACGAGTTTTTCCAGGCCATTGGGTTTGAGAAGGAAATGCTGCCTGTTCCAGGACAAGGCAAGAAATCGAACTGTATTAGACTTGAGACTGGGGTCAGCTATTTGTGAGGAGTAGCAGTGTGTCTCTGGGAGGCCGCTTTGGTTCTAAAGTAGTGGTTCTCAACCAGGATACACATACCTGTGGGTACGTCAAGTCATCTACATATTTGCCTAGTTTTACAACAGGCTGTATAAAAAGCACTAGTGAAGTCAGTTCAAATGAAAATTTCATGCAGACAATGACTTTATACTGCTCTGTATACTATACACTGAAATGTAAGTATAATATTTATATTCCAGATGCTTTATTTTATAACTATATGGTAAAAATGAGAAAGTCAGCCATTTTTCAGTACTACTGTGCTGTGACACGTTTGTATTTTTTATGTCTGATTTTGTAAGCGAGTAGTTTTGAAGTGAGGTGGAACTTGGGGGTACGCGAGACCAATCAGACTCCTGAAAGGGGGACAGTCGTCCGGAAAGGTTGAGAGCAGTGCTCTAAAGTCTGCTGTATGTTGTAACATCACCATTCTACCCACCCCCGCAAACCTCCGGGTGATTTGCTGTCAGGACTGCTTTCCATTAGGTCCCAGGTAGCAGTGGATACGCTCCCCAGGCGTGGTGGGGAGTGCAATTGGGACTGAAGGGAAAACAAGGCACTTAAGCCCAGTGCGTGTGTTTGTAGAGACCACAGAAGAGTACTATGTGCTGAAGGAGGAGGTGTTGACTAAGCTGGAGGACCTCAAGGACTATAAGGAGCACCTGTTGAGCTCTGAGCCGGTGAAGGCCCAGTTGGATCGCCAGCTCTGCGTATTCAAACCCTCCCCGCAAGCTGCCCAGTTTGAGCTGCCCCATGACTTCTACAACCTCACGGCAGAGGAGCTAAAACGGGAACAGCGGCTCCGGTGAGTCACCTGTAGCACTAAGCGCTGCATGTAAAAGGAGGGAGCTGCATAACTGGGGACAGGGGGAGGAGGATGGGCTGACCATGCCGATGCAGTGCATTGCTCTGGTTTAGGAAAATCTCACCACTCCCTCCCCTCGCTTTATTTCATGTTAAAACTGTCTGGTCTATAAAGGACGGAAGCAGTGGAGAAGGCCTCTATGCTGAGGACAAAGGCTATGCGGGAGAGAGAAGAACAAAGGGAAATGCGGAAATATAACTACACGCTGCTACGAGTCCGTTTTCCTGATGGATACATTCTGCAAGGTAAAGGGCGGCTGCATCTTGCAACTTACTCTCACATACGCACCCCAGAGAACTTCTGGAAATTCAGCTTTGTAGCTTGAGAGCAACAATCATAAACCTGGCCCCATGGGGATAGAATAACTCAACCAGCTGGGATGCTTCTAGCCACTGGGTGGGATGGAGACAATGGGGTAACTATATTTTTGCAGCTTCTGTGGAAATTTCTCTCTAAAGCATCCATCACTCTTGCCATCTAAACCAATGGTGAGTATAAAGATCTGGGACATCCTTGGTCAGCCTCATGCCTTGATTCACGCTAAAGCTGTACAAGAGTTTCCATACTGCTGAAGGTAAACGAGCAATTTACTGGCTCAGATTCCACTGAGCGGTTCATTAAAACAGTAATGGGTGCGTTGCCCCCGTTGTGGGTGACAGGCTGAAAGTGGCTCTGTAGCCTGAGGAACACCAGTTGCGTTCGGCAATAGGAGACACTTTGGAATCTTGCAGTGAGGCTCCTAGACTAAACTTTCCAGTGGATTTTATTTTTAGGTTAGAGGTGCAATGGTATTTTATTAATTTGATGGCCCTGCTGTGATACTCTTGGGAGATAGCTCAGTGGTTTGAGCATTGGCCTGCTAAACCCAGGGTTGAGAGTTCAATCCTTGAGGGGGCCATTGAGGGATCTGGGGCAAAAATCTGTCTGGGGATTGGTCCTGCTTTGAGCAGGGGGTTGGACTAGATGACCTCCTGAGGTCCCTTCCAACCCTGATATTCTAAGATATATGACCAACATGTTTCTATGAATTGTTTACCTGTTGAATAAATCACATCAAACTTGGTTCCTTCCCTACTGAACTAGCTTAACGTTATCCAAATATGCAACTAAGGGTCTTGGTGAGAGCAGGCACATGGGAGTCTGCCTATAAACCAGCTTTAATATCTTGATAAGCAGAAAAATGTGATCTTAACACTCAATTGTTTTTTTTCATGATAGGGACATTCTATGCCCGGGAGCCAGTATCTGTGCTCTACAGGTTTGTGAGAGAAGCACTGAAGGATGATTGGATGCCCTTTGAGCTAGTTGCACCTGGAGGTCTTAAACTGACTGAAGAGAACGTGGCATTCAATGAGTGTGGGCTGGTGAGTAAAGTGATCTAGTTGAAGCCATTTACAGCAGATACAAACCTGTTCAGTGAAAGGAAATGGGATTGTAATAATTCTGGTCCCAATGGTGGTCTAATGTCTTGTGATACTGAACATCTTTGTCTTCAGCTCAGTGCAGTTAAACTTCAGCCTGGTCCCTAGATGTACCATCCCATACCAAGAGGTTAGGGAAAGCTTTTGGCACAGGGCTAGGAACTCTGCACCAGTCTGAGCTGTATGTCCTGTCTTTGTGCCTGCCAAAGTTCTTCCAAAACTAACATTCCAACTTTCATACACCTGGAAGACCATTTTCAATGAGTTAAAGACGCATAAAATACTCAGTGACCAGCTTCAATGTAGTTACTCTTAACATCCAGCACATTTTCTGCTTGTCCTAGGTGCCGTCTGCTCTCCTGACATTTGCATGGGATGCAGCGGTCATGGCAGACATAAAAGCTTCAGGAGAAGAGCAGAAAGGAAGCCCCTTGAAACCAGAACTCCTTTCTGCTGTCCAGATATTGTCATGAAATAAACAGGATTGGATTCAGTGCGGTTGGTTCTATTATGTGCTGTTGCCTCCTCCCCCTGCACTCAAGCATGAAAATGGAAGCTGCCTTAACTGTTTGTCACAAACTTAAGGGAAGACTTCAGTTTTAGCTAGAGCATGAGGAGGCCAGGTTTCAGTGTGGTAATGCACAATGAAGGAGAGAAGTGGCTATATAATGGGACGTGCGGACTGTTTAAACAGATTTAAAAGTCTGAAGACAGTCTTGCCCAAAAAAAACTTTAAATGTGCTGCTTTTATATAACTTTTTACAATAAGTTCTTTTGGTTACTCTGTATGTTGAATCTCTTTTCTAGATCAGCTATAGAAAATAAAAATCCACCATATTGAACTGTAGCAAAGAGGATGGCTGCAAGACTCTCCCATTATTGAGTTTTGATAGTGGCCAGGGCTAGTGTTAAGCTTTTCCTTATGCTTCTATTGTACAAAAATTGCTGCTGAATGCGACTTGTTTAAAACACTGTCAACTGCAACAAGTTAAATTGTTAGCTTGATTAAATGGAATATTTGGAAATGCAGTTTCCTTGAGGCAGGTTATTGAGTTAACTTGCCTGATAGTTAAGGCTGCAAGTTTGTCACAGATTCTGTGACTTTTTGTTGCTGCTGGTTCAGGGGCTGCCCAGCTGCAGCCCTGGAGCCAGAAGTGTAGGAGGGGGCTCGGGCTTTCTGGCTCCCACTAACATGGCCCTGCAGCTCCTAGGTGGTGGAGGGGTCTCCATGCTGCCTGTAGGCTGTGCCCAGTGGCTGTGGCTCCCAGCCAATGGGATCAGCAGAGCCCCTGCCTTGGCACCTCTATGGCCTAGGAGCTGCAGGGCCATGGAGCCAGGTAGGGAGCCCCTGCCAATCTTCTCCCCCCCCCCCCCCCCCCAAAAAAAACACCCTTGACTAAAATGTAGCCTTGCTTATAGTCCCTGTGGGGTGGAGGGAGACCGTTTCCAGGCTTGATTTCTAAATGAGGGGGAGGGAAGATGCCAAGCCTGTATGTCTATGTAAAATGTAAGATCTAATATCAGGCTACTGCTACATGTCTTCCTGCACTGCTGCCTTCAGTTGCAGCTTGAAGTAGAGGTGAGGTGAGGAATTTAACCCAAGCTAGTGAACTTGGCATGGAGAAATGGAGGCAAAGCTGCCCATGGTGGCCTAGAAAAACTGCCACAATACAACTGAACGGAGGGGGTCTACCCCAGTACCAACTAGAAAGCAAATAATGCACCTTTAACTTAAAGCCTCTATTTTAGGAGAAAGCTTGATCATACTGCTGTAAGTGGGGAAATATATTGCAGAAGTAGCACTGGGTACAGCCTGTTCAATGCCTCTCTCACAACAAGTTAGAGAAGAGGAAAAAAATAAAGTCTGCTACTTTCCTAAACTATACATACAGACCAAGGGAATTTGCATGCTCCTAGCATAGGACTAAGTTCTAACCCAAAATGCAGGAGGGAAATAGGATTTAACCTGCAGCTTAAGTGGTGCTTCCAGCATAAGCTGAGTGAGACATGAGTACTAAATTAATTTCACTAAGCCTATTAAAAAATGGGGAGGCCTAAACATACAGATGGGGTAGAGTTGAAGAGCTTAAAGTCATTTAGCTAGTCTTGACAACTTTATGCTTAAGTTCTTCTGCAGAAGAACTTGACACAGTGGTAGTGATGTCAGTGGCCATGGCTATAAGAAAAGGTGTGCAAATTTTATATCCTTAATATAGATATAACCCACTCTGTGTCCTTAGTTGTAGTATGTTTCTTAAAGGGTTCACTTTCCCTCCACTAGAGTGTGATAGTCCCAGCCCAACTGCAGAGTTAGGAGTAAAATGGTAAGAAAAGGAAAAACAATGTAAGGTCTCTCTTCCCCCTCTCACTTTAACCTTCAGTGAGAGAGTACAAGTTAACTGATCCACTAGGCAGAAGTGGGTCTTAAGTGCTTAGAGATGAGGCTGGCCCTTGAGTTCTAGATCATACCCTGCATAGGGATGACCTAGAGGAAGGCTACTGTGAGGTCTCGAGAAAACTAACTTTTAAAAATGTAACTAGAAGCCATCACAGGGGTATAGCTGATGGCAACAGGATATCTCCCCCCCCCCAGGAAACAGGCAGTGTAACTGGAAGTCCAATCAGAAAAGAGCTACAAGATTATCTGAATGCTGGACCATGCTTTCCAGTAAGAGTTGGTTCTTTATGAAAGAGGCAATTTGATCAGTCTGTAACTACATATACAGGGCAAAGAACCAGTGCTAGAAGGGCTAATCTAGTAGACAAATTGAAACTGAAAATAAAATACACTTAACATTCTCCATTACTCAAGTGTCTTTTACACACATCTGCTGCAGTTTAAGTTACTGGGAATCTGTTTTGGAGGAGTTTAGAGTGGGAGGATCTAATGGTCCTTTTTAGCCATTAGGAAAAAAAAATCTATGAAACTGTGTAGTCAATGACAAGTAGGTAGTCTGGCAGAAATCAAGCAAAAAAACCTGTGACAAATCATCCCCCATATGCTCTGGAGATTGTCGGAGTATACATTTACCCGCCTACCTAGAGTCAACATATTATAGCACTGTCTTTCAAATTGCAAGCAGATCATGAGATGCATAGAGCCTGAAAATTTAGATCAATTTAGATAACTTATCTACACTCACCTCCCACTGAAGTTGTATATGCAAAAAAATGCATACATCACTGATTATGTATAGGCTTGGAAGGATTCGATCAGTAAACAATGTCACTATACACAAACCAAAGAAAATATTTCTATTCATAACTTAAGAAAAACGCTAATTGAGAACTTTAGAGTTTGATTTAAGGACATTTACTTTGTATATTTTGACATGTTGACAATGTGTGTTTTAACCATTAAAGCTTTAACGTTTTGAATCTGTGTCATTAAATAATTGTCTGTTCCCCCATAACTTCCCACAATTGTGAGCACTTAAATTGATTAAAAATATTGAAAAAAATGCTTAAAACCCACAATTTTCCACAACTGAAGATTTAAACTAATAAAAGCTTAAAAATAAACATCTATCAAAATGATAAAATCAAATTCTGCCAAGCCTAATTATATAGATAATCAGGGTTTTAAAACAAAAAATCTGTATGTCAGACACTTCAACTCTTCACCTGGATTCAGCCTATACCAGTGTGTCAACCTTTTTGATGCCAGGGGCCAACTTGCTGCCTTCCTAGTGTCAGGGAGATCTCAGGGACCAGTGCCAGCCCATGAACCAGTCATTGAGAAACACTGGCCTATATCACCTCACATACATTCTCTCCCTCCCCACACAGAACAGTCATCCCTGGTAGTGTCCCTATAGAAAGGCAGACCAGAAACAGGACAAAATAATGGTAGCATAAATTCAAATATAATTGTACATGTCACCACTTATGCCCCAAAAGCCATGCTATACAGAATTATGAACAGACTGTAATGCCCATAGGCAAGTCTTAAGCTTACATTTGCAAGATCACACAGCTAACTTTGCTTAGCGAGCACAAGTTAGATACTTTCATACAAAATATCAATTTCAATAATGCTTTATTAAAGACAGATTAATATGTAATATTTTTAGCTAAAAATATTAAAACTAAAATTTTCAAGCTTTCATCTGTTCTGCTTTAGACCAAAGTGCTGTCTTCTCTTTACAAGAAATATGGAATACTTTCAAGTATCTTGTACAAAGATACACAAGTTTAAAATCCTAAAAATTCTACATACATACAGAGGGGTTAGTAGGTATTAAGTATCAAACTGCGTTCGATGGGCCAACTGCAATAGCCTTCTGCATGGGGACAATCTCCATTGCACCATCTGATTCTGAAGTAGTTTCAGTAATTGCAGATGTAGAATCTGTGAAGTAGAAAAATGTTTTACACTTTCACAACTAATACAGTGCAACTCAGCACCTGCAATATATCCTCATTAAAAAGTGTAGTTAGTGTTAGAGGCTCTGTCTGAGGCCTGGTCTACACTGGGCGGGGGGGAGGGAGAAGAGATCAATCTAAGTTATGCAACTTCAGCTACGTGAATAACATAGCTGAAGTCGACATACTTAGATCGATTTACCATGGTGTCTTCACCGCGGTGAGTCGACTGCTGCCGCTCTCCCGTCGACTCTGCCTGCGCCTCTCGTGGAGGTGGAGTAGAGGAGTCGATGGGAGAGCGCTTGGGGGTTGATTTATCACGTCTAGACGCGATCAAGCGACCCCCCGCCCCGATCAATCGCTGCCCACCGATCCAGTGGGTAGCGTAGACATACCTCAAGTCTTTGGGGTTTGTCTACTCGAAGTATGCATTACTGGTACAAGCCCGGGTAGACACTTTTCAGTGGCTGATTTTAGATTACAGTTAAATCAAAGGACAAACTTAGCCAAAATAAATTCTGTTTACACCTAAAATGGTCATCCACAGTCTTTTGCACTGATTTATTTACTTCTTAAAAAAATCACTGTCAAACCAGTTCAAGTTTGTGTTTAGATAAGTCCTTAGAGGAAAACCTGAACAGAAAGAGCCCTATTTCTCAGCACAAGAGGTTAGAGCCTTTAAGTTGCTCTGCTTTTTTGGGACTGCAAAGAATCTTGCTGTGCATTTAAAATAATGCACACAATTTTATCTTAACATACCTAACGTTTAAAAATATTGTCTATTAAGCAACAGAAAAAAGGGGAGGATGGTACCGTGACAGTTCCAGCTGGTACAGAGAACAGAGATGACTCAAAGGGGTGGGAGGTTTCAGAGTGGTAGCTGTGTTAGTCTGTATCAGCAAAAACAACGAGGAGTCCGTGCAGCACTTTAGAGACTACTAACAAATTTATTTGGGCATAAGCTTTCATGGGCTAGAACCCACTTTGTCGGATACACGGAGTGGAAAATACAAGGGACACCATCATAGGACCTCACACCATCAGGGGCTCATTCACCTGCACATCTACCCATGTGATATGCCATCACGTGCCAGCAGTGCCCCTCTGCCATGTACATTGGCCAAACCGGACAGTCTCTACGCAAAAGAATAAATGGAAACAAATCTGACATCAGGAATTACAAGATTCAAAAACCAGTAGGAGAACACTTCAACCTCACTGGTCACTCAGTAACAGACTTAAGTGGCAATTCTTCAACAAAAAAAACCTTCAGAAACAGACTCCCACATGAAACTGCAGAACTGGAATTAATCTGCAAACTGGACACCATCAAATTAGGCCTGAATAAAGATGGCATGGATGGGTCATTACAAAACCGAATTTTACCATATTAATTTCCCCCTACTGTTACTCACACCTTGTCAACGGTTTGAAATGGGCCACCCTCATTACCACTACAAAAGTGCTTTTTCCTCCCTTGGTATTCTACTGCTAATTGAATGGTCTCATTAGACTGACCCCCCACTTGGTAAGGCAACTCCCATCTTTTCATGTACTATGTATATATACCTGCTACTGTATTTTCCACTCCATGCATCTGATGAAGTGGGTTCTAGCCCACAAAAGCTTATGCCCAAATACATCTGTTAGTCTCTAAGGTGCCACAAGGACTCCTTGTTTTTTCAAAGGGGTGGGACATTTTAATACCCTCCGTCTATGGAATGTAGAATCAAGGAACATTGTTCACCCCACATCTGTGCCAGGTAACTTCTACACTGGGGCTCTGCAGAGACAGTCTTACAAAGATGAGCTCCATTGCAGAAGTCATTAGGGGAACTGAAGGCTCTGACAACCATGTAAGGAACAGCTGTAGTATTGTTTTGTACTAACTGACCAGCAGAGAAATACTTAATGAAATTAACGTCAGGGTTCAGGTAAAACCCCAGCGAGAGGAAAGAAGCAGTTCCACCCCCTCAGCTACTATTTCAGGCTGCAAATATTGCATTGACTCATACTCTTAAGGTCCTTTTCACAACAAGATCTAAAAAAAGAAGCTTGTAAATTATTGCTTAGATTCTGGAGCAGAATTCTGCGGCAAGGATTGGATTCCTCATCTGCCAAACAGGAGCCCTGCTTATTACCTAGCCCCATTTCCATGAGGAGAACCACCACAAAGAGGGTGTATGTGTAATGCTTTACAAAACCAGGTAGGTAAGGGTCCTGCAGCAAAAGCATACACAACCTTAGAGAGAGTCTTGTGTTAACCGTTTGCACTTCTGAACATGCAGAAGGCCAGGCATTCACAGTTCTCAGCAAGCATAGCACCTTCTGCAGGCGGTGTATTGTCAGGGTTTCATTTGTTCTGTTGAAGATTACGTCTCCCAAAGAAGGGGAGAACAGTGTGTGTTATCTACCAGTATAAATCAGTGATAATTAGCCTAGCAGCCAAAAACAACTCTCAAGCAATTTACATAAGTGCAAAGTGTTTCCAGACTGTTCTTGTCATATCCACATCCAACCCTGACTTTTTTTTTTGGGGGGGGGGGGGGGGTGCAGAGGTCACTTTCCTCCTGGCACGAGGAGTGATTATAATCCAGATGATTGACCAAAGCACTGAGCAGGGTAGGAAAGAGGAGGTCCAGCTTAGTACCGACTGGAATGGGAAATTTGCAGTAGTATTGTAGCAATGTTGATCGCAGGATCTTAGAGACACAAGGTGGGTGAGGAATATCTTTTATTGGACCAACTTCTGTTGAGGAAAAAAAACTTTCCAGCTACACAGAACTCTTCTTCAGACAACAGCTCTGGGTAGCTCGAAAGCTTGGTCCAATACAAGATATTACCTCTCGCCCCATGTCTCTGAAATGGCAGGAGGGAGACGGATGGAGCACTAGTAAGGTCTGCTGGTCTGGGACCTATTAAGTGGTGTGGGGAAGTGTTATAGAAGAGCAGGCAGCAAAACCCTCAGCCAAGGTTAGGACAACTTGGCATCTGGGAGCGAAGAGCAAATGTGGACTGGGGAGGGTGACAGCAGCACTAACAGAGGAGGGGTCAATAGTAGGTGTGATGCAAAATGAACTTGCCCAGGTGGAAATAATGGTAGGAAGAACAGCAATGGTGTTAGCTGTATGTCCTGTTCACATGCTGCTGAATTTACTAGCCTGTTAAGCAGTGTTTCACTGAGTGGCTCCTGGGAGCCAATCTGTCAAAAGCCATTTGTCAGAGATCATTTCTCACCTTTCCCTGGTTGTATGTCCACAATCATGCAGTCATCTTCCTCCTCTTCTTCAGTGTCGGCCTGGAACCCATCCATTTCCACAGCTTCAGCCTTTAAAGAAATCAAAAAGCTGCACCAGAGGTAGTAGCGACTAAGTCTGCCAGTGACTGTTTAACATGCAAAATGATCAGAACAAGTTCTCCAGTGGATTAGGCAGCACAGAAAGGAATTCAAGCCTTTCTGTAGTGAGTATTTCTTACAGTGCTTTCAGGATATCCTGAACAAAGCTGGACTTAGTGTTCCCCAGGGATGAACTAATCTGACTTCACACACAGCCTGGGCCCCTTGTCAAAAGTCAGCATCTATATTACTGTCAGATTTCCTGCTACATAAGTTGCTGTATCAAAAAACTGCTTGCTAAAACATAGGGGCTATTATTCATTGCCTTGTGTGTAAGGAAGGTACAAACTGTTCACCCTGAGCTGAAACATGATCTCAAGCTTTGTTCTGAAAGGGAAGTTTCACTTTTATTTTTAAATTAAAACATTTTAAAAGTTTCTTCTTGCTTTCAATAGGGAATCATAAAATTATATGAAAATTATAATTTTCCTACCAAAATTTCCCCTTCAGGATTTGTTTTTCAGTGTTTAAAAAGGAACTAATTTTTCCTTTTTTATAGAACAGTAATGGGAACAGTGGTGACTGCTGCTTTTGAGCCAAAGGGAGCACAAGAGTGGAATTAAAGGAATTGAAGGATGTTGTGCTTACTCCACAGTGAATTGCTTCTATTATTTTTCCTGGATTTAGAGAGGAAAGCCTAGATTTGAGAATATCCTTCATGTTTTAATTTAAAGCTATGTATTAATCAAGATTGAGTTTGTTCACACGTGCACTGGTTCTCAGTTTATAGTAGTGACTTTCTTTTGCTCTTCAACTTAAGAGTTCAACTTAAGAGCACCAGAATTTGGAAGACAGATCCTGGAAGCATGATGGAATATCATGATAGCAGAAGGATGACTAGGTAAGAAGAGGGAAAAGACCACAGCTTATTGAAAGGTATTTTCACTGAGACATGGCTGCATGGATCCAAACAATCTAATTTTGATTTTTCCCACAAGCACCCACCCTATTTGAGGGGAGGAACAATAAGACAGAGCAGCAGTTGACTTGAAGGCACTAATGCAAATATTCTTTCTGAAAGCTTTCTGCACCTTGTTCCAAACTGCACTGTGTCCCGTGTATTGAGTTCGACTTTAAGAAGTTGCCTTTAGCAGCATCCAGAGCTTTAGAGGGTCTGTAGAATAATACTGTTTACCAGTATCCTCAGTCTCCCCCTTCTTCTTGCAGGAGGATCATGGCCCATAGTTAACTGCTTGAGTGAATACCAAGCAGAGGTTTTAGGTTCTGTCTTACTCAGTGTGTAGGCCAATCAATAGCCAGATGGGACTCTGGGGGCAGGAACAGCTTCAGTGCAAGCCTCCAAAGTGGTGTTACTCAGCAGCTTCACATGCAGGAGGAAGAGAAAAAGGCCCAACATGCTAAGAGTAAGATGGTAGTAAGTAGAGGAAGGAGCTTCAGTCACAGCTTCTCTCCCCAAGCTTGCAGATAAAGGGACAAGAAATGCATGCAGTCTGCTGAGCAAAGTTCTACCTCTGTTCCATTCTGTGCACAGGCAAGCCCCTGACAGCACTGAATTGGAAAACAACCTTTAACTCCCTCTTTATTGCCCCAGACTCAGAGCAGACACTCTGGCAGCTGGGAAGATAATTAAGATACACAGAAGTTAAAGCCCTGATTGTGGCTTTAATGAACACAATCTTTTCTAGCTTTTAACTGGACTTACACATAGACATCTCTTGAAATAACTTTAATAAAAGTATGCAGCATTGGTGTAGTCCTGTTGGTCCCAGGATATGAGAGGGACAAAGGTGGGTAATACCTTTATTACACAGAGCTCTTCTTCAGGTCTGGGAAACTGACAAAGTGTCACAGCTAAATACAAGATGGAACAGATTGTTTAGCCTAAGTAGTTATCACATTTCAAGGGACCATTCAAGGTGAAGTGGCCCATTAATACCCCTCCAGTCACAGGGAGGAAAGGAAAGGGGGCTCTTAATGGGTTATAGATTATTATAAGCAGCCATAAATCCAGTGTCTTTTCAGTCCATGATTTTTAGTATCTAGTACATTTATTAATTTAAGCTTCGAGGCTTGCCTGTTGAAAGTGTTGTGCGGGTTTCCTTTGAGGACTGAGAGGTCAGATATAGTGATCGCTTTGTGAAAAGTGTTCACCCACAGGTGATATGGTATTTGTCTTATATCATTTTCCTATGAGAGTTTATTCGAGAGCATAGTGATTGTCTAGTTTCACCCACATAGTTGCTATGGCGGCATTTACTACATGAGATGAGGAACGCCACGTGTTGAGAGGCATGTTTAGGACCCATGCATCTTGAAAGGGAAATTTAAGAGCAATGTAACAGCTGAAATTCTTATTAAAATCTGCAGTTACACTGAGAAGCAGGGAAGAGAGCAGAAGGAAACATGTAGCCTAAAACGAGAGCACATCATAAGCACTCAGTTTTGCCTCATGTTTCATGTTGTACTCTAGGACTTTCTAAGCTTACTAAGTTGTCTTGACAGTTACCTTGGTGTGTATATTTTGCCAATCTACAATGCTATGAGGCCTTACAAGCAACAGTTAAGGATTTAGTCCACAGGTACTTACAGCTTATGTTCAATACATACAAGCAACAGAGAGCAAGAGGTGAGAGTAGTGAGTCAAGGCTAGGCAGCAAGGAAGATATCTGACAGCGATAGAATGCACTGTTTCGCATGCATATAGTATGAGAACTGCAGTATAAACAGGTTTAGCTAGGTGTTCAGAAAACATTTGTAGTTTGGAGGTGATCATTACCCACATAGGGGAAAGTGGAGGGACCGAAAGAAAAGTTGCCAATATTTTAAATTAAACTTCCTATTCAACTTGAAAACTAGAACTCCAAAGAAGCATCTTACATTAATTTGAATAGGCATCAGCTTCCGCTCTCTTGCCACCCCATCCCACAAGGGATACATTGCAATGAAATTCATGACAATATTCCCCTCTGCAAAACCAGCATTTTGCCATCTATAAGGAGATCCAGGCTTGCCTAGTTAGATCATCACTATTTTATGTTAATAGTTCTCATCCCCTTCTGAGTTACATAAAGTTAGAATGTTCTTAAAGGAACTCACCTGTTCTGCATCCCTAGGTTTTTTCATGAACTTGGTGATAGACATGCTTCCTGTTGACTTCCTCTTTACTGAAACTGGAGTGGTTTGTATCGCTGTCACTCCTGGTACACTGCTATTGTCCTCCTTGGCTGCAGAAAGGACTGGTGTGATGTAGTTCCACTGACAAGGAACAGGAAGGTGCTCTTGGTCAAAGCTTTTCAGCACCTCTGAGTGGACATACCAACACATCCTATATTCAGGTCTCTTCTCATACACAGAGTTCTCTGAAATAATTCGCTTTAGTCTGGCTTTGGAAGGGATAGCAGAGTCCTCGTTGACTGGAGTCTGCGGGCGGGAAGTGTTGGGACTTGTAGGACTAGCATCACTAATATCTGGGGCAAGGGCCGTTTCACTGAACAGTCCTTGGCGGCAACACTCCTGGAATTCATGGATGATCACTTTACTTCCATTGACATTCCCATGGAGCAGCGGAAGCAGTTGTCCCAGGACTGGAGAGAGAAAGACGATTGCATGTATGTTTTTGAAGGCAAGCTGGTATATATGCCTAGAGCTCAGGATAAGTCATTGACTCACTGATATAAACTAAGCAGTTGTTACCAAAAAACCCACACACAAGGGTTGTGGTCACTCAAAGTACATGGGGAGAGCACTTTGCTTAAAGGAATTTTGGAATGCAAGCAGTGCAACAGCCCAGTATGGTATTATACCCACCATTTTACAGAGAGGAAGTATTGTTAAACTCAAATAAATCAGTATCAATTGGGGACAGAACCCAGAGGTCCAACTCCATCTCCTGCTCTAGCCCTCCCTCTGTTTTCATGGTATTAGCATCCTTTCTGGTAACTAGTTCTGCCTCTTTAGCATTAATCAATAGTCAATAAATAGTATATAGGGATATAATTGAACTCAAAATGGTCTTTTCTAATCTTTTTCTCAGCAAAAGGCTCCAGCGTTTAAAGCAAGCAACAGATTTCAGATGGAACAGTTAGAACTACCCAGCATGGAAAAGTTTCCATCAAGTTCACGTGCAAATATTTCAGACTTCACACTAGTCATTTAACACTATTCATTATTTTGAATTTTAAACAAACTTAGATTGGATACATGAGGGGTTTCCTCACAGGCAACATCTGATTTACTGCTAGGCGAAATCACAAAGTTTGGCCCTTCCCAGTCTTACTTTGCTGGTCTTTTGTCCTTTTTTTGCTAGTTTTCTGCATCTGCTCTTCCTCGGCAACAGATGAATCCAGAATACAAACTGCAAACTGCTGAAGCACCTTTAGGTCTGCATGTGCACTGCTTTTGCTTTCTTCTGTTTCCCAGATGCAGCCAATCTTCACAGCCTGAAGAACATGGAACCTCTTCCCCTTGGCTATCAGTTCATCCCACTCCTTTGCTTTCAGCTTCTGACGAACTTTTTGATTCTCTGGATCATGCTCCTGAAAGTCAAGAAAAGCCTCTGACTCACTAATTCCAGAAAAACTGAAATTCCCTCACTTCTGCTTCATAGTGTGTTCAGAGCTCTGAGGTACAATGTTTGAAGGAAATACTTCGGGAGGAAAGCTATCAAATTAATGGACCCATACAGTGCTGAGAAATAGTATTGGTCACAGCTTTACAGTAAAAGTGCCAGAAAACCCCCTATTATCAATCTCTGATGGTCAGGTGGTGATTCACTAAATATCTAGCTGTCACAGAGCTTGTCATCCATGAATCACATAGGCAGGAAATATCCCCATTTACAGATGGAGAACTGAGGCATAGGTAGGGGATGTAAATCAAAGTTACACAGTAGGCCAGTGGCAGAGCTGAGACTAGAACACTGGTTTCCTGAGTCCCATATCCATTGAAAAACACTGCCACAACATAAAGTTTTCAAAATTGCAACTCTTCTAAAAGTGTGTGTATATAGGTATATATCTATATCTCAAAATCAAACACTAGATGGGAAGCCCTGTCATCCTTATTCTCAAGAATGGGATTTCAGCCCATTCCTGATGAATGCCTCTTTATAAGCTGTTTAGAAGTAAAGCTTCCAAGTGTAGGGTCACCCTGTGGTAGAAGCTTTCCTAGGATGTTACACATTTTCTCTGAGACCAACAGGCTAAAGCACTAAAGAGGCCATTATCAGCTGCTTATTTCCTCTCTTTTGGCGGGAATATTCCTAGATGTGGGTTTTCACTCTGAGGAGATAACATCCTCACATTCTGTTTTAAGTTGCCCATACAGCAAAGTTTGTCATCCTTTGGGTCTGGTGGAATTTCTAACTCACCCTCTTCATCCTGGGCATAAGCTTACGATCAGCATTGTCTTTCGCTACAGTGTTACAGGTATTTCAAATGCTCCTCTAACTACCATTCACTATACAAATGTGCTATTATAGAGGTGGGAGAAATCATTATATGCTATTGGTAGCTCCTTCTCCTAGCTCAACCTTCCTCTACTCCACTCACCATAGAAGAGCTTTCTTGGATTTTCATATGGCCATACAACATATTAAACACTGATACATCCCTCTTTGTAACAACAGGTTGTAAGTGATTAAAACTGCCTCTGTCCAATGTTGTTCTCCCCTGCTTGGATCAAAATGCTGCAGTATATACCTATCTGGAAGTGCAAAGACACCGATATGCTAACTGACTGTAGAGTGTGCTAGTATTAAAGGCTGAAGTATACATTTCATTTATTTGTTAAACAGATAAGCAGACCCGTCCTATTCCGAGCAGGCTGCCTCTCCTCTACCAACTAGCAAAGCGTGCAGTTTGCACCAATGAGAACAGCGCCCAAATCTTTAGACATTTGAGCCAACCCAGCAGTGCCCTCCTGAAAGGTATGCAACTTATTACACAGTACATTTGGGAAACAAGGAAATTGAGGCCCATGGTCACTCAATTCACTTACTTCTGTCACTCCTTCATCCTCCGATAGGTACCCATGGGGTACAAAAAAGCCATCATCATCATCTTCATCTTCTCCTCCCTCCTCATCATCATCCTGAAGATAAAGTTAACTTTACTAGAAACTGCACTTTATAAATCACCTAGCAAGAGTTTCAACAAGCAGCAAGAATCCAGACGTGAACAGTCTCAGAAAAGAGTGTCATCTGTCTGGTTTGAAACTAACAACAACAAAGCTTCAGTCCACTATGACAGCTATGTTTCTTTTGAATCATCTCCGTAACTTTCAAGGCCGGCTAGCACAGGAAATCCTCACCCCTTCACTGTGAGAGAGAGATTCTCCTGGTTCTTCCTCTTCCCACTCTTCATCACTGTCTATCTCATAGTCGAGCAGTTTCTGTAATGAGAAATGTCCACATGTCACCACTCAGTCAGTGAACTCAGAGAGCAATGCAACAGTTCATGCAACAATTCAAACCGCAGCAAGAGGGAATAAATGACAACTGGTCTGTGAAATGCAAGAGAAGAACGCATGGGTATTTGGAGACAAGGTCTGTTTCAGAATTGAAAGAAAGCAATCAGTAAGGCATGGGTAAGACCATGCTGATTGTGAAATGCTTACACTGTCCTTTGACCAGGGATTCCTGGGATGAATGACAGTGGTTTTCTTATTCCATGTGCCCCAATATGCAGGTCGATGATTCTCAGAAAACTGTAGGAGTTTCATCCTGCCAAATTTCTTCCTTTCAGGAACATTGTCCATTTTGCAGCTATCCACTATCACCACATCACTGTGGAAACAAACACAGCCCTCAGTGGTTTCACACTCCACTGCTGCTCAGAGAGAACCCACAGACATCACTTAAAGGCCTGAGAGACCCTCTTCAGTTCAGCAGTCTCAAACAATTCTAGAGTGTTTGAATTAACGACACATCGCCACCATCTGCTTGCAAGGACAAAGCTTCTATCCCGGCCAGGGTCCCTCCCTAAATAACGACACCAACCTGTGTGTGATAGCAGCTCTGGTTTAACTATCTGATGGCACCTTTTTGTTAAAGCCATGTTATTTAGGCTATGTCTACACTGCGAACCTTACAACAGGGTGGCTGTGCCACTGCAGCTGCGCCGTTGTAAGGTTTGCAATGTAGCCATTCTTTATTGCCGGGAGAGAGCTTTCCGGTGACAAAATAAAACCACCTCCAACGAGGGGGGGTAACTTCGCTTTGTCATTAAAACTTTTGTCGTTCAAGGGGGTGTTTTTTCATACCCCTGAGCGACAAAAGTTTTGATGAAAGCGCCAGTGTAGACAAAACCCTAGATGAAGCAAACAGAGCGCTCCCTTTCTGCACTGGACACTGTTCAAGTGCAAGACTCCCTGCGGAGAAGGATTTGTGAGCTTGTATATGGAATCAAGGAAATCTGCATCACAATACATTGCTTCCTGTGGTGACGAAGCTCATACAGGACTATTTTAAAAGAAAAACCCCACTTTTTTGTGATCACTGCTGTTGGTGCAAACCATTTTCCAACACTGTTTTCATAGTTGGTATGTAAGTGAACAGCAACCCCAAGCCCCAGACTAACCTGTTGACTACGTCAGCACTGCGGTAACAGACAATGGTAGGTCCAGATGTGTGTGGTTTGCGGCACTTTAGTTCCTCCAAGAAAGAAATGTCATTATTCTGTGCTTGTAGGAGCTGATCTAACTGATCTGAGAGGTCCTGATCAAAGGCAACACGACAGAGTGGAGCCAGGACCATGTTCTCTTTAATTTCAAAGGGAGCAAATTTCCCACAGGAGCCAGCAAGGGTCTGAAATTAAAAGTACGTTTAGAAATGTTAAAGTCTGAATCCATCAGCATCTGAAAAACAGCAGCACTAACCCATTTGAGTTAATCTAAAGTCTTGATATTTCAAGAGATGCTAGGATCAGGGGTAGTCTATTTTTTGTCAAGGTCCAACTTTCTTGGCCAAGGCATAGTCAAGGTCCAGACTCCAAAGAAAATAATTAAAAACAATAATGATAATAAATAAAAACATTTTGGGGTCTGTTCGCAGGCTAAATACTGACCATCAGATGCTTTTGGTCTGCCTATTGACTACCCCGGATTACATACTTCTTATTTGTGAGTTCAGCAGATCCCCTTGAGGAGAATTAAAGTCTTGTAATCATTCCTGGAACAACTATTAAACGAGTCATGGATTTTCAGTATAACTGGCAAGAAGTATGATCTCTACCATAAGAGATTACAATTCTGTCCCTCACAGCATCAGCCACAAAGTTTTCAATTGTCTAACCACAGATGCACAGCCATCACTTCTTAAAATAAATTAGAAGTCAGTCCTCAAGTTTGTTCACTTGAAAAGAAAAAGGTGTGGATGCATGTCATTAACAGAACTAGTGTGTTGGTTCAGAAGATAGTAAATGAAGCAGAGAAATAAAGAAAATGATTAGCAATAACTGACCTTGGGGGCTTGTGGAGTCTTTGGTTTCTGAAAGAACCTGGTGATTTCTGCCTTCTGTGCATTAATGCGCTGGAATTAGAGGGTTGAAATACATGTTATCAACTTGTTAAATGAACATTAATATGGCCCAGTCTTTAACAGGGGTTACACTCTTTAGTTCACTAAAGTCCAAGATGAGGTATGGAGTGAGGGGTTTGGTCTTTTTGCTCAGCTCCTGTAATACAATGAAACATTAACAAAAGGGTTGTTGCTTTCTGTGAAACACCTAGTACAAATTTGGACACCAATAGTGATCAATAACAAATGAATGTACTACTATTGCCTTGTCCTGTGTTGGAATCCTATAACTGAACACAACAAAACAAGTGGGCAGGCTAAAGAGGCTAGGTGTTCGGATAAGGGGTTGCTCCAGTTCTCTTTTCTCCTGCTTTAAATTCGTCACTTGAGTGCCTGTGTCAGAATTTGAGTGGGAAGAATGGTGCTTTGGTGGAGGGCTTGTACTGTTATCCTGCTCAGAGGATGGGTTATGAGAGCTTTGGATGGAAGATCTGTCAAAAGCCAATCACAATATCCTCTGAGCAAGTACATGAGTTGCTCCCCAGTGACTTTTGGAAGGATTTCCATATTGCCACTGTTCCCCATTTGTAGCCCAGAGTCCTGAAAGGTCAGAATTTCCATACTGACCCAGATACTCCTTCACAAACAAGAACGAGAAGGCCAACAACTCCATGCTGCAGCATGATTTGTGAGCATTGTCGAAAGAGGCAAGTTCCGCAAGGATTTATGGACAGGTCAGCAGCTTGACAGACCAGAACAGAGAAAGCTTTTATATTTTTTGTGGAGAGGAAGGTGGAGATGGACAAGTATGAACAAAGGCCACAGCACTGATGGGAGCAATGGATAGAGGTGCACCAAGGCATCACTGGTGGAGTAGTGCAATAAGACTAGATTGAATACAAAGCACTTTGAATAAGAACACAAGAAGTTTAAATGTGATGCAACGGAGAAGGGAGAGCAAATGGAGAGATTCAAAGAGGGGGATAGAGGGGATATTAGAAGCCATGTTCTGGATGATCTAGCAAGGGAAATGTGGGTGTCAGGGTGATCAAGGACACTAGCAGTCTCCAATTCCAGTACAAGAACCTAGATAGAAAGCATCAGAGGGACAGCAAGACTCCAAAATAAAGCAAGACATTTTTACCTTTTCCTCCTCTTTTAACCGTTTCTCCTCCTCTTTCTTCCTTTTCTCTTCAAGTTTTGCCCTTTAAAATATAAAGTTAATTTAAGGAGTTACCGCACAAGTCATTAAGGTGACAGTATTTATTATTCGTATTGTGGTAGAGCCTAGGAGCTCCAGTCATGGACCAAGACCCATTGTACAAATGGAACAAAAGGGTAGTCCATTCATTTGTTCAAAACCAGCAAGAATGTGGAACAAAAGCCTATTCATGTCTTCTGCACTGGAAGTTCATATGTTCAACCATGTCTACATTACTAGTTATCCATTTTCAACTCCCTCCAACATCCAGAAGAGGAATTTGTGGTTGTAACATAAAAACACTTTTTAAAAAAGAGAAGTTCCCCAGCCACGGCATGAAGAGGAAAAAACCTCAGGTGAAGCACAAAACCTCTTTTCAGCCATTTCAAAGTAGGAGCTCAGTTTATCATCTGCATTCAAGTAGAAAATTCTTAAGACTAAGGGCAGGTCCACATAGTTAAAACTGGTACTAAAACTATTTAGAAACAGATAGTTAAATCAGCGCAACCCCTTAACGTTGATAGCTTATTTCTACAAGCACCTTTAAACCAGTATAACTCTGTGACAATACAAGTTATGGACACAAATCACTTACTCTAAAGCTTCCTGTCTCTCCTTGCGTTTTTCCTCCTTCACTCGTAACTTCTCAGCCTTTTCCTTTTCATCTTTTTCCTTTTTCTCTCTCCTTTCCTTCTCTTTCAGTTCTTTCTCTTCCTCCTTCTTCTTCTTTGCCTCTTCCTTGGCCCGCTCTTTTGCAGCTTTTGCCTCTTCTTTCAGCCTCCCTTTTTCCTCCTTTTCTGCTTGCAACTTCTGCAGCTTATCTGCACGATCTTGATCCTAGTTGCCAAACAAACAGTTCAATAAATGTCCCTGTCATGCATATTATGCAGCTATGTATCAAAAGAATAGATTAGCACAACTGTTTGTGCTGTTGGGTTACTGGTGTAAGTTCTTGCACTGAGTGTTTAGCCTGTGGCCTGGTTTTGTTTCAGGTTACCAGCGAGGAGTAAGAGACAGTTAGAGGATTTACGTACTGTCATTAGTTGCCTGGGCAAGCTAAACCATTCTGTGAAGCTGGTCCTCAAACACCTGTTGATTAATGTGTTTGGCTCCCTCTCTCCTCAATGGGCCTGTCAGTTGTACAGTGTTTTAATCATGTTCTGCATACTGAAGGAAGTTTGTGTTATATTTTGTTTTATGTTTTAATTATTAAGTCTGAGAATACATATTTGTTTATGGAAATTTAAGTATACAGGAGAAAGACTTTTCTAGATTTGATTATGGTAGTTTTAAAAGATATTTGGGGAAATACATATCCTATTAGGTACCGCATTTTCATGCTCTTATTTTCATTTATGGCTGCCTACCGTTAGAGATTCCTAATGTGAAAACCCAATTAGAAATCACTTTCATATCCAGATGGAGTTTCTGAAGGAGACCCACTTTACTTCCTAAAAACATGATGAACACCACCATTTGCATTATGCAGATATTTTATTTCCTATATAACTCTAAAAGCAAGGAGACATTTTTACTGGTGCATCAGTTCATTTAAGGTAATTTGACACCTTGGGTTGCTATGATAATTTAAGTCAGGGGACCCCAACATTTAAGTGCGCCTGCGTACTGGCTGACGGACAAGCATCCGCCAAAATGCCGCCGAGAAGCAGCGTCATCCAGAGGTGCTGCCGCCGAAATGCCGCTGATTTTCGGCGGCGACGCCTCTGGATGACACTGCTTGTCAGCGGCATTTCGGCAGCGACGCCTATTGACGTTGCCGCTTGTCAGCGGCATTTTGGCAGATGCTTGTCCACCGCCACGGTCCCCTGTGGCTTGTCGTCTGGCGCTTGCCAGACGAAAAGAGTTGGGGACCACTGATCTAAGTAGTATTATGGGAGGAGTAGGGAAGGCAAACATAAGTGATGTTAGAACTTACATTATAATATCCTGAGGCAAGCCTGAGCTATTTTTCTCAGTTGCAGCATCTACTGAAATATTCTGAGGTTGTGTTATGTTTAGTGCAGCGATAGATCCCAAGATAGCCCGTTTTGATGGCACTACACGCACATGCTATATCTGGGAGCTAAGGAAATCTGTACTCTGACATCCAAATGCCCCATATTGTCAGTTTCTAGCTTCTGTCTACTGAGTTCACATTTCAGGCCTCCAGCAGATGCCTGTATTTACCAAGCAAAGCTTGTGCTGCACAGATATCTGCAACAGAAGTCTGACAAACTGATACAAAATTATGTCTATGGCAGCAATCCTATAAAGAATGTGTTCATAAGAACTTCATTGACTGCTAGAAAGACTCAATCCTCTGAAGATTTATTGGCCGACGTGGCTTTGTAAGTTGTCTAGATAACAGCAAACCTTTATATATAAATAAATAGCAGGAGCGGTGCACTAGAGAGGCTTTCACTCAGCCCAATCAAATGTCTGAAAGTAGGAGTATGTATATATGGAATGCGAGAGTACAACAGATTGTTGGCACAAAGTATGTTGCATATAAAAAGCCAAGATTTTTAAGTCTGTCACAAACTCCATCTAAACTACAATGTTAATGTAGCTTATATGAAACAGGGACAGGCAATAATCAGATCTTGTAACCAAGCTACTGAGAGAACATGATAGGTGCTTATAAGTGATGCTTGTTTTAGTAGCTTCTGGCAAAATGCCAGTCTAGTTCCATCATGCAACAAAGTAAATCTTTGTTGCAGATTATGCATAAAATTCTATTTAATCAGGGGCTTTATATTAGCACTTCATTACAGGAAAGAGTGGTATGGAAGTGATATTACATGATAGCACCATAACACTACAAGGGAGTAGCTGACCAGCAGCTTTCTAATGGATATAGGATGCAGCTCACAAATGCTGCCTGGGGAGCAGTACCGGCTAGCTCATCCAGCAAATCACACAGGCAAGCAGGCCACAGTCAGATTTTTTTTTTTTTAAATGGAAACTGGACATCATATTTGTAGCTGTCAAGAAAAGAGGAAGAATGTTGAAGGAGGCGGCCCTAGAGCAAAGGTTCTTCAGGATTTCCAAGCTGTCTGGCAGAAATGCAGGACAAGAGAGTATCTATATAGTCAGTTAAAAAGTTTGAGGAAAATAAAGAATCCTTCCCAGCATTTCTGAAGTCAGTGGGAAACATACCTATGTTTTTCTTTACTTCATATTATAGTGCATATCACACAGGAGATAAGCAACGCTACTACTCATGCATTAGGCAATTTCAGGACAAGCCAAGAACTTTTAACTGCATGCATAAAGATTCCACTTTCCTCAGTTAGAAGAACGGGAGAAGCAGGAAGAGAGGTGTTAAAGTGGACCAAAAGGAAACGCAAAAGGCTTTGCTTACTATTCAATGCAAAAAGCCCAGCAGGTAAACTTTCTAGGTCAGTGAAAATGCCTTACTCTTTGCGATCTCAGCTTCTCCTTCTCCGCAGAACTTTTGAGGAATTTCTGATGCACCTGAAATTAGAAGGTACAGACGTTTTGAGATTCATACTGTCTACATCACTCTCAGTACCTCAGTTCCTAGAGCACTTTCTCCAGAAGAGCTCAACCAAAACTTGCTGTAATTTTAGACATCCAACAGCATGTTTGATAGGTTAAATATTCCTACAGATTAGGAAGCAGGTTTCAGCTCTTTTCATTCCTAGCCAATCTGACTGATTTACCAAGCATGTATTTATAAGAATTTATTGCAAACTGAAGCTTATGCTATATTACTACTCTGCATACTTTAGCATTAGTATATTCTTCTCTAATGTACCATCACCATGGTATATTTAAAAAACCAAATTATGTTTTTATTTTTGTACATATAAAAGAGCAGAAGTCAATCACAAAGCCACTATAAATCATTAAAACATAACAAGGGGAGCCAAAGCTGTAGCAAAGTTAGATCCTACTTACTGCCAATATTTTACTCTAGTATGCCACTGATTTGTGCCATGATTTTGGACCCTCATTACCCAAATAAAAGGAGTGTCCTTAACAACCATGAGACAAGAAGTTGTCAGAGAGAAGAAAGGCCCCTCTTGTTCTTACCCTTCCACCAAACAGTACATCTATGCTTGTTTTAGACATGTATAAATTTCTGTATAGGCAACTGTGGAATACCAAACAATTCAATTCACATGATGATTAAATGGATTAAGTTTGTCTGTAGTATTTTATGTAGTTTAGTTAGCTTTGCTAAATCCCTCTATTCTCTCCTTTTCTAGGCTTCTCGATACAGATCAGGTAGTACAATGTTTTACTCATTCAATACCCAGTTTCCTATTCTGAAAGATGCATGCTTATGCAGTATAACCAAGCAATAGTCCTGCACTCAGCCTTGTATAAGAAAGGATGCAGTCCTTGCCATAAGGTCCTTTGGGTCAGTAAAGCCATATTTACATTTTTTTTTTTTAAACACATTTAATGCAACTTTGTAAAGAAGCCAATACCAGGACACAGAACACAGACTGTAGTATGTGCTGTTTTCCCCATTTTTGGCAAAAGTTCCATTAAATTAAAATACCAAGGATATGACATTTTACCTTATCTTGAAGCTTGTGGAATGCAGGTTACCCCCCTCCGAAAATCCTTTATTTCATTACACTGGCAGTTTTGTGGCAAGATTTCCAAGTGGAGCTTTAGTTTAAAAACAGTGGTTTATCACCATATTATGCCAAAAGCCAAGCACATTTACCCTATAAGGCTATACTGGCAGTACTTCATGCTTGTTACCAGTATGGTATCAGACAAGCTTATAGTACTAGATAAGAGCATATTGTCAATTCAGGGATCAAGATCATAAGCGTAACTAGGCTTGGAAGGATTACATTTTAATTGGTAAGCATCAATTTCACTGTACACAAAATATTTCCATTTATAATCAAAATTTACAGTTAGGCAAAGAAAGAAATGCTGCTTGAGAACTTAGGAGATAGTCTATTTTTTATCAGGGTCCAAATTTCTTGGTCAATGTATAGTTAAGGTCCAGATTCCAGAGAAAGTTTAAAAAAAAAAAAAAAGAAGATTTCAGGATCCATTCAAAAAGTATCTGGTGGTCCAGATTTGGCCCGCAGTCCACCTACTGACTACCTCTGAAATTTAAGGATATTTACATTGTATATTTTGACATATAACATTGCCAATTTGTGTTTTAATGGTTGTAAAGTTTTAACTTTTTGAACCTTAAAGTCTATTGTCATTAAGTAACTAGTCAGACCCTCCCATAATTTCCCACAACTGTGAAAATGTAAATGGATAAAAAACAAAAGTTCTTAAAAAAACTGATATCCATCAAAATTATAAAAAAAAATAAAAATTTAATTCTGCCAAACCTACTTGTAACTTAACTCAATAACTGTTTTTTTCTAGCTAAAAACACAAGCCACTGATGTAACAGAAATTAGAAAGGGAAGAGATGTAACATTCATGAAGTCGAAACCCCCAGCCCATGTATAATAGTACTTTGAAGTACACGTTAGTGTTTTTTCCAGTCCAGTTATGATATCCCCAGTAATTGAGCTTCCACTACCTCACTTGGGAAGCTATTCCACAGTCTAATTCATAAGTAAGTCTAATACCAGAAACTATGAGCCATTTAATTGTATCCTATTACTCCTTTGTATCCCCCTAAATAATTTCTCTCCATTCTCAGTGTTTACACCTTTCCGTTGCATGTGTGTGTCCCCCCCCCTCCCCCAATCACGTGGCCAAGCTACACATTTTGCTCACAATCTTTCTTCATAGAGCAGTACCCACACCCTAGCCCTGAACCACTTTATTAGAAAAACAATTACAAAATTAAGTGGTAGCTAGAACTAAACAAATACACAGACCAGACAGTCTACCATACTTTTGCACTGAAGGAGATGGCAGTGCCCAAAGCATAGTTACAAGGTCTGCTCTGGTTCAACAATATTAAGCATCAGGTCTTTGTGTTTCATGCAAGAGAAACTCCCACTTTACATCTCAGTTGATAGATTCCAGAAAAGCCTATTCACCTCTCCACTTTATTCAAACCATTTGATTAATTGTTTGAGCACTATTCGCGCAGATTGCAGTTTCAAAAACCCAGGCTTCCCTCTCAGTGCACTACCAAAAATCATGGTGCTGTAAAGGTTCTAACAATCACTAGAACAGAAGTCTGAGTTGAAACTAATTCAATGAGTGCATAAAATTAACACACACGAAGCTACCATGAAGCTTAATTAGTGTAGATGTGTATTTACTATCATATTCCACTATTGATGCTGTTGGTCAGTCAGCACCATGTGCCTCAAATAGTTTTGTACTAATGCTTTGGAAAAAAGTCAAGCAATGGATAACTGCACATGATCAGATGGTGTATATTTTAACAAGATGGCTGACAGCACAAGATTTGCACACTAGTTTTAAGAGATGCAGAAAAGTAGTCTGAGTTGCCCTCTTCCAAGCCCCACACAGCACATGGATTTGTAGTTATATTGTTCTGAAATAAGGCTTGCAGTTGAGCATTTTCTATCCTTCAAGGAATTTTACATAAATATTACTTAAAAAAAAAAAAAGCAGTATTTTGCACACTTGAACAGCTTCTTCCACAACCTAAAACTCAATCTTGTATATATAGGAGGACTTACAATTCCGACAACTTCATAAAAGGTAAGATTTTAAAATGTCCTACAGAGACAACTATCTCTGCTGTTTACCCACATATTATACCCAGGTGTAAAGTCACAGGGCTTCATGACTAAGTTATGTAAATATACCTGTGATAACATTAAAATATACAGCTTAAGATGCACTGATTATGCACATTATTTTAACTACTCATTTTAGAAATAGCTAAGAATCCAGCTCTCTGCCTTAAAAGAGTCAACATTTGAGAATCTTGCTCACTATAAGAGTGATGAGCTTTCTGCAAAAAAAATATCAACTTACAATACTTTTCAGAACTCTTTCCATGACCTTTAACAACTTGAAATGGCAGAACAAAGGGATTCAAAAATCCTAGGATAGATTTTGTGGTGGGAGACCATGCTAGCTACATGCAAATGAAACAAACATTTAAAAACAAAAAACCAACCTTCCGAACAGGTATTGAAGCAGCTAAAGGACTAGTATCACTCCTGTTCTGTGCCTCAGGTGAGCTGGTAGAAGAGGGGGAGCTTAATGAGGAATTAGTAAGTATAGAGTCTCCTTCAGGAGAAGATTCCATTGTCTCACTTTCTGAGGTCATACTTCCTTCCAAAGACACAACATGGGGAGATCTCACAGTCATAATATCCTCCAGAACTACTACAGGCATCTTCCCCTCAAATATAACACCCTTGAGTTCACTCTCATTTTCCAAATTATTATACTGTGTATTTGATAATTCAGAACAGGATTTAGTTACATCTATTGAGTCTTCATCCTTATTTGCAGTAGCTTCATAAGGTGGATTGGTATCCATTGAAACATCCACTTGGGCATTCTGAACAGGCTTTAATGGAGTCGACTGGTTTGTATCTTCTATCATACCATTAGTTGTCTCTACAGATAAAGATGCTTCTGAATTTAATTTACTGTGGTCTAGGCCATCACTTAGTGTGTGGTTAGAGTCCTCTGTCAAGTCAAATATGAGTACAGTTTCTCTCATGTTATTTTTTATGTTTTTCTGTACAAAGTTATCTAACGGACCCTTTCCGTTAACAAGTTTGGGAGTGAATTGCATTTCAGAATCCAACTGGCAGTCATTCTCCATATTGTCCAAGGATGAATGTGATGTATCTAGATTGGAATCTTTATTTTGACCAACAACATCTTGTGAGCTCTTTGCTTTCTTGACTTCCATGCCTGTGTCATATTTCTCCTTTGGTACAGGATTCAAACGCTTGAAAGGCAACCGTGCTGAAATAGTAAGATTTCATTACTTTAGTAAAATCATACAAATCAGCAGGGGAGAAACTAAACAAATTAAATGAAAGTTAATGGGTTCTTAGAAGTGCAAGGAAATCTTTTATTGGCTCATAAGTGAAGTTACTACATATACTGAACAGGATTGGTTTAACAAGTCTATGCAACATTTGATGTAGACTATTTTAGAAAGCAAGTTGGGTCAGAAACAAGTCTCCAGCCCTCTTCCAGAAAGTTACCTTGTACTAGTTTCCTTGTGGGAATAACTGGTTTGTCTCTGCACTCCATGGCTGTAAGTAGAAAACAAACACACATTTACCTTTAGCTCACATTTCTTACAGATTCAGGAAATATTCGTGTTATGAGATGGGTCTATCACTAGCTGCATCATTAGAGAGAAGGATTTTCTGCTGGATAGAGGAATAAGCGCTCCTTGTCCTAATCACAAGTGGAGAAGGGCAACCAGGCCAGAATCAAAAGGATGAAGATTGGAGAGTGGAGGTTTTACAGGGCCAGACCCTGCTGACGGATCAACCATTGGAAATTCAGCCTTCTCCCCAGACTGTGGGAAAGGGGAGTAAGATGGGCCAGGTGGAGCAGCACGACTCTGGCAAAGGGGCCAGTGGGGCGGGCGGGCGGGCTACCCCGCCTGGAGCCCGTCAGATGGGAACCACCGCCCCCCCTTTTCCAGACAGGGCTATTAGCTCGACGTAGTGACCCCCAGCAGCTAGGCTGCGCCATGGGGGGCGCATCGTGCCCCTTGCACCCGAGGGTCTCCGGGCGCTTTGCCGTGGTGGTCTCGCCCCCGATTTACAGGAGGGGGCCCAAGGCCCCAGAGCCGGGAACAGCACCCCGGGCTCGGGCCGCTCCCGACCCACCCAGCGGCCTGGTGAGGGGAGCCGGGTGCCGTCCCCGGGGGCGCTGAGGGGGAGCGGGGCT